>NW_019154121.1:19743966-20073881 GCF_002288905.1 Enhydra lutris kenyoni
ATACAAACACAAATATCACTGAACAACTAGATACTCAAGAAAGAAAGCATCCTATGGTATGTGGTTTTGTGGAAACACAAAGGAAGATAGGTTGATCTTAACTGGGGCATCAGGAAGGATTCATTTTGTCAAGTAAGATAACTGAAAGAGACAAAGAAGTTAAAGACATTTTAAGCCAAGGGAACAGTAGGAACAAACACAGAAGTGAGAAACACCAAGATGCAAAGAGGTGAGGCTGGAAATTGGCAAGTCAGGGGGCTTTTCAAGCCACACTTAGGAGGATGGACTTTATAAAAGAAGGACTGGTGAGTCACTAAAGGATTTTAAATGAGGATATGATATGATCAAATCTGTGTGGTAGAAGTACCATTCTCCAGTATGTGGAGTGTGATTTGAAACAGGTCCATTAGGATTCTATTATATTGTTGAAATGAGAGTTGATACATATCTGATAAAGTCAGTGACATAGTAGATGGCATCGTGACACAGATAAAGAGGACAGAAAATACAAATATTTTAAGGTGGCAGAAGCTTTAAAACTCAATATCTGCTTACATGGAAGAATGAGCAAAAGGAAAGGGTAGAGTATGATTACAAATTTTCAGGCCCTAATATTTGGTTGGATATTGGTGATATTCAGTAAAACAGAGATGAGAAAGAGGAGCTTCTGTACTGAGAAGGTAGGCAGTTGACGTTGAAGTACCTGTGGGACATCTGTAAACAGATAACTATATTGATCTGAAACTCTGGCAGTCTCTGATACCGTGTTTATAATGGAGAGATTGCATTTGGTTGTTGTTTTAATTAGAAATGTATGTAAATCTCCTAGCAGTCTCTAGCACATAAACTCTTCTAAAATATTAATTATTCCTTTCTTGTCCTTTTATATGCCTGTAGGGCTCTGTTTGTACCTCTTGAGGATCCTCAGGGGCTGCATGTCTTCCCTGAGAACTTTTATGAAAGGGTTGCCTCCTGGAATGAAACCCTAAGATCCGCCACATACAGAAGTTCAGAGCAGAGATAAGTAATTGGCACTATCTTGGCTCCTGGGCTGGCCTAATTAAAGGTGAACATATCTAAAGAGTACTTCTTCATGTTTTTCCTTATCAGCAAACACGCTTTGTTCTGTGAATCCCTTCAGCCACTAATACCAGAAGAAAGGTGAGGGCCAAGGCTACAAGATAGAGGAGGCTAGTGGGAAGGAGGAATGGAAGATTTTGAGTACAAGGTGTGATACCAAAAGGAGACAGACTGGGAGGTTCTTTAGCCCACTTAGGTAAGTGGTCTGACTCCCTCAAAAAGCTCTCACCTAAGAGAGGCTGGGTTGAGAATAAAACAATGCAGTCCCCAGGAAGCTGTGGGAGAATAGAAGAGATAGGCTGCTCCTCTTCCCTGCTCCATCTGGCCTGGGGGAGAAGGCAGAAAGGAGAGGGAGAAGCCTTCAGGGAGATGTCTCTGCAGAGAATGCAGAAGACCTGTGGCTCCTAAGTGACCTGGGGCAGAGGTGTTAAGAAAATGGTGGCCGCTCAGAGGTCTGTGGCCAGAATGAGGCAGTTACTCAGTATGGGATACCTCAAGACAAGAGACAATCATCCAGCGCTACAGATTTCATCAATAGTTGCCACTGCTATGTGTACAATAAAGACATACATATATAATACATTTTTTTTTTAATTTACTTAAAGAAACAACAGGTACACAGAGACCCATTCAAACCAACCACACTTGTAAGATACTAGTAAGGACACACCCTCCAGACTAGAAATCCTCCCACTCTTATCATGGGGTTGCATGACCTTTCCCTTGCACCAAGATGCCACATCAGGGAGAAGGGAGGAGACCCTTTGGAGGAGAGAAACAGCCCCATCACAGAGCTTGAATATTGAATTTGATCCTATAGTCTTTCCAAAGAGAAGAAGTTTAGTGTAAATAACCCACAATATTTTAAAGAGGAAAGCAATGACTATTAGTCTCACTCTTTGACCTCTCCACCTCTAGGAATAAAAGCTTGTAAGAATATTTTGGTCAGTTATAGGAAAAATAACAGCAACATTCTTTTGCACACCTAGGTTATAATGGATAAATTTTAGGCCCAGCTACACAATAATATACTAATCAAATCACAACAAAAATGTGTGATTTTGAGTCCTGGGAGGAGGCAGAAGAAGCAGTTAGATAATAAACATTCTGGGCCAGTCAGAGCAGTGAACTCAAAGGCAAAAAAATTCTCAGTGTAGAGGTACATACACAGGATTATGGCCCTGGAACTTCAAGTATTTCTGACCCCTTTGTCAAGACCATCCCTACTGTGAGAATGTTGAATCCCATGATATTACCTGGTGTTAGACAGCTTCCACTTCATCTCACTTTCTTATTCAAACTCTATGCCCACAGAGCCACCTTCTTGATCATCTCTTGGCTCATCAAGTTTGTCTCCAGGAAGTTGTGTTCTGGTCACAGGAGGTGTGGATTCTGTCATTCATGGTACACTTAGATGTGGACTCTGATTATGATTTTTTTCCCCATGTAGCTTGACTTCAGGGAGAGAATTTGTTTATTATCCCAGTGCAAAGTTCCTAGTCTCAGAAAGTTCTGTTTCTCAAACTTCTCTCCATCTCCACTTCTCCCACCCTGGTCCAAACCACCCATCAGCTGTACAACTTCCTGGTCATGATTTCTGCTCTGCCAAATCTTTACAGCTAAACTCAGATCACATTACTCTCCTGCTCAAAATGCCCCAGTGGTTCACACTAGAAATAAATGTTTAACTCCTCATTGCCCCACGAGGGCCTTCAGGTCTGGCCCCTGACTACCTCCACATCTTCCCTTCTGTCTCTCTCTCCCTCACCCATCTCCTCTACCACATCATCCTTGTTGCCTTATACCCATACCTGGCTTCTCAAGACCACAAGACTTTGCCTTTCTCCCCTCTAGTGTCCTAATCCCAGGTGCCCTCCTAGCATACATGTGTCTCCTGGGGTGTCATCTCCTCTTCAATTCCTGGAAAAGCTCATTACTTCTGGACATAATTCCCTACCTTCTTTTTAAAAGCATTTATCACTACATAAGGTGTACATTGCATACTTATATTTTTTACTCCTCTACTATTGTTTAAAAGCCTAACAAGGCTTTTTAAGTTTATCACTGTGCCCCTCACTCCCAAATTAGTACTTGGCATGCAGGAGGAGTTCTTTGAATACTGAATGAATGAATGAATGAAGAAAATCAGCTTTCTGATGCCGCCCTTGATCCTCTGTGCATGTTAGATTTCTCTCAACCCAAGGTAATATAACGAGCCCGTCTCTAGTCTTCTAACCCTGAAATACAATCCTAAAATGTAGCTAATAGAGAAAAATAGCTTCCTTCTCTTACTGTGGAGTCAAGATGGGTTTGAATGCTAGGACTTCCTCACTATGTGACTCTACATAAGACACCTAACTTGTTGGGCTTCTGACACCACTCCTTATTCCTGTCTACAGTTCTCTGGTCATCACACACTCATCTGTGGTATCTAGTGGACTCAAAATTTCTCTGAGACAAGACTTCCTTACTAAGCACCAAGCTCAATATCTTGCCAATAGTATATCTTCAAAGGTTTAGCTCTTTAACTGATTGCCCCCCCTTTATGTTCTTCTTATCTTTATCTCTCTCTTTTGCTTATAGAGGCATGCATTTAAATCTCCCGCTTCTTGTCTTTACCACTCTGTCATAAAGATGATGAGTAATCAGAGAGCTGAGGAAAGATCGCACACTTAAGAGAGCAAACTGTGGACTCAGGACTGCATCTGAATCACAGTGCTCCTAATTTACTATTTGTGTGACCCTGCACAAAACGATCAACATCTCTCGCTCCCTCCTTCTTCATATATCAAACATGGATAACACTAGCTACTTCTCAGAGCTGCAATAGGAACGAAAGATAATATATGTAAAGCATCTAGCAGGTGCCTGTTAACCAGTTTAACTTCCTACCACATTCAAGAATTCCAGAGATGGTTCCATGGATGGTAGACAAATAAATGCTTAGGAAGCTCAGACTCTGAAGCCAGATTGCCTTCACTCAAAGCCTGTGCTCATCACTTATCAGGTCTCCAGTACATGTCACATAAGCTCTCTGTGCCTCAGTTTCCTCAATAGTAAAAAGGGAATAACAGTAACTAGATCACAGTATAGGGCCCAGCAATTAATAAATTCTAAACACACACACATATACACATTTGTGGGTATTAGTGGACATAATGTCCCTTTATAGTTGAAAATATGTTGTTTTTTTTTTAAAAAAGCCCATCAAGATACTCTTCTGTCTCTACATGCAGGAAATTCAACTCTCCTCCTTCAACTCCTCCTTAACCTCTTTATTCCTTCATCTTCCAGCTTATTTTATCTCTTTAATATCTCATTGAGAAGTATGTCTTTCTCCTCATATTCAATATTTCTTTGTGTCATTATGAGATGTAACTAGAGGATCCAGTCTGTGTGAATGATTCTTTATCAAATAAAGCTGAGTTACAATGTACTCTTGGGAGCAAAAGCTGAACTTTGGTGTTTTTTCATCAAATCATATTTATTAAGATCTTGTGTTCCTAGCAATATGCTATTCTTAAAAATATTTCAAATATAAAAATTCCACAGCCCCATATTGGAAGACGGCTTAAAGGAAATGCAAGGAACAAAATGAAAACAACTGTTGCATTATAGCAATGACCATGTAGGTCATTTAATTAATTTTTAAAATGCCTTCTGTGTGGTTGATACATTATCTGATTAGTAAATTGGGGGAAATTTATATTTCTGTATCTCTTACCTAGCTCTGGTTCTTCTAAAAGAATAAGACAAGGCAAGTTTTTTAGTGTCTCATTATGCCAAGTTTTCTCTATATTTAAATTATTATCAAGTAATAGTTACTTGCCAGTCATTATTTTAAAAGGTCACTGGGATGAATAATTTTTGAAGGAAAATGCAGTTGCAAAATAAACATTGCCCATCATTCTTCTATTAAGTGTATGTTAAATGATTTTTAGCATCGTGTTAAGTCCCCTGCAAGCCTTGCTTCCCATAAAAAATATCTCTCTCTAGTTTATCTCTTGGAGAGGAATTACAAACAGTTATCTCTGTGTACAGAAATTGTTTTCTATATTTCTGTTTGCCTTGTGAGGTAGAGGAAACAATACAATGTTGGGGGTCATGAGGTTCTGCCTTTGAATCCTGATTCACACTCCCTTAACTGAGTTGCCTTGGGCGCATTACTTGATTGTTCCAAGCCTTATGTTATCTGCAAAACCAACAAATAATCCCCTACTTTGTAGGATTGCTGTGAAGATTAAAGATAACAATGTATCTAAAGCACCTACCTCACAGAAAATAACCAATAAATGGTAGGGGTTTTAAAACACTGCATATATTAAATTTTGCATAAAAATGTAAACACCTGCCTGCTTCCCAGGAAAACTCATTTGAGTAAAACACAGTTATACAATACAGCTAATGTGAAATAAATGGGATAGAATATATGTGAAGGAAAAAGGAAATATTGTAACAAAAACAACTAAGTGTTCATTCCAGCTCTCAGCTTCCAGGCAGGCGAGGCAATAAACATAGTTCTCATGAACAAACAGAGGGAGGATGTCATAGCAAAGAGAGAAAAGTGGTGTCCTGGTAAAGTCATCTAAACCATATTTAGCATGAGGATCCTTTAACAGAGAGAACACAAAAATATTTTAGGAATAAATGCCTGAGATTAACAGGCTACAGAGTAGAAGCTTGTCAATAGCATTTGATTTTGCCCGTTTTATATATAAAAAAGACTGAGTCTCAAAAGTTTAAGCAATATACACAAGTTTATACTCTACTAAGTGGCAGAGATGAGATTTTGACCCAGGACTACTGCTTATTGTTTTGTGTGTGTGTGTGTGTGTGTGTGTGTGTGTGTGTGTCTGTGTGTCTGTGTGTGTTTTGTTTTGTTTTGCCTTTAAGACAACACAGAGGGAAAACAATTATAGACATTTTTCTCAAGGAACTAGGTTTTGGAGAATGAAGCTCTACATAGATTTACCTTTCATTAAGATCCCAAGTTTCATGAAATAGGTCAGCGTGTACCAGTGGAGGGATTTATTTTTAAAGATTTATTTAGTTACTTAGAGAGAGTAAGAGAACATGTGAGAAGGGGAGAGGCAGAGGGAGAGAATCCCAAGCAGACTCCACGCTGAGCATAGAGTCTGACACCTGTTTGATCTCATGACTCAAGGAGATCATGACCTGAGCTGAAATCATGAGTCGTATGCTTAACCCACCAAGCCACCCAGGCACCCCGAGAGGGATTTGTTTTTAAAGATCTAAATGCTGACTTTCAACTGGGGTCTGATCCCACTGTTTGAAATGTTAGATATGGCATGCAATCCTTTTCAGTTGGCTTTATGTGTTTCCTGAAAAAATATGATATAAATAAGGGACTATGCACAAAATTTCAGTCTGCAGGAATAGTTCACTGTACTACAACATGGCCACAAATATCAGGCATTCAAATAGATACAGCTTCCATTCCCCCATTTAACATAAATGTATTGAGTGCGGGTGAAGTTGCATTTACCATTATGAAACCGGAAGGAGACAGAGTGATGATTTAAACACAGCAAACACTTTTGAAGATATCTCAGTCTTGTCAGAAAGACTGATAGGTAAACAGGTACCAAGCATTGTGATGAATGCCAGATGCTTTTATTTTTAACTTAACAGAATATAGGTGCCCCATGGTTTCAGCAAACCAAAATAGCCATCAGGGACATCAGGTTGGATTGCCCAAGAAGCAGATGCTGAGATTGATTTTAGCTTGCAAGAGCTTATTGAAGAGTACTACTGGGATCAACACTGTGGAAGAGAAAGGAAGGAAGCAGCATCCGGCAGAGGGAGAAGTCAAGCTGTTACGAAAGTCTAAGGACAACATTGGCAGACCCCCATGGGGAGGCCTGCAGCCCTCCATAACTGTTCTCTATTGAGATGAGAAGGTTGGGATTTGTACCCTCTGAACCCATCAGTCATGAAATATAGACCAGTCTAGGAAAGGGATGTGGTCTTGGGCAAGGTAACTGTGCAGCTGAGACAATCCCCAAAGGGAATGAAGGTGAAGGGCCACCTGTCAGAGAACTTCCCAACAGCAGGGGCAACTGTATTTAGGCCCTCCAGTGACATCTGGGTGGCACACCCCAGCAGCCACTGCAGGGACCTGGACCCTGCATCCTTCCCTTCCACCATCATCAGCATGTCGGGTTTTTTGTTCTGAAAAGATCTCTTAATACTCATAAGATCCTACCTGCCTCCAAATATGACATTCTCACACAGGAGCATACAAAATAGGGAGGAAGCAAAGGGACCATCAGCTCATAATATTCTCTCTTCAGAGAAAAATGTTTCCCAGAGGGTCACCAGAAGGGTTTTGTCTACTGGTCACTAAGCACAACTGCTGCTGGGACACAGATAGGTTTGTTATCCAGGAAGACAGAAAATGGTCTTTGGGTTGTGTTGTGGAGTGAATGCCTGTGTCCCCCAAATTTTGTATATTGAAATCTAATCTCCACTGTGATGATATTTGAAGATGGAGCCTTTGGGAAGGTTTTGAGAGTAGAGCCCTCATGAATGGAATTAGTGTTCTTAGAAAACAAGCCCTTGTGATTTCCCTCATCCCTTCTTCCACGTGAAGACCCACGAAGAAGATGGCTATTTATGAACCGAGAAGCAGACTTTCACCAGACCCTGCCAGCACCTTGATAGTGAACTTCCCAGCCTCCATAACTGTGAGGTGTGAATATTTAAGCCACCCCGTCTATAACATTTTTTTAAAGTAAACAACTGGACTAAGAAAAATAGGTTGGGTTAGAACTAATCCCAGTGCCAAAGTGGGTTATCCAAGTTGCACTGGAGATTTGCAAGTGGGGTCCCACACAGTCCACCCTGCAGGGAAGAAGAGACTATTCAAGTGGTACCCATTTAAGGCTTCTTTCCTGGGGTTTCTTCCCAGGGTGTTGTTCTGAGGCAGGTAATACTGTGAAAGCTAACACCTCTCAGCCTCAGTTTCTTCATCTTTAAACTGGAAATAATTATAAAAACTAAAGCAGCTATAGAAGTATGGGAGATAATGGAGTTGAGAGCATGCTATAAACTTAAAGAATGAGGAAACTGGTAGGTAGGAATAGTGAGTAGTGTTAATAATACCATGTACTGAAATTCATTAGTGTAAATCCACAAAAACAAGAGGAGCTTAATACAGACAGATTTCAATAAAACATGCCATTAATTTAAAGACATGATAAAAAATAAACACTCCTTAATACTTTTTGTGCAATGATCTTTGTCAAGCAAATTTGATCCCATTTTCTTCCTGGTTAAATGTTTTCAAATAATCCCCAAGTCTTCTTGTTAAATGTCAAGCTCTTCAGGTTAGCAGACAGAGGTTTCCTGGTCATGCCCTGTTTTCCTCTCTGTTCAGTGTCTCCCAGACCCTAAGTCTCCTCCAGCCACAAATTCCCTTAGTTCCCCACATGCCTTAAATCTCTTCTCGCAGGGGCGCCTGGGTGGCTCAGTGGGTTAAGCCACTGCCTTCGGCTCAGGTCATGATCTCAGGGTCCTGGGATCGAGTCCCGCATCGGGCTCTCTGCTCAGCCAAGAGCCTGCTTCTCTCTCTCTCTCTCTCTCTCTCTCTCTCTCTCTCTGTCTGCCTCTCTGCCTACTTGTGATCTCTGTCAAATAAATAAAAATAAAATATTTTTTAAAAAAATCTCTTCTCGCAGGTTGTCTTTCTGCCTCAGATGCCCACTGCACACCCACTCACCTGCTGCCTCTCCATCCTTGACGCTGTTGAGCCCGCCCTTCATTTCTCACGCCTCCTTAACTTTCCCTCAGATTGAGATGCTGGTTCTGGAGCTTGCCCTGTGAATATCACCGTTGTAGCACACTCTACACTTTGTCATTTTCATTTTTGTATCAACATGAAACTCTGATCACCTTGATGGCAGGAGCTATCTGATGGCAAGGGTCTGATTCATCTCTGCCCACTGAGTTTGTGCCATATTCTCAGTATGTGTGTGTGTATTGAATGAAGGCATTGCATGCCATGTCTCAATATAGTTTGTAGATCTCCAGTGTTGTTAGGGTCATGGAATATTGGAGTCACACTGCTTGAGTTTGATCCTGGATCTACCATTTTCAAGCTATATATGACCTTTAGCAAATAGTTAGCCTCTCTGTAAAATTAAAAACAAATAAGAAAAACTAAATAAGAAAAATAATGAAAGACACCCAGGAGTGCCAGGCACAAACACTCAATAAATGTAGTCATTATGGGGCGCTTAGGTCGCTCAGGGTTTAAGCCTCTGCCTTTGGCTCAGGTCATGATCTCAGGGTCCTGGGATCGAGCCCCACACTGGACTTTTCTGCTCAATGGGACACCTGCTTCCCCCCCACCCCGCCTGCCTCTCTGCCTACTTGTGATAGATATCTCTCTCTCTGTCTAATAAATAAATAATCTTTAAAAATTAAAAAATTAAAAAATTAAAAAATGTAGTCATTATGACAATGATGATGATAATAGGAAGAAATCCCATGGATATATATCATCTCCTTTGCTATTAGATGTCAAATATTATTTTGAATTATTCTTTGACTCCAAGCATGTATATGGGATTCTTTGTATTGTATTAGACTTGTAATAGGAGCTCAATTATTATTGATTAATAATAAATAGCTAATATATATGTAGCACTTGCTGTGTGCCAAATAGTGTTCTATAGGACTTCATGTACATTAACTGATTAATTCTCTCCAGTCCTTTGGTAGCTACCATTATTATTCCCATTTTTTGTAGCTAAGGAAACTGAGGCACATAGAGGTCAAATGACTTACCCTGGTGGTAAGTGGCAGTCCAGCTCCAGAGTCTTTTCTCTGAGTCTTTTACTCGTCATAAATGAATAAGTGAATGAATATATCTCAGCAGTTAAACACATTCAGCAAAGGGATCTATTCATCCTATTTTCAAATCCACTATAATTTAAATTTATCAGTCTGTCTCCCTTTTTTCCCCCCCTTGAGCAACATTTTACGTGCTTCTGCTTTCACTTTCCCCACAGATATACTATGAAGTGGAAATGAATTACATGGAATGTGGTGCTAGAACTGAAAAGGTCAATGTGTCTGCATCTCTGTGTTTAGCAATTAAGAACATATAGATTGGTATTTTCGATCAAAGTGGTCTTGTCTGGGGCCCACTCTGTAGCCAAGAAACACTATCAGCATCTCCACTTGTGAGGTTCTATATGACCCTGGGCCAGGTTAATCAGATGAAATGTTTAACTACATCAGCCAATAGCAGCAAACTCAAAGAGTAAATTTGAAGCATGGTAGGGATCAGAAGCCAAAGAATAAGCTGGTGAAGTAATAAAAAGAAGGATAAAGTATAGCCAGATATGGGGAAATGAGGCAGGTGTTGGAAAGCCATAATAATCTACAGTAGACTGTGAAGTGAACAGAAGCAGGTCAGCATAAGTGGGACCATTAAGACTGCTGTGGTGATTATTTTATTATGTCTAATTAAGACATTAGGGAAATTTCCAGACATCCCAGTTACCCTTAATAACCCTATACAAATTTGTCTTCGGTGAACTTACCTAAATCACATCTTAAAATGTTAACAAATTTAGCCAGAAACTGAATGTTGAAAAAGAAGAGAACTTACAAATCATCTAGTCATCTTTTTTGTTTTAAAAAAGTCAACTTGGCCAAGAAGTTGCTCCATAATAACTCAATTAAAGTAATATATTTTACAAGATTGTAGCTGCTATAGAAAGTGATATTTCCTCTTATTCATCCTAAATTTAGTGTCTTTAATTTTCAAAGATGTCCCCCCACCCAAATCTACTTTGGGAATACTATAATTGAGTAATAAGTCAAAACTCCCATACAGATATAAACTCCAGTCTTCCATGTAAAAGTCCTTAATTTATGAAAAGTGATTTTCACCATTTCATAAAGGAGCCATCCATTCACAAATGAATGACTGAATGTGCATAATGAATTTCAGTTGAATGAATGCAGAGTGGCACCATCATTATAGTCAGTTTGGGATTTCTAATACAGGACTTTGAAATGTGTGTTACAAGTAGATACAGTGCAGGGAACTGAGGCTGTATTGTGTGATTCAGAATTTCAAGCTTTTTAACAGATAAAGAGATTGAATGTGTTGGCATCATGAGCTTTCTAGTGTGATGCACTGAGGACAGATATTACATATGTAATGTTCAGGGAAAAAGTGCTTAACATGAATCTAAACTTGGGAAAATAATCAAGCAAGTCATAATAAGGAATGTTCTGCAAAATAAATGAACTGTGCTCTTTGAAAGTTAAAAAAAAAGTTTGGTTAACTTTAACATTGAAGGAGATTACTAACATGATGAGTAAATTCACTGTGATTTGTGATTGAGGCTTGGGTTAAGAGAAAAGCTATGAATTACATTATTGAGACAATTAGATAAATTTAAATATTAAGGGTACAGTAGGTAATGAAATTGTATTGATGTTAAATTTCTCGCATATGATCACTGTTTTGTGGTTATATAGAGCGTTCTAGTTCTATGAAAATACATGCTGGAGTATTTGGAGGTAAAGTTTCTTGATGTTGGCCATTAATTCTAAAATGGTAGGCTCCCCCCCAAAAATGTAGGTATGTACAAATGTGTATGAATGTATACACACACACACACAAAAAAACCCACACATATACACATGCATACTGTAAAAGCAAACATGGCAAAAGTTAACAATGGTTGAATCTAAGTGAAAAGAATATGGTTGTTCACTGTACTATTTTTATAATATTTATTTACATTTGAAATTATTTAACATATATGGTTTGGGAGGAAAAAGAAGGCTTAAAACTCTAAACCAGATAGAAAACATGAAATCTGCACATAATAGACAGTTAAGCAATATGTTGAATAAATAAATAAAAGGATAAACATTTTAGACATATTCTTCATGCCCAACTCCATAATCCCCCCCCCCCCAATCGTTTAAGAGCCATAAATACCATCATTAAAAACTTCTTTGGACTAAGATTTTATCTTACTCAAAATCTCTAGTCAAGATGAAAATATTGGAAAGATCAACAATTTATATTTACCCTCATTTCCTACTTAAACCAATCATTTTCCTGTCACGGTTCTTAGAAAAATTGCTTAATATTTTCTTTCTTCAGTTTTCTATGAAATAGGGAAAATAACTCACTTTTTGCTGTAAATCAAATAATTATGAAGATTAATTAGGGTAGTATATTAAAATGCTCATACTTAGCACTTAATGCTAGATATAATTATTATTAGGTATATGCAGATTCTTTTTTGTTAGGTATATGCAAATTCTTTTTGCTTTCCTGGTACGTTCAAAGGCTTTATTCTTGCTATGTTTTCCATATTACTTCGCAGCATAATCATAGTATGACAATGATGGCTGAAAAATAGTAGGAATGCTCTTGTGCCCAGCAGTATCAGAAATGTTTCACCCACACGCTATAATTTTATTCTTGTAAACTTCCTGCAGGTTATATCTATAATTAACACTTTTGATGAGGAAACCAAGGTTCAGAGTAGTTAAGAATCTTAAGTTTAAGTACCTAGTAGGTGAAGGAGCTAAGATTGAATCCCAGTCTATCTGACTCCACACCAAGGCCCTTAACCAGTACAACATTTTGCCTCTGACTCTCTATTCATTTTAGGTAGGTAAGACTCTTCTTTGAACCTCTCTTAACGTATGTATTCATTATGCCCATTATAACAACTCTAGTCAAGCCATATTTCCACAGTAGATTACAAATATAAATGGTGGAGGAAAAAAATAGATGATCTAAGAGGATGGGCCTTAGTTTAGGAAAAGAAATTTCAAATGCAAGTTTGGACTCTAGCATTTCAAAGTACATAACTTTGACAAAGCCAAGTACTTATTTTTTAAAATTATTTTTATTAACATATAATGCATTACTTGCCGCAGGGTACAGGTCTGTGAATCATCAGGCTTACACATTTCACAGCACTCACTAAGCCCATATCCTCCTCAATATCCTAATGGACATTGGAACCACCCAACCACCCTATCCCTATACCCCAAGCCCCAACAACCCTGAGTTTCTTTTGTGAGATTAAGAGTCTCTTATGGTTTATTTTGTTCCTGATCCCATTATGTTTCATTCTTTCCTTCCCAACCCCACATAAACACCCTGACCTGCCTCTCAAATTCCTCATATCAAAGAGATATGATAGTTGTCTATCTCAGATTGACTTATTTCACTCAGCATAATATCCTCTAGTCCCATCCACATCATTGCAAATGGCAAAATTTCATTTCTTTTGATGGCTGCATAGTATTCCATTGTATATATACCACATCTTCCTTATCCATTCATCTGTTGATGGACATCTAGGTTCTTTCCATAATTCAGCTATTGTGGACATTGCTGCTAGAAACATTCAGATACATGTGCCCCTTCGGATCACCAAATTTGTATCTTTAGGGTAAATACCCAGTAGTGTGATTGCTGGGTCATAGGGTAACTCTATTTTCAACTTTCTGAGGAACCTCCATGCTGTTTTCCAGAGTGGTTGCACCAGCTTGCATTCCCACCAACAGTGTAGGAGGGTTCCCCTTTCTCCGCATCCTTGCCAACATCTCTTGTTTCCTGACTTGTTAACTTTAGCCATTCTGACTGGTGTGAGATGGTATCTCATTGTGGTTTTGATTTGTATTTCCCTGATGCCCAGTGATGTGGAGCACTTTTTCATGTGTCTGTTGGCCATCTGGATGTGTTCTTTGCAGAAATGTCTGTTCATGGCTTCTGCCCATTTCTTGATTGGATTCTTTGTTCTTTGGGTGTTGAGTTTGATTAAGTTCTTCAAAGATTTTGGATACTAGCCCTTTATCTGATATGTCATTTGCAAATATCTTCTCCCATTCTGTCAGTTGTCTTTTGGTTTTTTGACTGTTTCCTTTGCTGTGCAAAAGCTTTTGATCTTGATGAAATCCCAATAGTTCATTTTTGCCCTTGCTTCCCTTGCCTTTGGTGATGTTTCTAGGAAGAAGTTGCTGCAGCTGTGGTCAAAGACAATGCTGCCTGTGTTCTCCTCAAGGGTTTTGATGGTTTCCTGTCTCACATTGAGGTCTTCCATCCATTTTTTTAATTTTTATTTTTATTATTTTTTTAATTTTTTATAAACATATATATTTTTTTTAAAAGATTTTCATTTATTTGACAGAGCACAAGTAGGCAGAGAGGCAGGCAGAGAGAGAGAGGAGGAAGAGGCAGGCCCCTGCCGAGCAGAGAGCCCGATGTGAGGCTCGATCCCAGGACCCTGGGATCATGACCTGAGCCGAAGGCAGAGGCTTTAACCACTGAGCCACCCAGGCGCCCCTATAAACATATATTTTTATCCCCAGGGGTACAGGTCTGTGAATCGCCAGGTTTACACACTTCACAGCACTCACCATAGCACATACCCTCCCCAATGTCCATAACCCTACCCCCCTTCTCCCAACCCCCCTCCCCCCAGCAACTCTCAGTTTGTTTTGTGAGATTAAGAGTCACTTATGGTTTGTCTCCCTCCCAATCCCATCTTGTTTCATTTATTCTTCTCCTACCCCCTTAACCCCCCATGTTGCATCTCCACTTCCTCATATCAGGGAGATCATATGATAGTTGTCCTTCTCCGATTGACTTATTTCGCTAAGCATGATACCCTCTAGTTCCATCCATTTTGAGTCTGTTTTTGTGTGTGGTATAAGGAAATGGTCCAGTTTCATTCTTCTGCATGTGGCTGTCCAGTTTTCCAACACCATTTGTTGAAGAGACTGTCTTTTTTCCATTGGACATTCTTTCCTGCTTTGTTGAAGATTAGTTGACTATAGAACTGAGGGTCTATTTCTGGACTTTCTATTCTGTTCCATTGACCTATGTGTTTGTTTTTGTGCCAGTACCATACTATCTTGATGACAGCTTTGTAATAGATGATGATGATGACAGCTTTGTAATAGAGCTTGAAGTCTGGAGCTGTGATGCCCCCAACTTTGGCTTTCTTTTTTAACATTCCTTTGACTATTCGCAGTCTTTTCTGGTTCCATATAAATTTTAGGATTATTTGTTCCATTTCTTTGAAAAAAATGGATGGTATTTTGATAGGGATTGCATTAAATGGGCAGATTGCTTTAGGTAGCATAGACGTTTTCACACTATTTATTCTTCCAATCCATGAGCATGGAATGCTTTTCCATTTCTTTGTGTCTTCCTCAATTTCTTTCATGAGTACTTTAAGGTTTTCTGAGTACAGATTCTTTGCCTCTTTGGTTGCGTTTATTCCTAGGTATCTTATGGTTTTGGGTGCAGTTGCAAATGGGACTAATTCTTTACTTTCTCTTTCTTCTGTCTTGTTGATGTATAGAAATGCAACTGATTTCTGAGCATTGATTTTATATCCTGACACTTTATTGAATTCCTGTATGAGTTCTAGCAGTTTCGGAGTGCAGTCTTTTGGGTTTTCCACATAAAGAATCATATCATCTACAAAGAGTGAGGGTTTGACTTCTTTGCCAATTCAGATGCCTTTTATTTCTTTCTTTTATCTGATTGTTGAGGATGGGACCTGTAGTACCATGTTGAATAGCAGTGGTGATTAGTGAACAGTCCTGCTGTGTTCCTGATGTTAGGGGAAAAGCCATCAGTTCTTCCCCATTGAGAATGATATTTGCTGTGGGTTTGATGATATTGAGGTATGTACCTTCTATCCCTACATTTTGAAGAGTTCTGATCATGAAAGGATGCTATACTTTGTCAAATGCTTTTCAGCATCTGTTGAGAGTATCATATGGTTCTTGTCCTTTCTTTTATTAGTGTATTGTATCACATTGATTGATTTGCAGATGTTGAACCAACCTTGCAGCCCAAGAATAAATCCCACTTGGTCATGGTAAATCATCCTTTTACTGTACTGTTGGATCCTATTGGCTAGTATTTTAGTGAGAATTTTTGTATCTGTGTTCATCAAGGATGTTGGTCTCTAATTCTCCTTTTTTGGTGGGGTCTTTGTTTGGTTTTGGGATCAAGGTAAGCTGGCCTCCTAAAATGAGTTTGAAAGTTTTCCTTCCATTTCTGTGTTTTGGAACAGTTTCAGGAGAATAGGAATTAATTCCTCTTTAAATGTTTGGTAGAATTCCCCTGGGAAGCCATCTGGCCCTGGGCTCTTGTTTTATGGGAGATTTTTTTTTTTAAGATTTTATTTTTATTTGACAGACAGAGATTACAAGTAGGCAGAGAGGCAGGCAAAGAGAGAGAGGGGGAAGCAGGCTCCCAGCTGAGCAGAGAGCCTGATGCAGGGCTCAATCCCAGGACCCTAAGATCATGACCAGAGGCAAAGGCAGAGTCTTAACCCACTGAGCCACCAAGGTGCCCCTTTCAGGAGATTTGTGATGACTGCTTAAATCTTCTTCCTGGTTATGGGTCTGTTCAGGTTTTCTATTTCTTTCTGATTCAGGTCTGGTAGTTTATATGTCTCTACGAATGCTTTCTTCCAGATTATCAAATTTGCTGGCTATAGTTGCTCATAGTATATTCTTATAATTGTTTGTATTTCTTTGGTGTTGGTTGTGATCTCTCCTCTTTCATTTATGATTTTATTTATTTGGGTCCTTTCTCTTTTCTTTTTGATAAGTCTGGCCAGGGGTTTATCAATCTTATTAATTCTTTCAAAGAACCAGCTCCTAGTTTCATTGATTTGTTCTACTGTTCTTTTGGTTTCTATTTCATTGATTTCTGCTCTGATCTTTATAATTTCTCTTCTCCTGCTGGGTTTAGGCTTTCTTTGCTGTTCTTTCTCCAGTTCCTTTGGATATAGGGTTAGGTTGTGAGCTTGAGACCATTCTTGTTTCTTGAGAAAGGCTTATATCACCATATACTTTCCTCTCAGGACTGCCTTTGCTGTGTCCCACAGATTTTGAACAGTTGTGTTTTCATTTTCATTTGTTTCCATGAATTTTTTCAGTTCTCCTTTAATTTTCTGCTTGATCCATTCATTCTTTAGTAGGATGCATCTATAGCCTCCATGTATTTGAGTTCTTTCCAACTTTCTCCTTATGATTGAGTTCTAGCTTCAGAGCCTTGTGGTCTAAAAATATGCAGGGAATGATCCCAATCTTTTGGTACTGGTTGAGACCTGATTTGTGACCCTGGATGTTTCTATTCTGGAGAATGTTCCATGTGCACTAGAGAAGAATGTGTGTCTGTTGCTTTGGGATGGAATGTTCTGAATATATCTGTGATGTCCATCTGGTTGAGTGTGTCATTTAAAGCCTTTATTTTCTTGTTAATTTTTTGCTTAGATGATCTTCCCATTTCAGTGAGGGTGTGTTAAAGTCCCCTACTATTATTGTATTATTGTCAATGTGTTTCTTTTATTTTGTTATTAATTGGTCTATATAGTTGGCTGATCCCATGTTAGGGGCATAGATATTTAAAATTGTTAGATCTTCTAGTTGGACAGACCCTTTAATTATGATCTAGTGTCCTTCCTCATCTCTTATTATAGTCTTTGGCTTAAAATCTAATTTATCTGATGTAAGGATTGCCACTCCTGCTTTCTTCTGATGTCCATTAGCATGGTAAATTGTTTTACACCCCCACACTTTAAAATCTGGAGGTGTCTTTTGGTCCAAAATGAGTCTTGTAGACAGCAAATCGATGGGTCTTGTTTTTTTGTGTGTGTCTTTTGATTGGGGCATAGCACATTTACATTCAGGGTAACTATTGAAAGATATGTATTTAGTGCCATTGTATTGCCTGTAAGATGACTGTTGCTGTATAATTTCTCTGTTCCTTTCTGATCTACTACTTTTAAGCTCTCCCTTTGCTTAGAGGACCCTTTCAGTATTTCCTGTAGGGATGGGTTGGTGTTTGCAAATTCTTTTAGTTTTTGTTTGTCCTGGAAGCTTTTTATTTCTCCTTCTATCTTCAATGACAGCCTAGCTGGATATAGTATTATTGGCTGCATATTTTTTCTCATTTAGTGGTCTGAATATATCATTCCAGTTCTTTCTGGCCTGCCAGGTCTCTGTGGATAAGTCTGTTGCCAATCTAATATTTCTACCATTGTATGTTAAAGACATCTTGCCCAAGCTTCTTTCAGGATTTTCTCTTTGTCACTAAGACTTGTAAGTTTTACTATTAGATGATGCGGTGTGGACCTATTCTTATTGATTTTGAGGGTGGCTATCTGTTCCTCCTGGATTGCTTGTGCCATTTGCCATATTAGGGAAATCATCTATTATGATTTGCTCCAATATACCTTCTGCCCCTCTCTCTATTTCTTCTTCTTCTGGAATCCCAATTATTCTAATTTTGTTTCATCTTATGATATCACTTATTTCTCAAATTCTCCCCTCATGGTCCAGTAGTTATCTCTCATTTGCTCAGCTTCTTTATTCTCCATCATTTGGTCTTCTATATCACTTCTTCTTTCTTCTGCCTCATTTATCATAGCAGTAAGAGCCTCCATTTTTTATTGTACCTCATTAATAGCCTTTTTTATTTCAACTTGGTTAGATTTTAGTTCTTTTATATCTCCAGAAAAGGATTCTCTATCTTCCATGCCTTTTTTGAGCCCAGCTAGCACCTTGAGAATCGTCATTCTGAACTCTAGTCCTGACATATTACCAATGTCCATATTGATTGGGTCCCTAGCCATTGGTACTGCCTCTTGTTTTTTTTTGTTTTGTTTTGTTTTGTTTTTTTGTTGTTTGTTTGTTTGTGGTGAGTATTTCCACCTTGTCATTTTATCCAGATAATAATATATGAATGAGGGAGTAAAATACTAGAAGGTTGCCTAGACCCCTGAAAAATATACACTAACCAAATCAGAAGAGACCCGAAGCAGGGGGGGGGGATTAAAAAAAAAAAAACACAATTATATATATGACTGGTGAGTAGAACTGAGCCACCCACTTGATTTTGGGTGTATTCTGGTCTTCCAGAAGAAACTAGCTCCCAAAATTTTAAAAAAAGAAAAACATATATACACAAAAATAAGTAAACACGATGAAGGGATGGAATATGACTGTAAAGATGAAAATTAAAAATGATTATAAAAAAAGGAATTGATAAGATAAGTTGATTGGAAAAATAAAAAAAAACAGAGGAGAGAATTTGATCAAGCTTGAGACTAGAACAAAGCCATGTGCTAGGTTTAGGGTATATTTTGATTTATTAGAAGAAATTGTATCCCAAAATTTTAAAGAAAAAAACCCTATATGTATACAAAAAATAAGGTTAAATACAATGAAAGGATAAAATAATACTATAATAATGAAAAAAATTTCAAAGATTTATTTATTTATTTATTTGACAGAGAGGCAGAGAGAGAGGGGAAGTAGGCTCCCCACTGAGCAGAGAGCCTGATGGGGGGCTCAATCCCAGGAACCTGAGATCATGACCTGAGCTGAAGGCAGAGGCTTAACCCAATGAACTGCCCAGGTGTCCCTAATAACGAAAATTTTAAAAGATTTTTTTAAAAAGGTATTGATAAGATAAAATAGTTAAAAACATTAAAAGAGTAAAGAGGAAAAGTTTTAAAAAATAGAATAAGAAAAAAAAAACAAAATTAAAAAAAAATTAACTTTGCAAGACTAAAGGATTATGGGGAAAAGCCATGAATTCTATGTGTTGCTTTCCCCTAGCTCTAGAGTTCCACACTTCTCATTGGTCAGTGAACTTGGTCTTGGCTGGATGTTCTTGCTGATCTTCTTGGGAAGGGGTCTGTTGCAGTGATTCTCAAATGTCTTTGCCCAAGGTGGAATTGCACCACCCTTGCCAGGGCCCAGGCTAAGTAATCTGCTGGAGTTTGCTCTTGGTAGCTTTTGTTCCCTTTCTGTAGAGCTTTGGAGGACAGGAATGAAAATGGAAGCTTCCCAATCCCTGGCCCAGAGCAAGGGCTTGGGGCCCCACTCTTCGGTGCACCCTCAGAGAAAAGCAGTCAATCCCTCCCATCCCCCTGGTCTCTGGCTGCACTCCATGCTCACCCGACCTGTGACCAAGCGTTTCTATCTCTGATGCACAGCCCTGTTTGTAGTCTCCAAACCCAGCAGATTCCTGCTTCATGCTCTTGCACCACTCCTCCTATAGGAGGAAGGAGGGGGTCTCTCCAGATCTGCCACTTGTGTGTTACCTGCTCAAAAAGCAGTGACCTGACTGTGCCTTGGATCATGGTTTAAGGTAACCCCAAGCTGAGAGCCCCCACCTTGGCTCTCTTTCTATAGTTGGCTTCCCCACTCCAATACCTGGCAGCTCTGCCACACTCAGACACCCCTGGTCTTTCTGTTACCCTGTGGGTCCTGAGACCAAACTGTCCCCGCAAGGGCTCCACCCCCACTTAGCCTCTAGAGCGATGTCCCTTAGTGGAGCAAACTTCTAAAAGTTCCAATTTTGTGCTCCACTGCTCTACTACTTACCGAGAGCCAGCCCCTCCCCCCATGGTCTATCTTCCCGTCACTTCAGATTCACTTCTGCCCACATCCTACCTTCCAGAAAGTGGTCAATTTTCTGCTCCTAGATTTGCTGCTCTTCTTCTCTTCTATCTTCTGTTGAGTTTGTAGGGGTTTGGAATGGTTTGATAACCATCTAGCTGAAGTCCTGTGACCTAATGATATTTCAATTTCCTACTCCTCCACCATCTTGCTTCCGCTCCTCAAGTACTTATTCTGGGCTCTAGTTTCTTTTCCTTTTTTTTTTTTTTTTTTAAGAGTTTATAATTTTTTTTTATCTTTTTTTTTATTTTTCTGTTAACATATAATGTATTATTTGCTTCTGGGGTACTGGTCTTTGAATCATCAGTCTTACACAATTCATAGCAAGAGTTTATAATTTTTTAAGAAAATTTTATGTATTCCTTTGACAGAGAGAGAGAGAGAGAGAGAGAGAGAGAGAAAGCACCAGCAGGGGGAGCAGCAGAGGGAGAGGGATAGGCAGGCTCCCCATGGAGCAGGGAGCCCTAGTGTGAGGCTCAATCCCTGGACCAAGAGGTCATGACCTGAGCCAAAGGCAGACGCTTAACTGACTGAGGCACCCAGGCACCCATGAGCTCTAGTTTCTTATCTCTAAAATAGAACAGCTACAATTCTTATTTACCTACTAAAGCATGTGTGTGGGACAGGGAAGGGTATGGTAAAAATCATACAAAATAATGGTTATGAACAACCTTATAAACTATAAATAATTAGTAGGTGCCTGGCTGGCTCAGCTGGTAGAGCATGCAGCTCTTGATCTCATGACTATAAGTTCGAGCCCTATGTTGCATGTAGAAATTAGCTAAAAGTAAAATTTTTAGAATATAAATAACTATCTAATACTAAATACAAAATATTTGCCAAAGAAAAAAATGCACTGAAACTGAAATAGTATGTCACCAGAAATGATATGATAAAAATGTGTATATATATAATATATATATGTCTACATTTGTATTCCATATATATTATTATATACACTTACATAGATTGATTTATATAGAAGGATTGATGGATATATAGATAGCTAAAATTAATATTTCTTTGGGGTAAATAGATTATCTTTCTGTATCTCTTACTCTTTGAGGTTCAGTATCCTCAGTGGTATAATGAAAATTATATTATAGCTGATTGTAAGAATTAAACCCACAAAAGCAATCAACAGTGTTTAGCAAAATTTCAAAAATGAGTCCTGGCCCAAATAAATGTTAGCTTAATCAGAATCAAATTCACTCACACTTTATAGTGTTATAAAGTTATATAAATATATTTCTTATTTATAAGAAATAAACAGTGTTTATTATAATATATATATTGGTTTCCTAGATACTTGTAGGATTTGTCTCTCAGGAATGGGTCATTGGCAAGCAAATTCTGAAGGTGGTCAAGAACATTGAATAGCAGTCTTGGGACAAGGAAAATGATGTCAGCCTTTTAATCAAAGAAAGTTTTGAACCATCTTTCTGGAGAAGTCTAGGTATTTATATGTTCAGTGGGAATCTGTGTTGCTATCACTCAAAATGTGAGGGCAGCTGTGATTTCCATTTTTAGCAGATTTTAGTTTATAGACGGAGGAAACTTTTCAGACAGACCCATGTTAGCAGTTGTCAAAGGGCTGAGGTTCCAGGCTTCTAAAATGAGACTCAAAGCAACATGAATGTGTTGAATGGGCTTTTCCTCTGGGTCTTTCCTTAACCATTTTTCCAACTGCAGAGATCCTCTCGCTGACCCAGTTAAGGTCAGGCATCCACTCCAAAACCAACTGACTATGGCCAGGAATGCAGGGACAAGTTCTTAGCAATTTATCATCCCTATACACTAAAGGGATGATATACTCCCTATACTCCAACGATCCTGGAGCAAAGGAAATTTGTAAATAATGCAAATACTACACTGTACTATACTACTGCCAGTAGCTACAGCTTCTAAAAAACCTCAAGCAATTGTATAAATTTTATTAGGGAAACTGGTGACAGACTAAGAATTAAAATTTCCTATGCTTTATAAATACCTGTGTGTGTGTGTCCGTGTGTGCTTACATGTGTATACAAGTGTATTTAAACGGGTATAAAATGGTAGAATATTCTAGAATTATAGCTTATAAGTAAATCTCAGCCATGATTGACTTGATCGGTATCAGTGCTTTTTCCTTGCAGAAGGTTTCCATTTGCCAGAAATTAATGGGAACAGAATGTACTATTATGGATGATGAGTTTCCAAAGATAGCTTTTATGCCACTTGGGCAATCGGACACCCCACCTTGGCCCTGTTGGGCTTATTACTGCCATTCAGACATCTGAAAATCTCTTGACAATCCTCCTCTATGCCAAATGGAGCCAGCACTTTCAAATGGATCTCATTAGACTTCTTATAAAACCACTACACACTAGAAAGAGTTTCCATCCCAGAAGGGTTTCTTCATTCGAACTTATCAAGCCGCTATACAGTTCTGTTCCTGATTAGCAATTTGTTCTCCTCAGAGCTTTAAAGATACACCTTTATATCTCTGTAATTTCAGCCCTTTCCCATTTTCCCTTTATCGGCACATTCAAATGTATTTTACTCTTATCTTGGATCTGTCACTCAGCATATGTCAACTTTAAGAGCACTGGACTATAGCAGTGACTGTCAGTAATGTTTCAGCTTAAAAAAAGAGAAAGGGGGTAAAAAGTCAGAACGCATGCATCAGATCTCAGAAAGCTGCCTGCCTTGATATATGGCATCCTAGTATGCTACTCTAAATAATTTCCATCAGACAAGCAAATGTCAATCTGCACTCTTGTCTGGGAGGAGCAAAGAAATTTTCTTGGACCATATGCTATCAAATACCATGTCTAATCTAGCCATACCATGTTTTGCTTTTAATATTTCTAAAGCTTTCATTTAAGGCGCTTTTTTTTTTTCCTGACTCTTCCTTCCTAAACCTCACATACTAAACCCCATATTTTTTTCTGTGAAGTCTTCCTTACAACCTTGCTTTCTGTCTGATGTATCCAGCCCTCCATTCCCTTTACTTTCAGTCTCTGGGCAAATCCTTCATTTTTTGGAGGTTCTAACCATGTATCTGGCTCCCAAACTCAACTGTGAGCCCTATATGAGCAGAGACTGCAACTTATTTTCTGCACCAGGGTCTAACACATATGTATATAGCCCAGACTGTGGTCCTCAAATGTTGCCTGTTAAGTCCATAGTTGGATGAGTAGAAAGCTGGGTGAATGGATAAATAAATAGCCGTTTTGTTTGTTCTTTTTTTTTTCTGAAAACACATCTTCCTTATCCATTCGAAACACATGGAAAGATACCTATATATAGTAGGAACTTAATAAGAAGTTTTTTAAAAAGTAGATACTTAGTAAACATGGGTCAAATTGATATCCCAAATGTGAGGCAAAGTAACTTAAATAGAAAATATAAAAGTCTTTTGAAAGATTACCTCTTAGGTGATTTAAAAAGTAGAATGTAGGGGCGCCTGGGTGGCTCAGTGGGTTAAAGCCTTTGCCTTTGGCTCAGGTCATGATCCCAGGGTCCTGGGTTCGAGCCCCGCATTGGGCTCTCTGCTCTGCGGAGAGCCTGCTTCCTCCTCTCTCTCTCTGCCTACTTGTGATCTCTCTCTGTCAAATAAATAAATAAAATCTTTACAAAAAAAAAAGTAGAATGTAGAAGCTACAAATAATAATGTATGATTACTAGGAAATGAGAGGAATTGAGAATATCTCTTTACATCTTTCAGCACAGAAGGAGTTGAACTTTGAATCATATAAAGTAAAATTAGCTTTTCTAAAGCTGCA
This sequence comes from Enhydra lutris kenyoni, assembly GCF_002288905.1. Lineage (NCBI taxonomy): Eukaryota > Metazoa > Chordata > Mammalia > Carnivora > Mustelidae > Enhydra > Enhydra lutris. Next base: position 19,768,326 of record NW_019154121.1, read on the forward strand.
GTCGAGGTGACATAAAATAACATTTTCCTTATTCAATGATCACTTTTAAAGGAAAGCCCAAGATACGTTGGATCACATCATATTCACTCTGTTAATTGGTAGCTTTTCTCTAGTTTGTGGATTTGGAGTCAGAACAGCTTGGGTAGAAGTTTTGATTCTACTGACAGACCAACTAACTATGGCTAAGACTATGTTGAATGCAAGCATTAAATAATCAAATAGTTATCGAGTGCCTGCTATGTGGCAGACAACATGCAAATTCATTGAATTTTTTTTTTTGATAGTTGAAGGAAAGTTATTTTAAATTTTTTTTCAAGTTTTTAAATACCAGTGAGTTAGCCTACAGTGTCATATTAGTTTCAGGTGTGGAATTTAGTGATTCGTCACTTAAATACAACACAAGTGTTCATCACAAGTGTCCTCCTTAATCCCCATCACCCATCTAGCCCATCCCCCTGCCTACCTCCCCTCCAGCAACCCTCAGTTTGTTTTCTACAGTTAAGAGTCTGTTTTCTGGTTTGCCTCCTTTTTTTTTTTCTCCTCCATGTTCACCTGTTTTATTTCTTAAATTCCACACATAAATGAAATCATATGGTGTTTGTTTTTCCCTGACTGACTTATTTTTGCTTAGCATAATACTCTGCAGCTTCATTCACATTTGTAATCAAATGTAATCTTGGGAAAGTTTCCTAACCACTCTGTGCTTCAGTTTTACCATCTATAATGTGGGGAGAATATCTCTTCATCAGGTGGTTTAAGAATCAATGAATTTGTGGCTAAGTATACAATGGAATATTACTCAGCCACAAATTCATGAATTCTTACAACTGCCTGATGGAACTTGCCTTTTCCCCACAGTACAGATGGTAAAACTAAAGCACAGAGTGGTTAGAAAACTTGACCACTATCACAAAGCTACCATATTAGTTTCCTATTGTTGCTGTAACAGAGTACCACAAACTTGGTTAATTTGCTCAAGACAACATAAATTCATCATGTCACAGTTCTGGAGGCCAAAAGGCTGCTGTTCCTTTCTGTAGGCTCAAGTCATGGTGTTAACAGGGCTGGTTCCTTTTGGTGACTGAAGAGGAGAATGTGTCTCCTTGATTTTCTAGCTTTTGAAGGTGCCAGCATCTCTCGACTCATGATCCCTTCCTTGTACCCCTCAATCTCTTGTTTCCAAAATCACATCTACTTTCTCCTTCACGTCAAAACTCCTTTTGTTTCCTTTCTAAAAGGACACTTACGATTACATTTAGGGCTGTATAATCTGGAATGATCTCCCCATCTCAAAATCCTTAACTTAAGCACATCTATAAAGTCCCTTTTACCACATAAGCTAACGCAGGTTCCGGCGATTCATATCTGGGTATATTGAGTAGACACTCTTCGGCCTCCCTTAGCCACTGAGCTAGAACTACGATTTTGAGAATTCTGGTACTATATATATAGCCGGTCATATCACCAGTGTACCATGCTGCCTCAGATAATGGGCCCACCTTCTCAGACAACAAGAATTACAAGAAAGGATAACCTATTCAGTGTCGCCTAATAAACGTAGGGTAAAGTGCCTTATGGAGCTCAAGGGCAAGTTGCAGTGGAACCTCAGGAAAGGCCCGAAGTATATATACAGGGAACCCTTAGGATATATGCTTTGGGGATTATCTGCATGTCTTACTCATTTTACTCTCTTCCTCTGTATCTTACCTTTCTCTGCTTTCTACAGTCCCCATGGCAGAAAACTGTCACAACACAGTTTTCCATGTTTACATTCCATCCACACCACACAACACAAATGTGTCCCTTCTCCTTTTCTTATAAGTGACCACAGTGCTGAGGCCTGGATCACATAGTACAAATATGGGTTCCCAGTGAAGTGAAATCAGAGCTAGAGCCGATGATCACAGAACATTTTTTTTTTTAAGGGGGAAAGCTTGAAAGCTGAGCAGTATCCAAAACTGACTTCCCCAGCTTTCATTTGTAAAAGCTCCCTGGAAGCAGGGAATGTAGATTCTACTTTGTGTTGACATCTAGCAGAAATGTGACAGCATTTATTTGATCTAAGTCTGTAAGAAATTACAGCAAAATTATAAAAATAACAGGTCCCGAGATAGGCAGGGGGAGGCCCCAAGAGCTTTTAGCTCATGACTTCCAAAATAACTATTAAATTTATTTTCTTTCTTTCTTTCTTTCCTTCCTTCCTTCCTTTCTTCCTCATTTGTTTGCCTTTGGACCCACTGAAAAGAATAAAATTACAAAACTTGAGAAAGGCACTAAGGTTCTTCCCAGAGATTTCCATGAAGGCTTCAAATGTTCTGACTGGGAGCCTGGGGTGGGAGGTATCACTCTAGGTGAGCACACAGCTAAGGATGTATATCAGCTGGTACAGGGGATCTGGAATCACCCATAGGGAATCAGGGCACAATTCAAGGCCTTGAGAGTTACAGGACACCATAATCCTGAGCATTCATGGCATAACAGCAGATACTTTGAAGTGGGGGCAGGGTACTTGAACAGATTTTCAAGCTATAGCCCCAGTGACTAAAGATACAGACATTTGAAAGGCTAAGATTGGTGGGGCAGTTTCAACATGGCGTCTATTGACAAACTTAATGATAATCACAGAGGCAAAGCAGACAAAACAACAATTGTCACTGTCATGCATTAGCCAGGAGTCATGGAATGCCACGTTTTCAGGTTCAAAGCCACTCCCAAACACTGAGTATGGAAAAAAAATAAGGATGTTCTTAGAACTCACAGTAAGGACATTCCATGGGCATGAGAGTTTAAATATGAATTACCTGGAACTATATAGAGCCAAAAAAGGTACGCGATTGAAAGTGTACAAATTTTGGAGCAAGTAAGCCTTTGCATCCTGTCTCCCTCACTTTCTAGCTTTGTGGCTTTAGGCAAGATATTTCACTTTTTTGCGACTCCATTATGAAGTAATACCTGCTTTGTAGGAATATTCAAAATACTAAACGAGTTAATGTTAAGTAGTGTCTGACACAGAGTAAGAATTCAACCAAAATCCTTACATTCCTCCTTTTTCATCTGCTTCAACCACTTTTGACTGGACTCCATATTCACACCCCTCTGAAGACTGTCTCCTGCTAACAAGCTATCACTGATCCACCTATTCTCAGCTGACCCAAAGTTACTCTTCACATGTGTTGCTCAAAAAGCAAGTTAAACGAGCATCAAATGTTTAATGCAGATCTTTTCATTGTCCATATGTTCTGAAAGCCATTGACCCAATTCCTCAAACTATTGGCAGGAAGTGCAGATCTCAATTTTAGATGGAATTTCTGCATCCCAGGAAAACACTAAAATGGCTTAGTCTTAACACAAGCCATCACAGGTAGCAGAGACCATGACTATAAAGAAATTATGTTTCCTGTCCCACAAGGTGACTGACTGGAGGGAAGCCTATAATCAGAGATGGAAGAATGGTGAGAGGGTATTAATTTAATGAGGACACAGGTTAGGAACATGGAAATTGGAAGCCAAGAGAGACTCGGTGGGGTTACAAGGCAGCCAGAGGTGGGAGGAATAGTTACCGGCATGAAAGAAAGAAGGGAAATAGCTAAATGATGTTTTCCAACAACTGTGGCAGGATTGCAGAAATGCAGACAGGAAGGAGAGTTTGATTGTGTTATAAAAAGCATAGCATATGTTCTATAGTTATGAATCCAGTTCTAAATTTTAAAATATACTAGCATGCAGTGTATACTAAATGACATTGGATAGATGTGTTTACATAATAATTATAAATGCCACTTATTTATCATATACTCTCAATGCCTGGTACTTTATAAAAACAAAGTCAGATGAATTAGAAAATAAGGAATTAAGATAGGCAGAAAATGATAATTAGAAAATAGAGAAACAGTAAAACTGACAAGTGAATTTAAGAATTGGTCTTTTTGAGAAGCAAGCCAATCCAAAATTGCAGAAACTGCAGTGAACCTGAAAAATATAAAGAGAGAAAGTACAAATATATAGCATTTGAAATGGAAAGGATAGGGAGTGGCATCACAGATGTCAAGGGAATAAAAATAATCCTAAAAGAGTTGCAAAGTTAAATAATACATTTCAACATCTGGATGAAATGAATAATTTTCTTAAAAAATGTTCCCAAGAGGGATGCTTGGATGGCTCAGTCGTTTAAGCATTTACCTTTAGCTCAGGTCATGATCCCAGGGTCCTGGAATCGAATCCCACATCAGGCTTCTTGCTCAGCGGGGAGCCTGCTTCTCCCTTTGCCTGCTGCTCCCACTGCTTGTTTGCTCTCTCTCTCTCTCGAAGAGATAAATACAATCTTAAAAAGAAAAAAAAAAAGAAAGAAAAGAAAATGTTGCCATGATAAACTCCATAAAGGACAATCTTAGCAGTTGACAAAATTGAGAAAGTTATCTAAGATCAACCACCAGCAGTATCCTGGGGCTGGCTAGCACTAGTTTTTGAAAGAAAACTGTGTACCTCTCTTCCCACCTCCAAATTCAGTGACATCATGAGAATACACTTGCAATCTGCCATTATGAGAGTATTTACACTATGGAAATGAGCAAATGCTACAAAGAAGGACCACTTATAAAACATTTACTACTAGCACACCACTAACTGTAGTCCTGAAAAATGTCAGGACCAGATAAACTGACTCAAACTTTTAAGGAACAGAAATCTCAGTAATTTGCAAAATTTTCCAGAGCATTTCTGCTCCCAAATTTTTGTTTAATGAGCCTTACACTGATATACCCCCCCCCAAGAAAAGCAGAAAGCTGTAGATTAATCACTTTCTTGCATACTAATGCAAAATAAAAACAGAAGTAAAGGGCGCCTGGGTGGCTCAGTGGGTTAATCTGCTGCCTTCAGCTCAGGTCATGATCTCAGGGTCCTGGGATCGAGTCCCACATCGGGCTCTCTGCTCAGCAGGGAGCGTGCTTCCCTCTCTCTCTCTCTGCCTGCCTCTCCGTCTACTTGTGATCTCTCTCTATCAAATAAATAAATAAAAATCTTAAAAAAAAAAAAACAGAAGTAAAAAGAAAAAAAAGCAAAAAAAGAAAAATTACATAGCTTATTATAGACTAACACACCACAGTCAACTGAGGTTCTTACCAGGAAGGCAAGGGTGGTTCTCTGGCAGGAATAGGAAGTCTATTAATTCAATGCATCATAATGAGTTGGTCAGCTAAGAAAATGTGAGCTCTGCCCTCATGTAACTGAGATGGGCAGATGAAGAAATAATTAAATAAAGTATAGTATAATTAAAAGAAAGAAAAAAAATGCAGCTACAAAACCAATTCTGAACTCTCTTCATTGGGTGGATTTAAGTTGCTACTTTCTACTGATTCAGCTACCCAGATACAGCAAATGTGAACATGAACAAGTATAGAAGCTCCACCTTTTTTTAAAATTTGGATACATATATGATGTACATCTTGGAATATTTCCATTAACTTAAATTTTAGGCAGTTATTATAGTGAAAGAAAAAAGGGGAAGAAGAAAAAAGGGAGATCAGGAAACAAGATGAAAAGCAGGAGCAGGAAGAGGAATGGAAGAAATAAGGAAAGGAAGAGAAATAGGAAGTGAGGTAGTGGTAAAGAAGAAAAGAAAGAGGGAACAAGGGTAAGGAGGAAGGAAGGAAACTGCATTCAGCCTTTATTTTCCCTCTTCCTGGTTTAAAAACTCCGTAAGGAACATCATCAGTTTTGATTACTTGGAAAACAGCGTCTGCCTTGCACTCAGACAGGTGCATTAAAGCCCAAAAGTTCGGGCCTGGCCCAGGCTCCCTAGTGAGGAGGCAGATAATGAAGGGGATGAAAAGACACCAACTGTGAGGTTGGCAGTGGGATGGCCAAGTTCTTGCCAAGTCAGTCAGTGCCACCATGGTCACAAGTGCCTGAGCTCACCAGCCAGTGGAATGTGCTGCTGTGCTTCTCAAAGCAGCTAGTAATTGTCTCAGAGAGGTCCCAATAAGGAGCAAGCTCAGGGCTCTTGAAAGTAGCTTAGCAGCTCTGAGCTGGCTAAACCCTCCCAAGGGGACTGGGAACCAAAGTAAATAATCTTTCTTAAACCAAAGAAGTTTAAACCAAAGAAGTCTAAACCAAAGGAGGAATGAGGGCAGGGAGGGGGCTCGAGTTCTCCTGATTCGTGTTCCTCTCCCTCACTTGATGGGACTGCAGTGTTCAGGCAATATTAGCTGTTGTGCATGTATGACTGTTGTTTCTGGATGTCGTCCTCCCCATCATAGGAGGAAGGAGAAAGGAGGACAGGAGGGAGCGAGCTCGTAGGAGTGACAGCGGTGGTTGTATAATATAGTGCTTATGGTCATAGGTCACATTGTGGTTGCAGCTGTTGTAAACCATCCATTCGAACCTAGTTTGACTAAATACTCCAGGAACTAGGCAGCAAAAACAAATGGGATAAGAGCTACAATGTGTGTGTAAGACAAAGAGAAAAGATGGAAAGCTTTCTAGGAACATCTCAAATCTTCTCAAAAGCTTTTGAGAGGAACTCTTAGGAAGCTGGGAAGTCAAGAAAAAGAGGAAGAGAAGGAATATGAAAGAATTTATGAGAGCTTACAAATTGTGAACACTTTTCCTAGGTGCTTATTCTGGACTGAACCATGCCCTCCTCAAATTCATGTGTTGAAGCCCTAATCCCCAGCAGGTCAGAAGATATGGAGTTGTCATTAAGTTAAAATGATGCCAGGGTGGGCCCTAATCCAATCTAACTAGTATCCTTATAAGAAGAAATTAAGACATACAAAAAGATACCAAGGATTCATACACACAGAAAAACAACAAACAAACAAACAAACAAACAAACAAAAAAAAAACCCACTGCGAGGATGCAGCATGAAGGTGACCACACACCAGCCAAGGAAAGAGGCCTCCAAAGAAACCAAACCTACTGACACCTTTGTCTTGGACTTCTAGGGTTCTAAATTGTGAGAAAATTAATGTGTATTGTTTCAGTCATTCAGTCTGTGGTATTTTGTTATAATAGCCCTAGTAAACTAAACACAGTATGCAATAAAAATTTATATAAAGAGGGAAGGAGTCAGGGAGGGATAGAGGAAGGCAGGAAAGCAGGAAGGTAGGAAAGCAGGAAGAAAGGTAGGAAGGAAGGGAGGGAGGGAGGGAGGGAGATAAAAAGGCGGGGAGAGAGAGCAAATCTGCTATGTCCTTACGTTATTAAGGTGGTAGATACCGTAATTCACTAACTACCTTACATCATTTTATAAGCCAGTATTTCTGAATGTGGTCAAAAGTATTAAAATTAGGGGGGTTTGGGGTTGGGAGATACATTCTAGAATGTGCTTAATTTTTAGAGGTTTAAATGAAAGCAATTTTTCATTCTTGTGTTTCTGTCTTCTTATATAAAGGATTATTTAGTGTTGCAGTATTTGTAGGAAGTCAGGGCCTGCCTTGTTGATGCACATGTTATTTGTCCTCCCTGTATTTATCCATATCTTCATACACAGTCACACACACAGAGGATGTTACCAGATATACGAATAATCCTCAGGATTAGTACGCTGACTGCTTACGAAAAGCTGGATGATTTAACCATTTTTCCATTTACCTTTTCATCTCTCTCTATTCTCTTTTCTAAGGGGAAAAAAATGTAAGATTGCAATAATATTGGTTAAAAACGTTTCCACCTGGCAAATTAAAAGGGAGATTTAAAAATCATGAAAGCATTGATAACTGGTTATGTATATGCTGAGTATTTGGGAGTAAATCAGGAAACATAAAGACACCACCATGACTGAAGTTGAATAATAGGTTGCTAAGTATGAAGAGTCATCCAGACCATGCCTTCAAGGGCTCATTCACTCACCAGAGCATTGCTCTGAAGAACTCTGCAGTGAAAATGGAATGACTTCCCAAGAGGAGAGACAGCCAGCAATAGAACTAAGAAAAATAAATGGGTACTACATCAAAATGGAGTGGCACGGGCCATCTCTGGCTCCCAGAAGCTGACCCGTCCCTCAAGGTCCCATTCAAGTAAAGAGGCCCAGCTCTAGGAATCACAAGACTTTTGACATTTCTGAGCCTCTTTTTCTGTTCTATAAAATGAGGAACTTCATATTTATTTCACAGGATGTTCAATTAGATAATGTAGAGGAGGAAAAATAAATTTCTTCTATCTTTCTAAGTTCTCAGTTGAGCCCCTCCTGTGATAAAAAGACAGATTCACAGGAGAAAAAAAAAGTATGTACGTACACATGTACAGGATTCCTATGACGATAGGAGACTCAGAGGGCAGCCAAACGATTGAGGCTTATATAAGACCCTGAGCTGAGGAAAGGGATAGGGGCCCGGGCCTTCCAATGAGGAGAAGGCAATTCATTCACAGCCAGAAGAGAGTGTTTGGTGCACAAAGGTTGGCCTGCCAGCAGATGAGTCTGTCAGATGAAAAAGTGATCTCTGGTAACAGCTTTTTTCTGTGCAGTGCAGGCCCCCTTTCTAATGTAAATTTTCCTTGTGAAAGGGTAACTTCTTCTCTGCTTCCAGAGCTTCTCCTGTGTCTGCAGTTTCTCAAAATAATCAGCTTAAAATAATCCTTATGCCAAAGAGACATATTTTGGGGTGCTATATTCGCTACCCTTCAATACAGATGTGATAGGGACTAGAAAAGCACTTTTTATTAAAGTGTAAAGTGCTGTGCCTGCAGGAGATAGTGGTGGTGGTGATGACAAGGAACAAAACTTGATGGGATGGTGGCATTAATCTTCAGAAATCTGAGTTGTCATCATTCCAGGAACTGTCTCTACTCCTCCTGCCCCCACACGCCCCTAGCTCCAGCACTTTCTGAAAGGATGTGTTGTCAACTTCCTCACAGACAAACACACAGCCCTCTTCTGGCCCTTCAACCATACAAACAAGGTGTTTCTCTTTTGCTGCTGCCTATGGGAGCTCAGGCCTTATTGATTTCAGGCTCTTAATTTCTTTCTTTCTCTCTTTCTCTCTTTCCCCCTTCCTGCTTTCAGAAACACTTCCTTCTTGAAGTATTCTTCAGATCCTCAGCTTTCACTCCATCGCAGTGAACAGTTTTAGACTTTGACTTCCATTATCTTTGGTTACAAAGCAGAGAAATGCAACCCAGGGCATCAGTGACAAGGCAGATCTATTTACCCAGTCATTGTATCTCCTCCGTGTTCCCTGCCACAGGCCCTCAGTATTACCAACATTCAAGGGAAACCACAAATGATAGAAACCTGTTCCTATGGACTGAATGTTTCTGTCCCTCCCACAAATTCATATGTTAAAACCTAATCGCCAGCATGTTGGCATTTGGAGGTAGGGATTTGAGGAGGTGATTAGGTCCAAGGGTAGAACCTTCACAAATGGGATTAGTGCCTTTATGGAGAGACTCTGGAAAATTCCAGAGTTCTTTCTGTAAGGTGAGGACATAGCAAAAAGGTAGCTGTCTATGAACCAGGTAGCAGGTTCTCACCAGACACCAAGTCTGCAAGCACCTTGATCTTGGACTTTCCAGCCTCTAGAACTATAAATTTCTCTTGTTTAGAAGCTACCCTGTCTATGTTTTGTTTTGTTTTGCTTTTGTTTTTTGGTTAGAGCAGCCTGAATGGACTAAGTCATGTATGAATGCCCCATCATCCACACACACATTCCCAAAGCACTGACTGTATGCCTGGCTCTGCACTGGTGATGGGAAGTCAGGTAGCCACACATGACCAGATAAGAGAATGTAAATTTTCATGGGGAAATGGGACTTATATGATATCACTTCAATTTGGGGCTCAAAATATAGGAAAGAAAGATAGGAGCAAAGTGTTTCTGGAGCAGCAAGGAGGGAAGGAGATCTTGCTGAGATTAGGGAAGTGTTCATGGCAGATATGAGTTACTGGAGGTGAGCCTTGAGTTTGGGGAAAATTTAGACTTGGTGAGAGCAGGTGAGAAGGTACATTTCAGTTAGGATGAGAAACTTGGACATAAACTCCAGGTCATGTCTGTGCTGGGATGGAAGGAACCAAAGGCCATAATAATAAGCATATACTTTTGACTAAAGCCAGTCATTATTTTAAAAAATGTGTGTTTACTGTAATCCTCATAACAGCTCTATGAAATAGACATCATTATTATATGAACTTAAGATCTAAGGAAACCAACATCACACAGCCATCTGAGTGCCGGAGAAGACTATTTCTCCGCTTTGGACTTACACGTGCAGGTACTGAGATGCAGCTCCTTTAATGGAGAGATATGCAAGATGCTAAGGGAACACATGGAGAAACGCTACCCTGTTCTACATATGAGAGGAGTTGCAAAGGAGGCAGAATGAGGAAAAGAATGAGGAAATAGAAAGGGTGAAGTAGAATTCTGGATCCACATATGCAAGAGTTGGCACAAACACAGGATTTAAGGTGAATAGGAGAACCTTCAGAACATCCATTTATGAGGATAAGTGGTGCATGGCAAAGTGTGAGATGGGGTTGTAGAGATATGCACGGTCCATCGCAGAGAGCTTCATATGCCATGTTCCAGAGTTCAGCCTTAATTTTAAAAAAGGTCTAAAAAAGTTCTTAAAAAGGTGCATAGGGTCAATGGGATAGCAAGGAGGAAATAGATTCCAAAGACATCTAGGAAGTTAAGTGGTTAGGACTCCTTCAACGCTTAGATGGGTGAAGTGGAAGAAGAAATAAAGGTGAGGACAACTGTGACTCTAAGATATCTAGCCCTGAAGACTACTTGGATTAAAGAACTTCCATCCAAGTTAGGAAATTTCAGTGTCAATGGTGATAATCATGGCCTCTTAATGCATCTCATTACCTCCAGTCTTTTTCTGCTTCAGTTCATTTTTTATATTGCCTAGCTTAGCAAACTATTTTTGATGACACCGCAATTGTCATAATAAAGTTCACTGTTTCTTAAAAACTTGGCCTTGTGGGGGTGAGAGATGGAGAGATGAAGAGAGGGAGTGAGGGAGAAAAAGGAGTGTCCAATTCCAATTTCAAGCAAGGGACTGAGGCTTCTTATATTAATCTGCATTTTGCTTACTTGAAAGTAATAGTAAAAATAATATCAATTCATAGTTATCAGTTCCTTATTAATAGCCAAAAACATTATTAGATACTTTTTAGAAATCATTTCAATTAATCCTCGTAATAATCCTTTTAACCAATGTATTATATAATTATCCCTATTTTTCGGATGAGGTTAGGTAATTTGGTTAAAGACACATGAGTAGTAAATGGTAATTCTAGAATTTGAACGAGGTGTTTTGGCTCCAAAACCATCCTTCTTCCACTATGTCATGACAAATGTATTTTATAGACACACTCAAAGGATAAAAAGCTTATGTTTGTCTAGGCATGGAACTGATCTACAGAGAAACTAGAGAGAAAATGTGCCCTCCTATACTCTTCATAACTCATGGCCCAACTTTGACAAGGTATGAGGACTGATTGGTTTTCACATGTTGACTGCATACTCTCCAGCTGTAAAAATACAATTTCTGGAACCCTTAGAGTAGCCCTAAATAGGTTCCATTTTTCACTTTGTAAAACAAGAACTTAGTGACTGCTGAATAGTAAATGTTGACAGTTGGGCAACAGAGTCTTGGAGCAACAGCACAGAAAAGGCCAGTTGGTGTTCTCAGAATGACCAGAGGGACCCTACCAAGACTGAGGCAACTCCATCTGGCCACTGACATCATTTTGAGGATGACTTCCTAAATGCCCACTCTCCTTTTTTGTTCCTTCTCCATTGTCATCAGTGTGAAATTCTGTTTCCACTTGGTCTTGATACCTTCCCCTCTCCACTTGACTTATAGCAGCTCCCAGTGATAGCCCTGAACACAACCTCTTCTTGGGACATTGGCACTATCCAGTACCTAGGTACTGTTTTCCTGGCACTGACTTCTGGCATGTGCTTCTCATTCAATACTGTGCTAACCCAGTGCAATAGAATACAACTTTGTTGGTGTAGCTATAATGGGAGAAAATGTGGTGGGAACAGAGATACATTGCCCAATACATCTTTACTGAATTTGTATACAAAGCTACAAATACATAAATAATAACAATAACTACTGCTACCCCCACCACCACCACTACTACTATTACTGGAATAATACTAACAATTACTGGCTTTTTTGAAAGCTACAGTGTACCAGGCACTTTACATGCATTATCTCATTTAATCATCCATCTTCTCTCTGATAACCTGATCCAAGAGCCTAGTCTCATACCCAACAAGAGATACTGCCTGCCACAATCCCTCTAGGCTTGGATAAGATGAAGCACGATATGCTTATTTGGGAATGAAAGGGAAGGGCAGGTCAGTGTAATGAACAATAGGAATCAAGGCCCTAAAGAGAAAAAGTTTGTGACACATTAGGAAACCATAAAATATTTCACGCAGATAACTTAAAAAATAAGTCAGGTAGAGGCATGTATATGAGCACACATGCACAGACTCTATTCTGGCGTCTGTAATTTCTTCAGGTTTAATTCATCTGGTTCATGTTTTGGCTCTCAGAATCAGATCTCCTTTTCAATCTCAGTTTTACCACTCCCTGGTCGAAGGACTCCCCATGGTTATTCATCCTCTCTAACCCTTAATTTCCTCATCTGCCCAAAGTACTCAATTACGTCTTCTTCCAAGAATGCTGTGAAGATTGAGATGAAGTATAAAACAAGCCTGTCAGAGGGTTTGGCACATAGTAGAAACTCAACAAATGTAAAATGTCAAAAATGCTCCCTACTCTGAGGTTTGTCTTGAAGCTTATGTATCACCTAGGAGTGGGCTGACAGATGTTGAGACCTAATAAATTAGACCCCCTTTGTCCTCTAAGGAGAAAATGTCAAGGAAATGGTTAAGGGCTCTCAGGAGCAGCTGTGGCATATATGAGGCTCCCTGAGGAATCACAAGCCTCCAAGAGGGCCCAGGTGTTGCCCAGGTGCCATCCTGCCAGGAGACTGCAAGAGCAGAAGGACCCTAGAACTTCCACTGCTTCCACTGCTCCTCTTCTCTATCTGGATGCCCATCTCCCAGCACAACCAAGATGGGGGAGGGGAACTAGCTCATGGTTTCCAAAGTTGAGTTTTCCAAACCTCTTTCTTTTGAATTCAAATACTGTGTGTCCCCTCTATGTGCATACTTAGTAAGGTCCTCCCTCCTTTCCTTCTTCCCTCTCTTCCTCCCTTCATTCCTTCCTTCCTTCCTCCCTCTCTCCCTCCCTCCCTCCCTTCCTCCTTTCTTTTCTTCCTCCCTTCTTCCCTTCCTTCCTTCCTTCTTTCTTTCATCTTATAATTAGTTTAATACATTCAAGCTTGGGACTGAAGAAAGTTGGAAATGTCCCTTGTAACTCACTATGGTTGGAAATAAGAACAAAAGAAAAATGAGTCTCTGTGCTCTCAGTTTACATTTGCTTCATTCAATCTCTGTATCTGTAGCCAGGATCTGCTGAGTTTAAGGAACTTTGCCTAGTATAGCTCAGAGCAGCAAAAAGAAAAGAGAAAAAAAAACATGAATTTCCGGAATGCCCACATGTATTGGGCTTCAGGACAGGTTTTCCCACAGTTTATTTCATTCTTACAACAACTCTTTAGATAGATAGGTCAGGTTTAAGTAGCTTCTTCAAGGACAGATATCCAGTAGGAGGCAGAACAAGACTTTAAAAAAAAAAAAACAGGCCTTTCTAGTTCTAATATCCATGCTGTATCTGCTATGAGGCTCTGTCTAAGCTACACAATTTTATAAATGAGGAAACTGAGTCCCAGAAAAACAATCTACCCTGTAGCTAATGACAAAGTTATCATTCAAACATTGAATTCCTGACTCCTGTTCAAAGTATTTATATCTGCTTACTCTCCTTTCAGGTTTTCTTATTTTTATAAATATTACTTTGCCTCTACTGGCCTCAACAAACTCTGAGGAGAAAATATTAGCACATAAATGAAGAAAACAAAAGGCTTAAAGCAATGAGTGCCCTGGGAAAGTTATAAAGGTTTTTTAGAGGAGACACCAATGAAAATGTACCAGATTGGGGGCTACTTTATATTAGATAATCAGGGAAGGCTCTTTGAGAAGGTGACATTTAAACTAGGACCTAAATGGCAGGGAGAAAGCTGGTGCAATTGTTCTAGAGCCTGGTGAAGTAAAAAGAATAATAGGCGGATGAATTCAGAGAGACTGGTCAGGAAAAGCATATTAGTATCATTAGAAGCAAAATGCGAAGCCTTTGAGGCAACATAAGCAGGATTTTCACAAGCTTACTCTGCTGCCATGTAGGAAATTAATTAGAAACAGGCAAGCATGGAAGTGAAGGGAAGAGATAGGAGGACAATGTAGTTGTCCCAGGGAAAGGATGGTGATGTGAAGTGGGAGTGGAGATGGAGAACAACGAGCAGATTTGGAATTTATTTTCAAGGTGGAGTCAAAGATAAATATGTAATCTCCATGAGGGTAAGAATGTTTTTATTGTTGCTGTTCTGTTGATATCTGTATCAGTGCTTAGAAGAATGACTAGCACATAGAAGGTGCTCAGAAAATATTGGCTGAAAAATTAATGAATTGATTGGAAGCATGGTGTCACTTGGTTTGGGCTGCTATATCTAAATACCATACACTGGTAGCTTAAACAATACACAGTTATTTCTCAAAGTTCCAGAGCCTGGGAAATCCAAGGTCAAAGTACTGGGAAATTCCAAGTGTAGTGACAGCTCTCTGCCTGGTTTGCAGTCTGCTGTCTTCTTGCTGTATCTTCACATAGCAGAGAAGCAGAGAGATACTTTGTCTCTTCCTCTTTTTATAAGGGCATTAACCCCATTGTGGGGGCTCTACCCTCATGATTTTATCTAACCCCGAATACCTTTCAAGGCCCCTCTCCAAATGCCATCACAGTGGGGATTAGGACTTCAACATACGAATTCTGAGGGGACATAAACATCTGGTTTATAATATGGAGGGAAAGGGAAAGTGCAGTATCAAGAACAACTCAGCTTTTGGTTTAATCAGCTAGACGGGTGGCTTCGCCTCTTACTAAGGATTTAGAAGAAGGTGAGGGCACCTGCAAGAGTTTTGGAAAATCTGTCAAGTCTGCAATGCATTTTAGATATTCAGGTGGAGATATCAAGTAAGCTTCCAGTGTATGAGTCCGATCCTCAGGAGAGAGTCCCAGAAGTTATTATCAAGTAGAGATTATTTAAATCCCTGGTTTGTCTGAGACCACCCAAGGAGTGTGGATAGAGGAGGAGCCAGGAAACGTTACATTGCAAGGGAGGTATGCTCCATTATTTGAGATGGTGTTTAATGGTGGAGTAAGATAAGGATTCTGGCATTACCACTAGCTGAGTATCAGTAGTAATTACCATCATCGTCGTCATCATCATCATCATCATTATCATCATCATCATAGCTAACAGTAATTGAGCACTTACTCTGTATCTGGCACACAACTCAAATGCTGTATGTATTTACCCGTTTAATTCTCATAAATCTAAAAGGTACGTACAATTGTTAGGCTCATTTTGCAGTTAAGGAAATTAAGACTGAAAGATTAAGTAACTTTTCCGAGGCCACATGGCTCTTGAGTTAGCAGTACTGGGACTTAAACCCAGGAGCTATGTCTCTAGAGCCCACACTTTTAACCTTTATCCTATATTATATAGGAAGATGGAGAAGTGACCTTAAGATTTGGCAGCTTGAAGGTCACTGGTAATATGACAAAAGCCTTGAGGGAAAAACCAGACTGAAATGGGCTAAGAAAAGAATGTGAAGCTTGGCAGTAAAAACAGTGCCTATAGACAACTCTTTGAAGGAGTTTTGCTGTGAAGGAGAACTTAAAAATGAGAAAATGACTCAAGGAGAGTATGGGGTCATGAGAGAGTTTTTGTTGGTTTGTTTTATTTTTTAGAGAGAAGATAGTAGAACATGTTTTTAGATTGCTCGAGATAATCTAGTAGAGAAGTAGAAATTGATGTTAGGGAACACAGGGCATATTTATAGCAACAAATTCCCTGAGAGAGTGAGGGGGATAGAATACAGGCCTCAAGTGGAGAGCTGGCCTTAGAGAAGAGAAGGAACCATCCATTTGAACAAGAGGAGTTTGGTAATAATGTGGCATGAGTATCAGTAGGTATGTTGATAGAAGGATAAAGCTAAGACAGAGAGGCCCTCATTTGTTCACCTCTATATCCCCATTACCTAGAACAGTAATTGATGCAAAGTAAGTTAAATATTTGTGGAATGAATTCATCTAAGGTAGCTTATTGCAGGAAAGCCCATTTGTCTCTGTTTTCTATGTCAAATGATAGGTAACAAAACTGAAGAGCAAGAAGTGGATTTGAAGAGAGACAAAAATATAAAACATTCACTGGGAAAGTGGGAAGACAGATGCATTATGGAGGGCTGTTAGGATAACTAGGAAATCTGGAATACCCATTGGAATTTGGAATTTCTTAACATGAAATCAGACAACAAAGTCGTGTATATCTCAAGATATTTAGTTGTTTAGGTGCGGGAACCAAGTTGGTGGGTAGTTAGATTTAACTGGGGTTAGGGTTCTGCCAGGAGAGTGGGATAGAAGGAAAAAAACAAGCTATAATTGTGAAGGTGTGATTATAGTACTGTACCATGAAACCTAAGATGGGTAAGTAGGAAACTGAGAAAGAAATGAAATGGATACAAAACAAAAGTGGAAAGATGGAAGATCTTAATGGAGATGAAAGACGCTAGAATGGGGATAAAAATGTAAGTGAGATGGACATAGGGAATTGGTGAAAGAATTGTTGGGTGGGGTCAAATTATTGGTGCTGACAAGTTAATGGGATGAGCACTCAAGTGTCTGCGTTTAATAGTGGAAAAATCATTAGAACCTATTTTAAAGAACAAAAAGGGTTAAGTGTTGAATGGATCATCTAAACAAATCTTGAAATCACTAAAAATGTTGCCTGGGATAGAGATGAAGAATAGCAAATAGGTGTTAAAATCATCATTGAATGCAGGAGATTGATGAAGAGGCAGGTCATTGATGGTAATAGGGAAGGGGAATAGGTAATACAGTTGACTGCTACCAATTTCAAAGGACTTAGGTTTTTGAAGAAGAAGGAAAATGAAAATGTTTGGAAGAATGGAAAGAAAGAAGGATAGCCAACACTCAGTTCCTGGCACAGGGAACAAAAACAAATAGATCCACACCAATAATAGCTGCAGAAAAAGCAAGAGTTGTAGTTGCTGGACGAGAAGGTGAGAGGTGAACATAACTTTGAGAGAATAGCCTAGGAATTAGAAGAGTGTGGTGCCGGCCAACTGTGGGCTCCAGAATGTACAGTGAAAGCCTTAAGTGATTGTAGAACACCAGGGGATGATGGGGGGGAGGGGTGTGGTCTCTGGGAGTAGCAGGTCTATAGAAGGATAAAGGGCAGATCAGTGCTGTTGGTGACCCTGATGATCTAGAAGATGCATAATTGTTTAATATGGAAAGTACTGGTCAAATCTTCCCTCCAGCAGCTCTTGGAGGTATGATGGTTCTGAGGATGAAAGAAGGCCTTTTCTGGAAACAGAACTTTCTAAAGAAAGTGGGAGCACTAGCCATTTGGGGGCTCCTTTCTCTTCCAGCCAAAACATGCATGTGTTAGCTTCTTAGAGGCTAGGACAGGACCTGGGGTGAAATGGAGACTGTATATTGAATAGAACCTTGAGATGATGTTCTTTCCTACAGTGAGTAGAGTCTTGAGGGGGAGAAGCCCATCAATCTTTACCAGGCTATGACCTCAGAATGTGTACTGAATATTTGGCAATTTTCATTCTCTGTTCCACATACGTGATCTAGATCCTAAATACAGTCTGACAAACATTTTTCTAATTTAATCCTACCCTGTATATAGATGTATGTTATTGTATGCTATTATAGAATCATTCTACACTTAAAAGCCAGGTAACCCTGGGTTTGAATTTCTCCTTTGGTCTTGAAGAACTAGGCGACTGCAGTGGCTATTGTCAGCCCTTTCTTTCCTTGTGTCTTAGGCCCTAACATTGCAGTGGACAGCCACTGACTCCAGAGGCCTGTGTGTGCACTTCTTCGAAGGAGGATTTTCTCTGAACCAGAGAAAGGACCACTCTGCCTAACCTCTCAGCAGACTGCAAGAGCCAGATTAATATCCCTGGGAACAGCCCTTAAGCAAGGATTGACACAAGTTTATGAGTGACTTCCAGCTTCCCTATCTCTCAAGTGGGGCAACCCAGTAAAACCAGGGTTTCTTTCTTTTTTTTTTTTTTTTTTGGTCTTATTTTTATTTATTTATCTGACAGAGAGACAGCACAAGCAAGTAGAATAGCCGGCAGAGGGAGAGGGAGAAGCAGGCTCCCCACTGAGTAAGGAGCCTGACACGGGGCTTGATCCCAGGACCCTGGATCATGACCTGAGCTGAAGGCAGTTGCTTAACTGAGCTACCCAGGTGCCCCAAAACCAGGGTTTCACTGTTGGATTGAGCCCCAGTGGGTCTGAGTAGACCATAGTTCTACTTCTCTACTTCTACAGGTATGAAAGCCATCTTCTTTCTAGGAAACCCAAACGAAGATTGAACCTTTCCAAGTTACCTAAATAATCTGAGGCTTTGTTTTCTCCTCTGAAATTCAGGGCTACTGATACTTTTTTTTCCATAAGGTCATTTCAGATTTCAGTGAAAGACTGTGAATATGGCGCTTGGTATATTTGCTGGCACAGAGAGGCACCGGGGGTCAGTATGAGGTGTGTCCTCAACCGCACAACATTCAGGATGCCTCACAGCACAGAGAGGCACTGAGAGAGGTAGGAGGGGTTAGCTAATCAGTAGGAACTGGAAAGGTGACTTTGCCCATCTGCGAAGAGCCCTGAGCCAGTCTGGATCTCAGTAATGAGGAATTTGGCAGGAGTACACTTAAGGTACATTGCAGGCTTGTGGTAAATAAGTTGTTTTATAATAACAAAGAGAGAAATATTTTATAATAGTTTAATTAATATTTTAAACTATTATTAATTACATAATAGTAAAACCATATTTGTGGTGTTCAATGCTACAGCAGGCATATAGGAAGTAAAAGAGGTAATATCTGCCAGCAGCAACCACAGGGACAATGCAGACAGAAATTCTTACACATGGATAGAAGCTACTGGTACTTTTTTATTGAAAAGGATATTGTCTTAGGTGCTAGGCTGAGGAGTTTGGTTTCCTGAAGGCAGATTTTTTCTTTTTTAAATGAAAGTGTTCCTTAAGGCCTGTCCTGCCAATCAAAATATCAGAAATGAGCCATAAACACAGGCAAGGGAGTTGAGTTACTAATATGTTTACAGGGCCTGAAACTATGGTATAATGAGCCAGTTTTATCTAAATCTCTTCTAAATGTGCAGCTGGACATTTTCAAAGGCCAGTGTCACCTCTCAGGAATGCAGGAATGAGTCTCTTTTCCCACATTTCTTTGTCATTGAGGTGATTAGCATAAAAATGGGATTCCTATTACTTTTCTGCTTCTTGGGCTCCTTTCTTCAGAGCTGAAAGTTATACTGTGGCAGGCCAGCTTCAGGCATTCATAATTAAAAATAAGCAGGGACTTAAAAGAACTCACTGCAATTAAAAGAGTAACCTTTGCATTCTGGGAACTGGGGAGTCAACCTGAGCTGTAATTATGTTATATAAAGTGTGACCAGGAGCTCAAAGGAGAAGCGGCAAGAGCAGGGGAGCACTGGAGGAAGGAAGGCTGGGCGGCTGAGAAGGGTCATGAAATTGTGGAATTAGGACACACACAGTGATGTGGAACAAGCAAGCTTTGCCTGATGCTGAGCACGGAAAGCGCTGAGGATGCAGGAGCCACAGAGGTCCTAGATGAGGATGCCCTTGGAACAATCTATTTTTTCGAGTTCCATGCTGGTGTTAAGAGGCATTCTCCACCCCCTCCTCTTTCTCTATCCCCACACAGACCCATTTCTTTAGGTTCATCTGCTGTCTCTGGATTTTAAAGGTAAGAGCAGCCAGACCAGGGACTCCTGGTCCTTCCTCAGTGGCCCAGTTGAGCTAATATTTACTAAGCACCTACTAAATGCCAAGCACTGTGAACACAGAGAAGAAAAAATTGGACTGTCCAGGAGGAGTTCATACTTGAGAGTGAGACAGAGGGTAGAGCAAAATAATATAAAAGATCGGGATGAATATAATAATAGATACATCTGCTGCAATACTCTGGCTGTCATTGAGCCCCCGCTTTGTGTCACATCTTTGGGGGTATTGTCTCTCTTCCGTATGGTTTCCCCATTCAATGAAATGTATCCATTCTGAATGCATTTATTGAATGATTAAAAGGTATCGTGTACATGATATCATTACTAAATATTATTGTTCAGAGATTTTAAGTGCCTTGCCAAGTTACATAATTAAAACGTGTCAAGCCTGGGATCTTTCTGGTTCTAAACCCACGCCAAGCTCAAAAATCACATAGAAGAAGGGACATTGGTTTCTATATAAGAGTAGGCATAGGTTGGGGAGGAAAGGAACGAAGAAAAGTCAAGTAAGTAAAAATCTCAAAATAGAGATGATGACTGAGCTAAGTTTTAAAGGGTTTGTCACAAAGTCCAGAATTGGATAAAATAATGTAAGAACTCTCTCTTAGATTCTTTATTATTCTATTCCATTATACTTTAACATGCATCTTCTGATCCATTTCCTTGCTGATAGGAGAAATGCTCCATATAATTCTGTTAAATACCTATGCCCTCAATACTTTAGGCAAAAGGTTGATCATAAATATGCCCAGATAATAGTGAATTTAGATACTGCATAAAGGTGTGATCATGCCATGTGTGTGTTACAGAAGATGAAGGTTGTATTTTCAAAAAGGGGAACACTGTTTCTTAACATTAATTCAATCATTCATTCACCACATCCTTTATAAATGCACATTCACCTCAGGCACGGAGCCTCCTGGAGTTCAGAACTATAATCTCCAACTGCCCACATGACAGTTGTGCTTGAATTTCAAGAGACTTCCATACCATGTGTCCAAGCCTGGCTTCATCACAGTCATCCCAATCTACTTCTTCTCTTGTTGCAGGATTTCTTTTCCTTTAGTGCCCATGGCTCTTGGTCATGCCGTTTTGAGTGTTCAGAGACTAAAAGCAGAAGTGATGGAAAAGACAGGCCAGGGTAGGGGCCAAAGGGAATAACATAGGTGCTTCAGGCAAAAAGCAAGGAGATTTTTAATCCTAAAGTTTAGAGTGCCTGCCCAGATAAAATGTGCTAATATTAAATTAATTAGAATGTAAAAGTTGACATTTGTGCTACACTTTTACCTTAAATGTATAATTGTTTTTCTTAACACAGGACTATTCAAACTATCCATACCTATATGTCAGGAACAGACTATCCATCAGAGATGCAGTGTGAATATGGTAGGATATAATCCTGGCTAGTGGAGGATACAGACAAATAAAATAAGGGCTGGCAGGAAAATTTCAGACTGGGGCCCTAGAGCAATGGCTAACTCTTTCCAAAGGAAAAGAGGAAAGAGGTGTGAACAATGACTACAATAACTGTGTGGAATGGAGAGGGTACTGTAGCTTTGAGGGACTGGTCTCTGTTAGCTGAGCAGGGGAACTTGGCAGTGCTGACAACTGACGCAAGGCAGGTAATTTCCGTTTCACAAATGAAGAAACAAGAGAGTGGAATCAGGCAGGCTGATTGTTGTGTCATTCATTGTCAAGTCACGCGAGGATCCAGGAATCATTCCCTGTAACATTTTTATAGAAGAGTTGCTTCCTTCGTTGTAGTTATCAAAACTGATTTTCAGATTGCAGAGGGTAGAGCAGTCGTTTCTGAGAAGAAAATGAATTACAGACAAGTCCATAGCCCATTGGCAGTTTTGATGTAGACTCCCAAATTTACCATCAGATATTATAGACTCAAGTTCTGACCCCAGTACCAATATGGGCAAGTCATTGAAAGTTACTGAGATTTAGTTTCCTTATCTGTCAAATCTGTCATTACAACATACGTATGCACACACATACACACACATTCACATAATTAATGTGAATTAATATTAGGAAAGAGTGTGACATGGGAAGTTGACAATAATAGCTAAGAAGTAGAGGTAACAATGTAAGTTTCTAGGAACAAGAATATCTATGACTTCTCTACTCCTGCTCATTTCATTCTTCAGGAAGTATTCACTCAAGCTCCACACCCAGGTCAATCTTCCCCAAGCTCTACATCACCCTGCACAGGCTTGACACATACTACTTCATATTCAGATATGCTTTCTCTATATTTTCCTGTTTGACTGCATTGGTAATCTTGAAGAGAATTATTTTGTTCAGTTCATCCTTGTAATCCCATGGCCAGCACAGGGCATAGAGCTAGCCTTTGGCCATTTGGTTATCGTTCTATTGAACTATAAGTTCATCAAGGAATTCTCTGAAAACTCAGAAGGTACAAGGTAGAAGTCTAACCTGTCGAGTACTTTCCCCAAGTAGACAGAACTATACCTGAAGCAACTTAGACTAAAGAGGTCAGCACATTGTCTCTGATAGCAGTTCTGAGTGGGACCAGAGCCTGTGGGAATACCCAGCCACATTTCAAGTCATTAATCACATGAACATGATAGTTTTTTGTGTCATCTCTTTATCTGCTTGGTTTTCAGTGTGTCAGACATAACCTGGAGTTACCCCAGTTGAAGGACCATTGACTTTGGAGAATTTTATAGTGTTGATTTCTTTTTCATGAGAGTGATTTGGGTGATTGACATATCCTCTCAGAAATATGTGATTTCTGGCTTATTGTGGTAACTATTGTCTTTTGCAGGAAAGAGTCCTCTCTGCCAGCTTTTAATCTGGCCTTCCAGAAAGGCTGAAATGTTACAGACCATCAGTCACATATGGATGGACAATTTGTGCTCCTCTCTGTTTTCACTTTGTATTTCCATTTTCATATCTCTAGTAGAGTTTTTCATGTAATGGAGTAGCTGGTGACTGATGGGACAAGGAGGTAGGAGGTGTATACATCAGTTGAATCAGAGCTGCCTGGTGCCAGGCATGTTTTGAGCAAGCCACCCATAGCATTCTTTGGGACCTACCATTCTTGGAGACACAGGGTTTAGTGAGGGAGACAGCAGGGTCAAAAGGGTGAGCCTGTCTGTGTCATATGGAATTCAGAGACATATTATTTTCTAGGTAGCCTTTTATTTTATTTCTTTGTATTCTTATTTTTTAACAGGTTTTTTTGATGTGTATATATAGTTGGACTTTAAGAGAGGTGAGAGGATACTAGAAATGCAAAATCTTAGGAATCAAAAGGACATTCAAAGTTATAAAGGACAAAATCCATCCTATTTTGATCTCAGCAACATTCCTTCCAAAAGTTCTCCAAGTTTCTCCCTGAATATATCGAGTGTAGGGAATTCATTACTCAACAGTATATACAGGATCTTCTCTGGGTATCTTTGATCAACAGAAAAGTATCTGTGTCTTTCTCTCACTTCTGCCAACTACACATATAGCCTTTTGGATAAGTTCAGATTGAGATCTGATACCCCCCATGTCTTTTCTATAAGCTAAATATTGCTTATATAATGTGATTTTGGTTTCCCTCAAGGCCCAGTTCATCCCCCTCTGACTTTACTCCAGCAGGTCTTAAAGCTCACACTTCCTGCTGCCATGAAGTGTTCTGAAATCTCACTGCCATTATTTGTCTTACTAGGAGCCTGAGTAGTAACCCTTCAGAATTAGTGTGGTTTATGCCAAGGAAACCTGTGGTTCAATCAATTATAGCATCTATTTATCTCATACAGCTGGTGTTAGTTTGTTCCTTTGGGCTGCCTTTGGCCATGGGCTGCAGGTCACATGACAAGGATGGTTTCATTGACTTTATTTATGATAAATACTGTTGCAGGATTTTGTTATTGCTGTTACACAGTATTACGATAGCTGTTCAGAACACAGCAGAACTGGGGGCGTGACCAGAAATTGGGGGTTGGGTGAGAAGAAAGATGATTACTAGAAGATTCAGTAAGGCATGTGGTCCAGAAGAGGTAAGTCCATAGGAGTTACTGTATCTTGGAGAACAGAAAGAGTTTTTTGTTTTGGGGTTTTTTTTTTTCTTATTTTATTTTATTTTATTTTTTAATTTTTTTTATTTTCATGTTGAGACCACTAATGATGCAAGTCTAAGTTCCATCATGCCAATTGTAGCAAATAGGTCTTACAGATCCAAAGAGATAAGGTCTAGATACCAGAAGATCAGCCAGGCTAGAAGTTCAAATGGGGTAAAGGTTACTCTAACTTGCTGGACAATTCTTAGCTGATTGTTTATTTCCTGAGATTAAAGGCCTGGGAAATACACCTGGGAAGCCAAAAGGCCTAGAATTATTAATTATCAGTCTTAGAACATGTTCTTTGTTATTCCCAACACTTTATACACTTTGTGGCACATAGTAGTTATTTCATAAGCAATATGTACTGCATTTTTTTTTAATTTCTAGTCTTGGGGTGCCTGGGTGGCTCAGTGGGTTGAGCCTCTGCCTTTGGTTCGGGTCATGATCTCAGGGTCCTGGGATTGAGCCCCGCATCAGGTTCTCTGCTTGGCAGGGAGCCTGCTTTCCCCCTCTCTCTCTGTCTGCCTCTCTCCCTACTTGTGATCTCTCTGTCAAATAAATAAAATCTTTAAAAAAAAAAAAAAAACTCCTAGTCTTTTTTTTCTCTCAATTTGGTGGAATGGATATACTCAGAACAACAAAAAATAACCACAAGGTGGAATACTTTTAATTTTTTAAAAAGTTAATATATATTCAATTTCTCTAGTACTACTGTCATATAATAAAAATATGAATTTGCCTTTCATACCTGTTTTATAAGCATAGAGATCCTAAAACCCTTGGAATTTTCTGAGTTAGGAGTGCCTTTTGTTATTCATAAAGAGCCCCTTTGGAACATAGCTGAATTAATGCTAATGAGGTTACTCAAGGTGATGCCCCTGAATAGCTTCTGGATATTGCTTAGGCATCAGAAAGACCAAAAGCATGCTTATAGAGTGAGAACTGTCAGCCTCCTTCTCCACTCAGACCTCTAGGGAGAAGAGAGGAGCTAGAAACTAGGTTATGAAAAGTCTTGAAGTCCAGGAATCCCTGGGTGATCAGTCAGTTAAATATCTGCCTTCAACTTAGGTCATGATCCCAGGGTCCTGGGATTGAACCCCACATTGGGATCCTTGCTCAGTGGGGAGCCTGCTGCTCCCCCTGTCTGTGCATTTTTTCTCTCTCTCAAATTTATAAATTTGACAAATTTATAAATAAAAATGACAAATAAATAAATAAAATTTTAGGGGAAAAAAAATCTTCAAGTTCAGAGAGCTTCCAGGTTGCTGAGTATGTTGAGGTGTTGGGAGGGTAGTAGGTCCAAAAAAGGCATCAAAGCCCCATGGACACCCCTTCACCCATCTATTACCATATGCATCTCCTCAATTTCACTATTCCTGAGTTGTGTTCTTTATAATAGAGCAGTAAACAAAACTAAAATATTTTCTTGAATTCTGTGAGTCATTCTAGCAAATTATTTAACCTGAAAGAGGGTCATAAGAACCACCAAAATTATAGCCATATTAGATGGAAGTATGGGTAGACTGAGAATTCATGCCTGTTCCTGAATTTAGAGCAATCTTTTGGGATTGAGCTCTTAAACCCATAAAGTCTGATGCTAACTCCTGATACATCAGAATAGGTTTGAATTGTAGGACACTGTTGGAGTTAAGAATCAGAGAGCTGCCATAAAGTATAAGAGAAAGAATTTTTGGGAGTTGGAGACCTAAGATCTACCCCTAGTTTTGCCACTAGCCCCAAATGTGACACTTGTCACCAAGAGACTTATACCCTAATATAAGCTAAAACATAATGAGATGAGGAAATGATTAGACATTTTTTTTTCTGGAAATATAGACCTTATACAACACTTAACTATTAGCTATTAACTTTGATTATTTCATTCATTTTGTTTATAAACCTTTTATGACTCCCTCCAGAATTAATACCAAACACCTTAATTTGGCTTTAACCAGACCCTGCCCCCACCATTTTAGAGCTTAACTACTTTTTCAGCATCATGCATAGCTCTGTCAGGTGTCTGTGAAGTTGACATCATAGGATTTCCTGGTGTGGTAGAAAGTAAAATGACTTCATACACTGGTTATCTCATGTACAGAAACAGTGGCCTAGTGTACAGCTAATATTCAATGTGTGTCCCTCACAAATACCATATATTCTGAATCTCAGCTTTCATGTCTATATATGGGATGCTGTTATGAATTGAATTGTGCCTTCCTGCATTCATACATTGAAATCATAACCTCCAGTACCTCAGAATGTGGCCTTATTTGGAAATAGAGTCATTGTAAATTTAACACTTAAGATGAGTTTATAATGACATAGGATGGGCCCCCAATCCAATGCAACTGGTGTCCTTATAAAAAGGAGAAATTTGGACACAGACAAGAACACAAGGAGAACACCTTTTGAAGATAAAGGCAGATTTCAGGGTGATACTTCTATAATGCATAGAACACTAACGATTCCCAGCCAACCACTACAAGCTAGGAAAGAGACCTGGGGCCGATTCCCTCTTGCAGACCTCAGAAGGAAAAAACCCGATTGATACCTTGATCTTGGACTTCTAACCTCCAGAACTGTGAGACAATAAATTTTTGCAGTCTAAGCTACTCAGTTTGTGGTACTTCGTTGCAGCCGGCCCCAGGCAACGAATACAGATACTGGTATTACATTGACAGGCTTTATTTTTGAGTAAGGTTTAAGAGAGATAAATATGAAAATAAAGACCTTGGTATGGAGTCTGACAAAAAGTTAAGTGGTCAGTATAAACAGCTTGAATAAAATGAATGGACAAATTAACTTAAGAAGTTTCCATTGCATCTCCACAATTATTGGAGAAAACAGATGTTGACCTTGAGGAGAAACATAGCAATTATTATAAAGGTCAGAGTCTATCCCTGGAGGCTAAGAGGGTTTGATATATGCTTTTCTGTGCTCTTCTGTACCTGTCTGTGCTCCAAGATCAATGCCTGTAATGTTGTCTTTTGTTACTTTGTACTTTGAAGAGATTATGCAGGGAAAGGCAGCTTTGCTTTGGAAAGAAAGATGTTGAGTTCCATTTTCTAACCTAGTTATATTTGTTATTTTCACCCAACTTATTTCTTCTGAGGAATCCTAGACAAGATACCCATATTGTAGCTCCCCAAAGATACCCATATCTAGGGGAAATAAAGAATTTACAAAAAGCACTGGATCTCTGCACATGTGGCCTCTTTTTAAAAATATCCATTTTGACAGTCTGTATTCATCATCTTATAAAAATCAAAGTGTTCCAAGAAAGCCATGAATGTTGACAGCTAAAAACAAAGACCATAGTTTTCCCATAAAGTTGCCAATGACTAAAGACAAAGAATTCCTGTTACTGAGAGTATGGGAACATGGGCTTGTAGGTGTTTAAATTGGATCAAATTTTCAGTAGAGCAAATAGGGACTGTGTATCAAAGTCATAACAATGTGTATTTTTTAGAAAACTCAGCAATTCCATTTTATTTTTCATTTTTTTAAAAGATTTTATGTTGAAGTAATCTATATCCAATGTGGCATTCAAACTTAAAACCCCAAGATCAAGAGTTGCATGTTCCACTAACTGAGCCAGCCACATACCCCAGCAATTCTATTTTAAAGAGTAGATCTTAAGGATATTGGATATGAACAAAATATTTTGAAGAATGTTTATTGCAATTTTATTGATAAGAACAAAATGGAAAGTAATTTAAATGTTTAAGAGCTGAGGTTAGTTTGGGGGTGCCTGTGTGGCTCAGTGGATTAAAACCTCTGCCTTCGGCTCAGGTTATGAACTCAGAGTCCTGGGATCAAGCCCTGCATGGGCTCTCTGCTCCGCCAGGAGCCTGCTTCCCCCACTCTCTCTGCCCGCCTCTCTGCCTACTTGTAATCTCTGTCTGTCAAATAAATAAATAAATAAATATTAAAAAAAAAAAAAGACTTGAGGTTAGTTTAGTTAATTAAGCTGTTACATTATTTATTAAACTCATTCAATGGAATTATATGCAGACATTGAAAATGACTTAATAAAATGATAATTAATTAATTTAAAAGTATGATAGTTATTTTAATGATGTATATACATCTATATCTATTTTATTTATTTATTTTTTAATTTTATTTTTTATAAACATATATTTTTATCCCCAGGGGTACAGGTCTGTGAATCGCCAGCTTTACACACTTCACAGCACTCACCATAGCACATACCCTCCCCAATGTCCATAACCCCACCCCCCTCTCCCAAGCCCCCTCCCCCCATCAACCCTCAGTTTGTTTTGTGAGATTAAGAGTCTCTTATGGTTTGTCTCCCTCCCAATCCCATCTTGTCTCATTTACTCTTCTCCTACCCCCTTAACCCCCCATGTAGCATCTCCACTTCCTCATATCAGGGAGATCGTATGATAGTTGTCTTTCTCTGATTGACTTATTTCCCTAAGCATGATACCCTCTAGTTCCATCCACGTTGTCGCAAATGGCAAGATTTCATTTCTTTTGATGGCTGCATAGTATTCCATTGTGTATATATACCACATCTTCTTTATCCATTCATCTGTTGATGGACATCTAGGTTCTTTCCATAGTTTGGCTATTGTAGACATTGCTGCTGTAAACATTTGGGTGCACGTGCCCCTTCGGATCACTACGTTTGTATCTTTAGGATAAATACCCAGCAGTGCAATTGCTGGGTCATAGGGTAGCTCTATTTTCAACATTTTGAGGAACCTCCACGCTTTCCAGAGTGGTTGCACCAGCTTGCATTCCCACCAATAGTGTAGGAGGGTTCCCCTTTCTCCGCATCCTCGCCAGCATCTGTCATTTCCTGACTTGTTAATTTTAGCCATTCTGACTGGTGTGAGGTGATATCTCATTGTGGTTTTCATTTGTATTTCCCTGATGCCGAGTGATATGGAGCACTTTTTCATATGTCTGTTGGTTCATCTGGATGTCTAATTGCAGAAATGTCTGTTCATGTCTTCTGCCCATTTCTTGATTGGATTATTTGCTCTTTGGGTGTTGAGTTTGCTAAGCTCTTTATAGATTTTGGACACTAGCCCTTTATCTGATATGTCGTTTGCAAATATCTTCTCCCATTCTGTCAGTTGACTTTTGGTTTTGTTAACTGTTTCCTTTGCTGTGCAAAAGCTTTTGATCTTGATGAGATCCCAATAGTTCATTTTTGCCCTTGCTTCCCTTGCCTTTGGCGATGTTCCTAGGAAGATGTTGCTGTGGCTGAGGTTGAAGAGGTTGCTGCCTGTGTTCTCCTCAAGGATTTTGATGGATTCCTTTCTCACATTGAGGTCCTTAATCCATTTTGAGTCTATTTTCATGTGTGGTGTAAGGAAATGATCCAATTTCATTTCTCTGCATGTGGCTGTCCAATTTTCCCAACACCATTTATTGAAGAGGCTGTCTTTTTTCCATTGGACATTCTTTCCTGCTTTGTCAAAGATGAGTTGACCATAGAGTTGAGGGTCTATTTCTGGGCTCTCTATTCTGTTCCATTGATCTATGTGTCCGTTTTTGTGCCAGTACCATGCTGTCTTGATGATGACAGCTTTGTAATAGAACTTGAAGTCCGGAATTGTGATGCCACCAACTTTGGCTTTCTTTTTCAATATTCCTTTGGCTATTCGAGGTCTTTTCTGGTTCCATATAAATTTTAGGATTATTTGTTCCATTTCTTTAAAAAAAATGGATACTTTGATAGGAATTGCATTAAATGTATAGATTGCTTTAGGTAGCGTAGACATTTTCACAATATTTATTCTTCCAATCCAGGAGCATGGAACATTTTTCCATTTCTTTGTGTCTTCCTCAATTTCTTTCATGAGTACTTTATAGTTTTCTGTGTATAGATTCTTAGTCTCTTTGGTTAGGTTTAGTCCTAGGTATCTTATGGTTTTGGGTGCAATTGTAAATGGGATGGACTCCTTAATTTCTCTTTCTTCTGTCTTGTTGTTGGTGTAGAGAAATGCAACTGATTTCTGTGCATTGATTTTATATCCTGACACTTTACTGAATTCCTGTACAAGTTCTAGCAGTTTTGGAGTGGAGTCTTTTGGGTTTTCCACATATAGTATCATATCATCTGCAAAGAGTGATAGTTTGACTTCTTCTTTGCCGATTTGGATGCCTTTAATTTCCTTTGTTGTCTGATTGCTGAGGCTAGGACTTCTAGTACTATGTTGAATAGCAGTGGTGATAACGGACATCCCTGCCGTGTTCCTGACCTTAGCGGAAAAGCTTTCAGTTTTTCTCCATTGAGAATGATATTTGCGGTGGGTTTTTCATAGATGGCTTTGATAATATTGAGGTATGTGCCGTCTATCCCTACACTTTGAAGAGTTTTGATCAGGAAGGGATGCTGTACTTTGTCAAATGCTTTTTCAGCATCTATGGAGAGTATCATATGGTTCTTGTTCTTTCTTTTATTAATGTGTTGTATCACATTGATTGATTTGCGGATGTTGAACCAACCTTGCAGCCCTGGAATAAATCCCACTTGGTCGTGGTGAATAATCCTGTTAATGTACCGTTGAATCCTATTGGCTAGTATTTTGGTGAGAATTTTCGCATCTGTGTTCATCAAGGATATTGGTCTGTAGTTCTCTTTTTGGATGGGATCTTTGTCTGGTTTTGGGATCAAGGTGATGCTGGCCTCATTAAATGAGTTTGGAAGTTTTCCTTCCATTTCTATTTTTTGGAACAGTTTCAGGAGAATAGGAATTAGTTCTTCTTTAAATGTTTAGTAGAATTCCCCCGGGAAGCCATCTGGCCCTGGGCTTTTGTTTGTTTGGAGATTTTTGATGACTGTTTCAATCTCCTTACTGGTTATGGGTCTGTTCAGGCTTTCTCTTTCTTCCTGGTTCAGTTGTGGTAGTTTATATGTCTCTAGGAATGCATCCATTTCTTCCAGATTGTCAAATTTGTTGGCGTAGAGTTGCTCATAGTATGTTCTTATAATTGTCTGTATTTCTTTGGTGTTGGTTGTGATCTCTCCTCTTTCATTCATGATTTTATTTATTTGGGTCCTTTCTCTTTTCTTTTTGATAAGTCTGGCCAGGGGTTTATCAATCTTATTAATTCTTTCAAAGAACCAGCTCCTAGTTTTGTTGATTTGTTCTATTGTTTTTTTGGTTTCTATTTCATTGATTTCTGCTCTGATCTTTATGATTTCTCTTCTCCTGCTGGGTTTAGGGTTTCTTTCTTGTTCTTTCTCCAGCTCCTTTAGGTGTAGGGTTAGGTTGTGTACCTGAGACCTTTCTTGTTTCTTGAGAAAGGCTTGTACCGCTATATATTTTCCTCTCAGGACTGCCTTTGTCGTGTCCCACAGAGTTTGAACCGTTGTGTTTTCATTATCATTTGTTTCCATGAATTTTTTCAGTTCTTCTTTAATTTCCTGGTTGACCCATTCATTCTTTAGAAGGCTGCTGTTTAGTCTCCATGTATTTGGGTTCTTTCCAAATTTCCTCTTGTGATTGAGTTCTAGCTTCAGAGCATTGTGGTCTGAAAATATGCAGGGAATGATCCCAATCTTTTGATACCGGTTGAGACCTGATTTAGGACCCAGGATGTGATCTATTCTGGAGAATGTGTATTCTGTTGCTTTGGGATGAAATGTTCTGAATATATCTGTGATGTCCATTTGGTCCAGTGTGTCATTTAAGGCCTTTATTTCCTTGTTGATCTTTTGCTTGGATGATCCGTCCATTTCAGTGAGGGGAGTATTAAAGTCCCCTACTATTATTGTATTATTGTCGATGTGTTTCTTTGATTTTGTTATTAATTAGTTTATATAGTTGGTGCTCCCACGTTAGGGGCATAGATATTTAAAATTGTTAGATATTCTTGTTGGACAGATCCTTTGAATATGATATAGTGTCCTTCCTCATCTCTTATTATAGTCTTTGGCTTAAAATCTAATTGATCTGATATAAGGATTGCCACTCCTGCTTTCTTCTGATGTCCATTAGCATGGTAAATTCTTTTCCACCCCCTCACCTTAAATCTGGAGGTGTCTTCGGGTTTAAGATGAGTTTCTTGTAGGCAACATATAGATGGGTTTTGTTTTTTTATCCATTCTGATACCCTGTGTCTTTTGATTCGGGCATTTAGCCCATTAACATTCAGGGTAAGTATTGAGAGATATGAATTTAGTGCCATCGTATTGCCTGTAAGGTGACTGTTATTGTATATTGTTTCTGTTCCTTTCTGATCTACTACTTTTAGGGTCTCTCTTTGCTTAGAGGACCCCTTTCAATATTTCCTGTAGAGCTGGTTTGGGGTTTGCAAATTCTTTCAGTTTTTGTTTGTCCTGGAAGGTTTTAATCTCTCCTTCTATTTTCAATGATAGCCTAGCTGGATATAGTATTCTTGGCTGCCTGTTTTTCTCGTTTAGTGCTCTGAATATATCATGCCAGCTCTTCCTGGCCTGCCAGGTCTCTGTGGATAAGTCTGCTGCCAATCTAATATTTTTACCGTTGTATGTTACAGACTTCTTTTCCCGGGCTGCTTTCAGGATTTTCTCTTTGTCACTAAGACTTGTAAATTTTACTATTAGGTGACGGGGTGTGGACCTATTCTTATTGATTTTGAGGGGGGGTTCTCTGAACCTTCTGGATTTTAATGCTTGTTCCCTTTGCCATATTGGGGAAATTCTCTCCAATAATTCTCTCCAATATACCTTCTGCTCCCCTCTCTGTTTCCTCTTCTTCTGGAATCCCAATTATTCTAATGTTGTTTCGTCTTATGGTGTCACTTATCTCTCAAATTCTCCCCTCGTGGTCCAGTAGCTGTTTGTCCCTCTTTTGCTCAGCTTCTTTCTTCTCTGGCATTTGGTCTTCTATATCGCTAATTCTTTCTTCTGCCTCATTTATCCTAGCAGTGAGAGCCTCCATTTTTTATTGCACCTCATTAATAGCTTTTTTAATTTCAACTTGGTTAGATTTTAGTTCTTTTATTTCTCCAGAAAGGGCTTTTATATCTCCTGAGAGGGTTTCTCTAATATCTTCCATGCCTTTTTCGAGCCCGGCTAGAACCTTGAGAATCGTCATTCTGAACTCTAGACCTGACATATTACCAATGTCTGTATTGATTAGGTCCCTAGCCTTTGGTACTGCCTCTTGTTCTTTTTTTTGTGGTGAGTTTTTCCACCTTGTCATTTTGTCCAGATAAGAGTATATGAAGGAACAAGTAAAATACTAAAAGGGTGGCAACAACCGCAGGAAAATATGCTTTAGCCAAATCAGAAGAGATCCCAAATCGTGAGGGGGGAGAAAGGGGATAAAAAGGTTCAGAAAGAAAAAAAAAAAAAAAAGAAACAAAAAAAGAAAACCAATAAAGAAAAAATATAGAAAGGAAAAATATATATATATTAGATAAACTATTTTAAAAAAATTTAAAAAAAGGGTAAAAGTTAAAAAAATTTAGCAGAAGAAGAGAAAAAAAATTGAAAAAGAAAAAAAAATTAAATTAACTTCAAGGCTAAAGAATCATGGGGAGAAAGCCATGAGTTCAGTGCTTTGCTTTCTTCTCCTCTGGAATTCCGCTGCTCTCCTTGGTATTGAAACTGCACTCCTTGGTAAGTGAACTTGGTCCTGGCTGGGTTTCTTGTTGATCTTCTGGGGGAGGGGCCTGTTGTAGTGATTCTCAAGTGTCTTTGCCCCAGGCGGAGTTGCATCGCCCTTACCAGGGGCCAGGCTGAATAATCCGTTTGGGTTTGCTTTCAGGAGCTTTTGTTCCCTGAGCGCTTTCTGTAGAGTTCCGGAGGATGGGAATGAAGATGGCGGCCTCCCGGTCTCCGGCCCGGAGGAGCCGAGAGCCCAGGGCCCCACTCCTCAGTGCGCCCTCAGAGAACAACACCCAGTTACTCCCGTCACCCTGGCCTCCGGCCGCGCTCCGAGCTGACCGAGCCTGCGACCGGTTCAAGGTAACCCTGAGCTGAGAGCTCACTCCTCGGCTCTGTCTCTGTAGCCAGCTTCCCCGTTCTAATACCTGTAAGCTCTGCGACACTCAGACACCCCTGATCCTTCTGTGACCCTGCGGGACCTGAGGCCACACTGACCCCGCGTGGGCTTCACCCCGGTTAAGCCTCCGGTTAAGCCTCTGGAGCGATGTCCCTCAGCGGAACAGACTTTTAAAAGTCATGATTTTGTGCTCCATTTCTCCGCCGCTTGCCGGGAGCCGGCCCCTCCCCCCGCGGTCTATCTTCCCGTCACTTTGGATTCACTTCTCCACCAGTCCTACCTTTCAGAAAGTGGTTGATTTTCTGTTTCTAGAATCTCTGTTCTTCTTCTCTTCGATCTCCCGTTGGATTTGTAGGTGTTTGCAATCTTTAGATAAGCTCTCTAGCTGATCTCCCGCTACCTGAAGTAGTCTCAGCCTGCTACTTCTCCGCCATCTTGACCCATCTATATCTATTTTAAAGAAATGATGTTTTATTCCACAACATTTAAGAGTAGGACATGTTGGGGCACCTGGGTGGCTCAGTGGGTTAAAGCCTCTGCCTTCAGCTTGGGTCATGATCCCAGGGTCTTGGGATCGAGCCCCGGATCGGGCTCTCTGCTCAGCGGGGAGACTGCTTCCTCTTCTCTCTCTCTGCCTGCCTCTCTGCTCACTTGTGATCTGTCTGTCAAATAAATAAATATATAATCTTAAAGAAAAAAAAAGGTAGGACATGTTATAGTTATATATTCTGTAAACCAAATTAAGGCCCCTACAGTATCCCTCTGCATCGCTGGTACTAAGTCCATTCTTAGACACTTGTGAGTGGCAGCCATGAGATGTGTACAAGAACGTTAGACTTCATGTTCTGCCATAATCTGGGGGAGATATTGCTTCCTTTATATCATTTTAGAAATGGTCAACAACCCAAGCCCATTTCTTCCTTCCAAAGCTGGTGGCTCCACATACTAATCATGAAGATACTTTATTGCAGCCCCTGAAACCATGACTCTTAGTGTGAACTTCCACCTGCATCTGTACTCTACTGTCTGAGAGGTCCTGCCACAGCTCGCACAACCTCTGTGAAAACAGTGTTCTGCTAATGCTGAACAGTAAGGGTTAAAAGCCTTCTCCTCAGCTTCAAGGTGTCTTACCCTTTGAAGTTGGGACACCTTGCATGCTCTCAACTCCACATGCTATCTTCAGGTTTCAAACTGCCTGGTAATGGTCTTTCTTACTGAGTCTGAAATCCCTGTTTCCTGGGGGTGTGGGTTGGGAGGATGTGGGAGGGAGCAGACTTTTCTTTCTTGGGTAGGAAAAACAGTTGCAAAAATCAGTTCTTTCCCTAATAACCAATTATTTAATCAGCTTGTTTCTGTGCTGAATCTCAACAGTCAGAAGACCTTGGGATCAGTTCTTTTCTTTTCCATAGGACCAAGAGCAACTTGCTTATTACATCTTTTCAGTTCACGTTCATCATCTATAAAGAGAAAATTTAAAATATGACCTAATATTAGCTAACCACAAGTAGTCATCACAGGTTGGAAGTTCTCCTGGAAAGTCAACTGAGGCAGCGGTTATCTTATAAAACTTTACTGAAGAATCTTATCTGGACAAGCACCAGCAAATAAAAGATGATCTGGCTGGAGCAGAGGGAGAAGTTAAAACAAAACCACCCCCAAGAGGAGCTCCAAAACTGCCCTTGAGAATGGTCCCAAGTTGGAGTGAGGGGGTAGCCCTTTCTTCCCCCAGTGAGTCCATACTGAATGAAGGCTGGCCCTGGAAGGTGATGCGGGTTTGGCAGGGAGGCTTTTCTTCACTGTCGAGGCAATTCTTGGTGAGAGCTAATAGTGAACGCTGTCAGCAAAGTATTGTCAGCAAGCCAACCTTCCCAGCAGTTGGAAAATCTGTCCTTCAGTCCTGAAGGAGAGCTCTAGAAGGTACAGCACAGCATCTATGACAGTAGTTAAATAATATGACATTTACAAACAAAAAAAAGGCCTAGTGCCCAACACATTTTAAGAGCTCCATAAACATTACTGTGTATTTACTTCTGTTTTATTGATATTCTTGGAATTATATATGCGAAAGTATTAGTAGTATTTAACTTGGTGTTAGGAGCATGGCTGGTTGCTCTTTTCTCTTTATGTTTTTCTGTGCTTTCAATTCCACATTTCTCTATTGCCCTGGGCCACCTTCCAACTACCTGATATATGTATGGGCAGATGTCAAACTTACTGAGTAACAGAGCTGCATCCTATGAAGTAGGAGGAGCAACACATCATTCTACTCATATTTCTTCATACCACTTTTATTACTCTTGATTCCTTTGTCCAACCGCATCCTCCCAACACCTTACAAAATTTGGGCTTTCAGATGTACCTTATAAATATCTATTGAGTAAATGAAAGTAAAAATACAGTATCATCTCCATCTCATGCACTTCTTGCATACATTTCTTCCTCTATTCGTTGGTAACTCATGCATCTATTTATTCACTCACCCATGCATTTATTTAATAATCATATATGAAATTAACACCCTGGGACAAATAGTATTGTAAGGATACAGCCACTGCTAAAAGAGTAGCTTCAGACTGATGTGACTGCAGCTCCAGACATCACTTGGGCAGATCAGTCAAGCTTGAATTATCTGAAATATATCAAAAAGGGGGGGGGCACCTGGGTGGTTCAGTTAGTTAAGGGTCCAACTCTTGATTATGGCTCAAGTCATGATCTCAAGGTCCTGGGATCCAGCCACAGGTGGGGTTCAATGCTCCGCAGGGAGTCTGCTTGAGTTTCTCTATCCCTCTTCTTCTGCCCATTCTCCAGCTCATGCTGTCTCTCTCTCTGCCTCTAAAATAAATAGATAAGTCTTAAAAAAAAAAAAAAGAAAGAAAAAAACAATGCAGTCAAGATGCTAGACGGATCCACAGCATTACACAGGAGAGGAAGAGGTGCATGTTTTGGAACTACAAAATCTTCACTTGGAGGTTGCACATTTGT
Organism: Enhydra lutris kenyoni; assembly: GCF_002288905.1. Taxonomy (NCBI): domain Eukaryota; kingdom Metazoa; phylum Chordata; class Mammalia; order Carnivora; family Mustelidae; genus Enhydra; species Enhydra lutris. The sequence continues at coordinate 19,805,381 of NW_019154121.1, forward strand.
GCATGATAATATCTGAGCAAGTGAAGGTCATATCAAAGCTACAGGAAGTTCAGTAATGCCCCACCCAGACCTTAAGTCAGCTTTATATATATAAGACTAGAACAATTCTGTACTAGGGTCACTTCCTGTTGGTCAACTTCACTTTATCAAATTTTGGGCTATGCAGTATGTAGAATGATTAACAAAATACAGTGTAGCATTTTACCCTCCGCTTTGGAAATGGTTCGTATTTCTTATCCTCAGTCTTCCAAAGGCTGATGGCACTGGTCTAAGCACATTCCTGAACTTTGATATAGAGAATTAGAACAAGAGTCAACTATCTGAGAGACTCTGGGGGTCATGATAATGGGCCCTAGGCCAGTTATAGGGCATATCTTTCTGAGTCACCAATAAGACCTAAGATACCTTAAACTTTTTGATTAGTTAAGGTTACAGAATATAGGCAAAATGATATAAATATCACCAAACAAACAAACAAAACAAAAACAAAAAAACTAGCCTTTTGTAACAATAGAGATGGACCTTGAAGACAGATTTCTAAGTAAAAGAAATCAAAGAGAAAGACAGATACTATATATCTCACTTATGTCTGGAGTCTAAAAACAAACAAAAACATGAACTCATAGAAATAGAGGTCAGACTTGTGGTTACCAGAAGTGGGGAGTGGAGGTAGGTGAAACTGGAGTAGGGTAATCAAAATGTACAGACTTCTGGTTATAAGATAAATAAGTACTAGGGGTATAATGTACAGCACGATGACTACCACTAATGCTGCTGTATGTCATAAAAAAAAAAAACCCAACTAAAAACAAAAATTGATGGAAAAGTAAGTCCTAAGAGACCTTCGCTAGGAGTTTTTTTCCACTTCCTTCCTACCTACCTTCCTTCCTTTTTTTTTTTTTTTTTTTAAATTTTATCTGTATGAGAAGATGCATGCTAGCCAAACCTATTGTGGTAATCATTTTACAGCATATGTAAGTCAAGCCATCATGCTGTGTGCCTTAAACTTAAGCTGTGATGTATGTCAATTACTTCTTGATAAAACTGGGAAAATGTTTAAAAAATGGAGAAAATTTAGCAGCTCAAAGTAGTAAACTAGAGGAAGGTCAGTAATAACTTAAAGGAGAAGGGAGCAGGATTGGCTCTTCAGCATGTAGATGGAGAGGAGAGACTTGCAAATAAAGCTAATGATGTGAGCCAACAAAGAAAAACATGCACTATCTATAAACATTTATAGGAGACCCATGAGATATTGTATATCAGATGGTCTTATAATCTAATGAAGCACCATATTAGTTATTAATTTTTATTGCTATCCAGACACTTGTCTTACTTGTGGGGCAAATTTGCATTCCTTTTCCTAGGAAATACCCAGAACAACCTGTCTTGTTTTTCTCTTACACATGTACATACCAGTCAGTTTCTTTCTGATACTGTGTCAGTAGTCCTTCCTTAGCACACTTGACCTCTTCAGATTGCACTGTTGGCTTTTTTAAACATTAAATAACTGGAGAAGAATACTGGTTGAGGTCAAATCATTTATCAGGATCAATAGCTTAGACTGTCTCTGGGTAGATGTGGTACATGTTCTATATTGAAAGGTCAGAATCTGTCAACTAAAAGGAAATGCTCTTAGTTCAAATAATGCATGTCAGGATAACATAAAAATGTTGATTGCATTATCCAGGGGCCATCTTGAAACTTCCTCATTCTTTGGGTCTAAAATAGCCACTAGATGGCACTGCTATTTCAAAATGGATTATCTTGGAAAAGAATGGAAGTACCATTACCATATTCAGCCCCCCTCTTTATCCTCATCTTGTTAATGTATACATTATACATGTAAACTGGACTCATGTATCTGTCATGCATCTTTTATCCTGTCGTTTTTCACATATCAAATATGGAAGTAGTAATAACACTTGGTGTTCTAGTGAGGGTCATATTCAATGATGGATAGTATTATTCTGTATGGATAGTAAGGTATTGTGTGCACTCTAAAGCCTTGAATACATATTAATTTATCTAATTCTTTACAATAATGTAAGTCAAATTAATATAAAGTTATAAGAATGGAGAATGTATTTGATAATGATCATAATAGCTAAGTTTCTTAAGCTGTAAGATGACAAAGGACAGAAATATTGAAAAACTCCCTAAATCATCTATCTTAAAAATCCAGCTGAGAAAAATAAAAGATATTTAGAGGAGTTTACCTAAGTATTGAATTATGTATCTGTATCTCTAAGCTGTCTTAATTCTCGGTATACCTTTGGTCTTTAGCAAACATCAAAAGAAAAATCCATATGCATTTGTTGTAAAATACATTGACGACATTACTCATTGTTTTACCTATTGGCCTCTGATGTAACATCTCAGGAGATAAGTTTCCATTAGACTTGAAGATAAGGGAAATGATAAAGAACTGGTCCACTGCATTTTAGCAGACAGTAAGAGATTATACAACATATCATCTCTCTATCTCCTTGGCTACCAGGAGACTCAGAACCATTTTTAACGTTCATCCCTGTAACAACCCTCCTGTTTAGAGTATCCTGATTCTTCTTCTTTTTTATGACTCAAGTCTATTTCTTTTCCAGAAAACTTAACATTTGACTTTTTTTTTTTTATAGCCTTTCTCAAATCCTTTCTGGGATGGGTTAGAATAATGGCCAGTAAAATATGATAAAGTATTTAAACTGTATTTTTAAATGCTTTAATTTGTCAACCCAGTAAAAGTCACTATAGACTCATTTTCTTTTTGCATGGTACCCTCTGGGTATTGAAAACAAAAGAAAACACAGTCTTTAATTAGAAACTAATGTTGTCAGAGAGACAAAAATACCATATATTGTTAAACTGCTTTGCATGGTATTACTTAATTTAGTGCTACAGGGAGTTTGAGGATATCTCAAAAGATTCAGAGATCCCTGAGTCAGAAAGATCTAGAATGGCTACATGAGGATGTATGGCTTAAGCATGTTCTCAGGGTCAGGGAGTATTTAATTAGTGCAAAGAAAAGATGGGAAGAGAGGTAAGAACCTACTTGGTATCGAGGGAACAATTAATCTGGCTTTAGCAAAGATTTTTTTAAACATAGTCTGATCATTGAAAGCAAGATTTTGAAGACTTGAATGCAAGGCTGAGGAATTATTGTTCTTTATATAAATGTAGTTTGTGTAAAATGCAGGCTAAAATGGGTAGCTCCTCATAATCCATGACCCTTTAAATAGAGTGCCTACGTACCAAACTAATTGCTGCTACTTAAGTACCCCCAGGCTGCTCCTTGGGCTCCACAAATAATTGAAAGCCCAGGCAATCAAAAATGATTAGTGTGTAGAAGACATCTACAGCAGAACTCCTGAAACTGTTTTTAATTTGCTTTTGATGAAGTCCAATTTTGTTGAATATTGACCATTCAAAAATATTCCTGTTTTTATGGGATGTGTATTTGTGTTGTGCCCAGGTTGGTATCCCTCAAAAACAAGATAAAATTCATGTTCTCAATTTGTCCAGAACTTGCTTTTTTTTTTTTTTTTTCTCCTTTGTACTATTCCAAAGACTTAGTTCAAACAAATTGTTTATGGGATTTTTTTCTTTTTAATTCATTCTCTCTTTCTTTCTCTCTCTCTTTCTCTCTCTCTCTCTTTTGCTCTCTCTCAGGGGGTAAGAAAGCATTAGGTATTAGTAAACTTACTTAATCCACTAGAGCAGTTGATCATTTTATCTATTCAATGCATAGAGTCCCTCAGATATCTGAAATAATTATACCTGCTTTCCCCAAGGTAAACAGGCTTTGTTAATCAACTATGCCTTATGTGACATTGCTTTGAGCTGCTGCCCTCATAGCTATCCCTAGACACCCATTAATTTTCTCTGAACACATTCCTATTGCCATATGCATATACTCTTTAAAGTAGGGAAGTCAGATCTGACCACAAAAGAAAGCAGGGTCATCCCCCCTATTATTCTAGTTATTATTTATTCATTCACATTCATTCATTCAATAAATATTTATTAAGCACCTATTATACACCAGGCATTTCACCTAACAGATAACTGTATCTCCTCCCATGGAGCTTATGACCTGAGGGAAAGAAAGATAGGAAACAAAGAGAACTGTGCATGTAGTGACAACTATGTGAAGGCTGCTTTGAGAGTATGGGAGATCTAGAAATGTGGAGGTCAGTTTTTTCCTCCATAAGGAAGTGGTCTTAAAACTGAGACTGAAAGAATGAATGAGAGTTAAAAAGAAAAATTTTCCCAATCTGGGGAATGGAACAAGTATTCCTATCCTAGAGGTAGAAAGAACAACCCCCCTCCCAGATCAAGGAACCTAGAAAGACCTCAAAGCACTTGATTGTGAGACTGATAAATCATAATTTTAGACAAGAGTTTTTGAGAGCAGCTACGGGGAAGAAATTCCTTACAAACAGAGGAAGGTCCATCAGAATAATGGCAGACCTGTCTACAGAAACCTGGCAAGCCAGAAAGGGCTGGCAAGACATAATGAGGGCACTAAATGAGAAGAACATGCAGCCAAGAATACTTTATCCAACAAGGTTGACACTCAGAATGGATGGAGAAATAAAAAGCTTCCAAGACCAGCAAGGCTTAAAAGAGTATGTGACCACCAAGCCAGCAGTACAAGAAATATTAAGGGGGGTTCTATAAAAGAAGAAACAACCCAAGAGCGACATAGAGCAGAAATGTACAGAGACAATCTATGGAAACAAGGACTTCACAGGAAACGTGATGTCAGTAAAGACGTATCTTTCAGTAATCACTCTCAATGTGAATGGTCTAAATGTTCCCATAAAATAGCACATGGTTGCAGATTGGATAAAACAACAGGACCTGTCCATATGTTGTCTACAAGAAACGCATTTGGAATCTCAGGTTACATCCAGACTGAAAGTGAAGGGATGGAGAACAATCTTTCATGCCAAAGGACCTCAAAAGAAAGCTGGGGTAGTGATTCTCATATCAGATAAATTAGATTTTAAACTAAAGACTGTGGTCAGAAATAAAGAAGGACACTATATCATTCTTAAAGGGTCTATCCACCAAGAAGATCTAACAATTGTAAATATTTACGTCCCCAATACAGGAGCAGCCAACTACATAAGACAACTATTAATCAAGATAAAGAGTCATATTGATATGAATACATTAATAGTATGAGATCTTAACATACCACTCTCAGTAATAGACAGATCATCCAAGCAGAAAATCAATAAAGAAACAAGGGCATTGAATGATACATTGGACCAGATGGACCTCATAGATGTATACAGAACATTCCACCCTAAAACAGCAGAATACTCATTCTTCTTGAGTGCACATGGAACTGTCTCCAGAATAGACCACATATTGGGTCACAAATTGGGATTCAACTGATACCAAAAGATTGAGATTATTCTCTGCATATTCTCAGACCACAATGCTTTGAAACTGGAACTCAACCACAAGAAAAAGTTTGGAAGGAATTCAGACAACTGGAAGCTAAAGACCACCCTGCTTAAGAAAATTTGGATCAACCAAGAAATCAAGGAAGAACTTAAACAGTTCATGGAAACCAATGAGAATGAAGACACTTCAGTCCAAAACCTATAGGATACAGCAAAGGCAGTCCTAAGGGGGAAATACGTAGCCATCCAAGCCTCCCTCAAAAAAATTGAAAAATCCAGAATACACCAGCTCTTTTTACACCTTAAAGAACTGGAGAATCAACAACAAATTAAGCCAACCCCACACAAGAAGGGAAATAATCAAGATTAGAGCAGAGATTAATGAGATAGAAACTAGAGTTACAGTAGAACACATCAACAAAACTAGAAGCTGGTTTTTTGAAAGATTCAATAAGACCAATAAGCCATTGAACAAACTAATCCAAAAGAAAAGAGAGAGGACCAAAATTAATAAAAGTATGAATTTAAAGGGAGAGATGACGACTAACACCAAGGAAATAGAAACAATCATCAGAAATTATTATCAACAGTAATATGCCAATAAGTTAAGCAACCTAGATGAAATGGATGCATTCCTGGAAACCTATAAACTTCCAAAACTGACTCAGGAAGAAATTGACAATCTGAATAGACCAATATCTAGTAATGAGATTGAAGCAGTGATCAAAAACCTCCCAAAAAATGAGAGCTCAGGACCTGACAGATTCCCTGGAGAATTCTACCAAACATTCAAAGAAGAAATAATAAGCTATTCTCCTGAAGCTGTTTCAAAAAATAGATACAGAAGGAAAACTTCCAGACTTTTTGTATGAAGCCAGCATTACCCTGATCCCAAACCAGGCAAAGACCCCATCAAAAAGGAGAATTTCAGACCAATATCCCTGATGAATATGGATGCCAAGATTCTCAACAAGGTCCTAGCTAATAGGATCCAACAGTACATTAAAAAGATTATCCACCATGACCAGGTGGGATTTATCCATGGGATACAAGGGTGGTTCAACATTCGCAAATCAATCAATGTGATAGAACAAATCAATAAGAGAAGAGAGAAGAACCACATGGTCCTCTCAACTGAGGACCTTTTTTTGTTAAAATGCTTTGCATGGTATTTAACAAGATGCAGCATCTTTTCCTGATTAAAACAATTCAAAGTATAGGGATAGAGGGAATATTCCTCAACTTCATAAAATCTATGAAAAACCCACAGCGAATATCCTCCTCAGTGGGGAAAAGCTGGCAGCTTTCCCTTTGAGATCAGGGACAAGACAAGGATGTCCACTCACCGCAGTTGTTCAACATAGTACTAGAAGTCCTAGCAACAGCAATCAGACAACAAAAAGAAATAAAATGTATTCAAATTGGCAAAGAAGTCAAATGCTCTCTCTTCCCAGATGACATGATACTTTATATGGAAGACCCAAAAGACTCCACCCACAAACTACTAGAACTCATACAGCAATTCAGTAATGTGGCAGGATACAAAATCAATGTACAGAAATCAGTTGCTTTCTTATACACTAACTGAAAATATAGAAAGGGAAATTAGAGAATTGATTGCGTTTACTGTAGCACCAAGAACCATAGATACCTGGGAAAAAATCTAACCAAAGAGGTAAAGGATCTGTACTCAAGGAACTACAGAATACTCATGAAAGAAATTGAAGAAGACAGGAAAAGATGGAAGAGCATTCCTTGCTCATGGATTGGAAGAATAAACATTGTTAAAATGTCTATACTGCCTAGAGCCATCTATACTTTTAATGCCATCCCAATCAAAATTCCACCAACATTTTTTTTTAAATTTTTAAGGATTTTATTTATTTGTCACAGAGAGATATCACAAGTAGGCAGAGAGGCAGGCAGGGGGGGTGGGGGAGCAGGCTCCCCATTGAGCAGAGAGTCCTATGTGGGGCTTGATCCCAGGACCCTGAGATCATGACCTGAGCTGAAGGCAGAGGCTCTATCCACTGAGCCACCTAGGCACCCCTCTACCGACATTTTTCAAAGAGCTGGAACAAACCTAAAATTTATATGGAACTAGAAGAGACCTCGAATTGCTAAGGAAATGTTGAAAAAGAAAAACAAAAGTGGGGGCATCATGTTTCCTGATTTCAAGCTTTACTACAAAGCTGAGATCACCAAGACATCATGGTACTGGCACAAAATCAGATACATAGACCAGTGGAACTACTCAGAGTAGAGAGTCCAGATATAGATCCTCAACTCTATGGTCAAATAATCTTCGACAAAGCAGGTGGAAAAAAGACAGTCTCTTCAATAAATGGTACTGGGAAAATTGGACAGCTATGTGTAGAAGAATGAAACTCGACCATTTTCTTACACCATACACAAAGATAAACTCAAAATCGATAAAAGACCTCAACATGAGGCAGGTATCTATCAAAATCCTAGAGGAGAACATAGGCAGTAACCTCTTCAGCATCAGCCACAGCAACTTCTTTTAAGACATGTCTCCAAAGGCAAAGGAAACAAAAGCAAAAAATGAACTTTTGGGACTTCGTCAAGATCAAATGCTTCTTCACAGCAAAGGAAACAGTCAACTAAACAAAGAGGCAAATGACACTACAAAGGGCTCACATCCAAGATCTATAAAGAACTCCTCAAACTCAACACACACAAAACAGATAATCATGTCAAAAAATGGGCAGAAGACACGAACATACACTTCTCCAAAGAAGACATACAAATGGCTAATAGACATATGAAAAACTGTTCATGATCATTAGCCATCAGGGAGACTCAAATCAAAACCACATTGAGATACCACCTTACACTAGTTAGAATGGCCAAAATCAACAAGACAGTAAACAACAAGTGTTGGAGAGGATGTGGAGAAAGGGGAATCCTCTTACACTGTTGGGGTTTAATGCAAGCCAGTACAGCCACTTTGGAAAACAGCGTGGAGATTCCTTAAGAAATTAAAAATAGAGGGGCACCTGGGTGGCTCAGTGGGTTAAGCCGCTGCCTTCGGCTCAGGTCATGATCTCAGGGTCCTGGGATCGAGCCCCGCATCGGGCTCTCTGCTCAGCAGGGAGCCTGCTTTCTCCTCTCTCTCTGCCTGCCTCTCTGCCTGCTTGTGATCTCTGTCTGTCAAATAAATAAATAAAATCTTTAAAAAAAAAAGAAATTAAAAATAGAGCTACCCTATGATTCTGCAACTGCACTACTGGGTATTTACCCCAAAGATACAGATGTAGTGGGGCGCCTGGGGTGGTTCAGTGTGTTAAAGCCTCTGCCTTCAGCTCAGGTCATGATCCCAGGGTCCTGGGATCAAGCCCCACGTCGGGCTCTCTGCTCCATGGGGAGCCTGCTTCCTCCCCTCTCTCTCTCTGCCTGCCTCTCTGCCAACTTGTGATCTCTCTCTCTCTGTTAAATAAATAAAATCTTAAAAAAAAAAAAAAAGATACAGATGTGAAAAGAAGGGTCACCTGTACCCCAAAGTTCATAACAGCAATGGCCATGGTCACCAAACTGTGGAAAGAACCAAGATGCCCTTCAACAGACAAATGGATAAAGAAGATATGGTCCATATATCCAATGGAATATTATGCCTCCATCAGAAAGAATGAATACCCAACCTTTGTATCAACATGGACAGGACTGGAAGAAATTATGCAGAGTGAAATAAGTCAAGCAGAGAGAGTCAATTATCATATGGTTTCACTTACTTGTGGAGCATAAGGAATAACACGGAGGACAATGGGAGATGGAGAGGAGAAGTGAGTTGGGGAAAATTGGAGGGGGGAGACAAACCATGAGAGACTGTAGACTCCAAGAAACAAACAGTGTTTTGGAGGGGAGAGGGACGGGGTGTTGGGTGAGCCAGGTGGTGGCTATTATGGAGGGCACATATTGCATGGAGCACTGGGTATGGTGGATAAACAATGAATTTTGGAACACTGAAAAAAATTAATTTTTTTTAAAAAGCATAAAAAGAAAGTTGAAAAGATGTAGAAAAATGGAGAAAAATCTAGTTGTCTGGAATGTAGTAAGGTATTAAACTTTCTGTCCCTCCACATCTGTAAAAAGGAAACAATAATAAAACTTATCATGTAGACTTATGGGAAGTAAATGAGGTAAAGGTGTTAGAAGAAGATCAGCTTGATGATGGTGATGGAGACAACTGTTATTCTGAGAACAGCAGGTGAGAAGGCCCCAAAGGAAGGCATATGCTAGGCTTGGTCAAGAAGCTGAATGGAGAATAATGTATCTGGAGCCCAGAGAGTGGGGTACGGGTGGCACATAGCAGAATAGTGGGAAGAGAGGCCATTTGGATCCATGCGAAATAGAGCAGAAGCTTTGTGGAAGTGGGTCCGCCTTTGACAGAATGGAGCATACTCTTGAAGAAAGAACACAGCAGACTCCCATTCCCTCCCAGCTGCCCTTGGCTCTTCTTGCTTCTTTTTTTTTTTTTTTAAAGATTTTATTTATTTATTTCACAGAGAGAGATCACAAGTAGGCAGAGAGGCAGGCAGAGAGAGAGATAGAGGAGGAAGCAGGTTCTCGGCTGAGCAGAGAGCCCAATGCGGGACTCGATCCCAGGACCCTGAGATCATGACCTGAGCCAAAGGCAGAGGCTTAATCCACTGAGCCACCCAGGTGCCCCTCTTCTTACTTTTTTATGTGACCTGGTTATAATGGGAATGCTGTGAAGTTACTTTATGATTTTGATTTGGCGATGTTGCTTCTTTTCATATTAATTTGTTCTTTAATTGGGGTGATGACTAAACCACATGAAACAAGGGCCTTCTTACCCTTTAGAATAACTATCAACCTTTTTGTGCACGGGTATTTGTCGGTGTTTCAGTTTTCCTTCCTTCTCCAAGCTCAGCTATCCACAGTTAACTCCTTTAATCTTGTCTCACCCAGTTAGTCCCATTTTCTTAATCATTTTTGTTCCTCCTCTCACTATTCCCTTGAAAATTGCTTTATCTCATGGTCAATTTATCACATAGCCATTTAATTTTTATCAGGCACATAAACCCCTCAGTGGAAATAGCACTGAGAAGCATATTTGCACTCAGGGAAGCTCCTGCTTTCCTAAGTATATTGCTCACTCTTGCCTTATAGATTGGTTTATACACATAGCTCAAAAAGTTGAGTGCAGTTAGCAGGATGTCTGTGTGCTAATGGCATTGCCATCTTGCCTATTCAGTTTGAGCATAAGAGGGACCTGTGCAGAGTATTGCTGTAAAAAGAACCTGGACTGTACCATTAGGCAGACCCACCTAATAGCTATCCAGCTGACTCAACCTTGCTGAGCTAGAGGGTCTTCTGTGGGTGGTTGTTATGCAAGTAGTTGTAGCATCAGTCTTGCAGGATATAAATCTCCACTCTGTCCCCTGCCAGTGCTGTGACCTCAGCTAAGTGACTTAACTGCACTTTGTCTTAGTTTTCTTGTATATGAAATGAGGATAATGACCATGACTCTGTGATAGGGACATTGTTAAGATGAACTACAAAGACCTCACAGCTTTGTAGGAGGTGAGAGCTCAGTAAATATTCAAATTATTTTGTGTAAAATGGGTACAATAAAATTGACCTAACAAGGTCATTATGGATTACCTAGCTATTTTAAAATTTAATAGAAGTTTCACTAAATATAATCTTTCTGTCTTCCACATATATTTGGTTTCATGAACGCACCATGTAGAGTTAAATTTAAAAAAAGAAAGAAAATCATCAGATGACTAGTGGAAGATACAATTGAGTATTTGCCATTTCCTTAGAGGAATGATGGCTTTCTAACGTTTGAAGCAATGTTAGAAACCACAAAGGAAAAGACTGACATATTCAGTTACATACAATTTAAAAATGTATGCACAATGAAAAATACCATAACAAATAAAAGAGAAAATAACAGATGGAGAAAAATATTTCCCCAGATATGCCAAAAGAAATTGTTGTAAAAGTTAAATGAAATGATATATATGAAAATGCCTTTAATTATAAAACATAATAAACATGAGTAAAAATGTTCATGTTATTTAAAATTATGGTACAGTGTATTGAGGAGCTAAGTCTTATGCACCAGGCATGTATATTTATATCATTCTGATGCTAAGTAGGACTTCCTTGCACTTTAAGATCCCCCTAATTCCATGGTTTAGGGATAATCATACCTTAATTAATGGGAGAAATACCATTAATCTTGTGTCATCCCTTTCCTCATAGCTCCTGACGAAGTTCTAAGCATCTGAGTTTTCTTGAGGCTCTCTTTATTACTTTCCCATGTCAAATGCAATCCTTCTACCTCAAATCAATCCACTCCACAGATGTTTTGAGTATAGCATAAGGAGCGCTTGGAGTGTCACAGAGGATACAAGATGTCATTGCAAAGCATTTGCCATCTTTTTGCACCCCCTGCCCAAGAACAAAGGCCTTATCTTGCAAAGGATGGTTTATTTTCCTTCTTTAAAGCCTTGAAGCACACCTCAAGTGGGCTTATTATGACAATTTCTGAACAAAGGAGGCCCTCTTACTAAGGTAATTCTTATTTTAGCCTCTAAGAGGATTAGGTTTTCTCAATTTAATTATGTATATTATTTTAAATCCTCACAAAAGTCTTGTAAGTTATGGCCATTCTTGTATTTTGTGTATGAAGAAATGGAGACAAAGAGAAATGAAGTACCTCCTCAAAATTAGACGTCAGGAGGTGGACATGTGGCCTTAATAATAATGAAAGCAGTGGTATGTTAATAGTATATACATGAAAGATATATGTGTAAATAAATTAGAGAAAATACTTATATCCCAAATGGCTTGAATGATCAATTCTTATAATGAAAAATAGAAGCCCTACTCCTTTACTTCCATCAATATACTATATTTGTCCTACTGATAATTACATTAACTATAATAATACCATGTAACACAAGTTGAGTGATTATTATGTACCAGGTACCATTCTAGATGCTTTACATGTATTAAGTTACTTAATCCCCACAACAATCCAACCAGCTAACCACTATTATTTTTCCCATTTTATGGGTAAGAAGCAAAAGCACAGGTTGAACAACTTGCCCAAGAACACAAGCTCATAGAGACCTGTAATTCGGTAGCCTCTCATAACCTCTATGCTAACACAAAATAAAAAATTCACTACACTTGCAGTTCAAAGCCTTAAAAATCAAGCCATAGCAACTCTCAGTTTTACATTCTTTAAATTTAGGAAATCTTTCATTTAAAGCAATAATACCAAGTACTAGTTACATTGTGATAAAACTGCATAGATGCATGCAGTGAGTGGTCCTGGATACTTCGCCTTTTTGAAAGACAAAATATGATTCATAATCTTTCACATAATAATTTATTTGGGGGGATTTTATTATAAAGAATTATATGCATATAAATTTATATATATCAAAGATATAAGCCATGTTACTCATTGCAGCTTAAGTGTCTGACAACTGGGTAAATAAATTACAGGACAAAATGCAATGGAATATAATGTGGCTATTAAAATTTCAATTATAAACTGTATATTTACATGGGGAAATTTGTACTTACAGTGTTAATAGAAATCAAGGAGTATATATGTATTATCATTACTATTTAAAAATATGTATACTTATGTACAAAGACTTAATAATCAGTACAAAATATATTAATTTAAATTGATATAAGACAAATTATTTTTAACATATTTCTTTTAAAATTATTTTGTGTTATGAGTTTATTTGCATACTAAAATAAAATTGGTAGACAATATAGGGAATCAGAAGGAGAATGTGACATGCATTATTCATGGCCACTGTGGATAAAGAATCTAGTCTTGGAGACAAACCTAAAGCCGAGCTTGTAGTCAGCATAGATGCTGTAAACCTTCACAAACCAAGAAACTTTTCCAGCCATCCTTGCTTACTTGGTGTCCCTCAAGTATTCCTCTCCAGAGTTTATTCCTCTCCATACTTTAACTTATGTACCAAGAGTTATCAAAGGGAAACTGACTAGTTCAGCTCCCAGTTTCCTTATGAATTGCTATTCTTCTGTGTCTCCATTATGATTAAATGTGTGCTATCATTGAGATGTGTTGAGGCTGGGGGAAAACTGAGAATCCCTATAGAAAGTATTAAATCATTTTACCCAGAAAAGTTCTTGTCCAAACTACACCTCTCCTCCAAATTCCTACATTGCCCTGCTTTGAGTCATGAAATGTCTTAGATATGTATTGTTTCCTCACATTGGTTGAGAGCTCCTTGAGGACAAATAGGACCTAACTCTATTCATTTTGGCATCACCAAGGTCTAGTGATTTGCTTAACTTGTCCCTCCAAGTCTGAGTGCTTTTCCCTCTCTTCACCTGCTAAGAAAATCTTACTCAATCTTCTAGCTCTGGTTGGAAGGTCACCTCTCTGTGAAGTTTCCCAAATCTGGTCAGGCAGAGCGAGGATTTCTGCTTTTTACTCTTAGTAACCCTCTGCATACACTCTTTGCTATACTTCTGACAGTGAATTTTTCATTCTAAAATGGCAACATCCTGATAGTTATTGCCAATTATACAGCTTATTCACTTGGTAAATTCTGGAATATAACTACATAAGGAAGAAAGGGAAAGCCTTTACATTTATTCCAATCCCTGCTAAGCATCATTTATATAAGGATGCTTTATATATCTCTCTCGATTTTACTAGTTATGTAAACATTTATTATGCAAGTAGTCTTACCAAACATGCTGTTAAGTAACATGTTTTTTCCCCCTACATAAGAATATATTATGGATAATTATTCATCTCAATTCATGTAGATTTACTTTATTCTTATGAAAAGATTCACGGTATTCCATTGATGTACAATAAGGTATTTAAGTTTGCAACATGGGATATTGAATTCAATTAATCAATTGTATTCATTTATTCTGATGTATTCAGTTATTCACTATTCTTTATTTATTATTTTTATTAACATATAATGCATTATTTGCCCCAGGGATACAGGTATGTGAACCATCAGGCTTACACATATCACAGCACTCACCATATCACATACCCTTCCCAATGTCCATAACCCAAAAACCCTCTCCATGCCCCCACCCTGTAACCCTCAGTTTGTTTTGTGAGATTAAGAGTCTCTTATGGTTTGTCTCCCTTCCAATCCCATCTTGTTTCATTTTTTCCTGCTCTGCCTCTCAAATTCATTATGTCAGAGAGATCATATGATAGCTGTCTTTCTCTGATTGATTTATTTCGCTTAGCATAATACTATCTAGTTTCATCCACATCATTTCAAATGGCAAGATTACATTTCCTTTGATGGCCGAAGAGTATTCCATTGTATATATACCACATTTTCCTTATCCATTCATCTGTTGATGGACATCTAGGTTCTTTCCATAATTTGGCTATCGTGGACATTGCTGCTAGAAACATTTGGGTGCATGTGCCCCTTTGGATCACTACGTAGGTATCTTTAGGGTAAATACCCAGTAGGGCAATTGCTTGGTCGTAGGGTAGCTCTATTTTCAACTTTCTGAGGAACCTCCATGCTGTTTTCCAGAGTGGTTGCACCAGCTTGCATTCCCACTAACAGTTAGGGGGGTTCCCCTTTCTCCGCATCCTTGCCAACATCTCTTGCTTCCTGACTTGTTAATTTTAGCCATTCTGACTGGTGTGAGGTGGTATCTCACTGTGGTTTTGATTTGTATTTCCCTGATGCCCAGTGATGTGGAGCACTTTTTCATGGGTCTGTTGGCCATCTGGATGTGTTTTTTGCAGAAATGTCTGTTCATGGGTTCTGCCCATTTCTGGATTGGATTCTTTGTTCTTCGTTGAGTTTGATTAAGTTCTTCATAGATTTTGGATACTAGCCCTTTATCTGATATGTCATTTGCAAATATCTTCTCCCATTCTGTCGGTTCTCTGTTGTTTTGCTGTTTCCTTTGCTGTGCAAAAGCTTTGATCTTGACGAAGTCCCAATAGTTCATTTTTGCCCTTGCTTCCCTTGCCTTTGGCGATGTTTCTAGGAAGAAGTTGATACCGCCAAGGTCAAAGACATTGCTGCCTGTGTTCTCCTCAAGGGTTTTGATGGTTTCCTGTCTCACATTGAGGTCTTCCATCCATTTTGAGTCTATTTTTGTGCATGGTATAAGGAAATGGTCCAGTTTCATTCTTCTGCATGTGGCTGTCCAGTATTCCCAACACCATTTGTTAAAGAGACTGTCTTTTTTCCATTGGATATTCTTTACTGTCTTGTCGAACATTAGTTGACCATAGTCTATTTCTGGACTTTCTATTCTGTTCCATTGATCTATGTATCTGTTTTTGTGCCGGTACCATACTGTCTCAATAATTATAGCTTTGTAATAGAGCTTGAAGTCTGGAACTGTGATGCCACCAACCTTGGCTTTCTTTTTCAACATTCCTCTGGCTATTTGGTGTCTTTTCTAGTTCTGTATTAATTTTAGGATTATTTCTTCCATTTCTTTGAAAAAAATTGATGCATTTTAGTAGGGATTGCATTATATGTGTAGATTGCTTTAGGTAGCATAGACATTTTCATACTATCAGTTCTTCTAATCCATGAACATGGAACTTTTTCCGTTTCTTTGTGTCTTCCTCAATTTCTTCCATGAGGACTTTATACTTTTCTGAGTACAGATTCTCTGCATCTTTGGTTGGGTTTATTCCTAGGTATCTTATGGTTTGGGGAGCAATTTTAAATGGGATTGACTCCTTAATTTCTCTTTCTTCTGTCTTGCTGTTGGTGTATAGAAATGCAACTGATTTGGGGGCATTGATTTTATATCCTGACACTTTACTAAATTCCTGTATGAGTTCTAGTAGTTTTGGAGTGGAGTCTTTGGGATTTCCACATAAAGTATTATATCATCTGCAAAGAGTAAGAGTTTGACTTCTTCTTTGCCAATTCAGATGCCTTTCATTTCTTTTTGTTGTCTGATTGCTGAGGCTAGGAGTTCCGTTACTATGTTGGATAGCAGTGGTGATAGTGGACAGCCCTGCTGTGTTCCTGACCTTAGGGGAAAAGCTCTCAGTTTTTCCCCATTGGGGATGATATTCAATGTGGGTTTTTTATAGATGGCTTTGACGCTATTGAGGTATGTACCCTCTATGCCTACACTGTGAAGAGTTTTTATCAAGAAAGAATACTGTACTTTGTCAAATGCTTTTTCAGCATCTATTGAGAGTATCATATGGTTCTTGTCCTTTCTTTTATTAATGTATTTTATCACATTGATTGATTTGTGGATGTTGAACCAACGTTGCAACCCAGGGATAAGTCCCACTTGGTTGTGGTGAGTAATCCAAAACTGTTGGATCCTATTTGCTAACATTTTGGTGAGAATTTTTGGATCTGTGTTCTTCAAGGATATTGGTCTATAATTCTCCTTTTTGATGGGGTCTTTGTCTGGTTTTGATATCAAGGTAATGCTGGCCTCCTAAAATGAGTTTGGAAGTTGCCTTCCATTTTTATTTTTTGGAACAGTTTCAGGAGAACAGGTACTAATTCTTCTTTAAATGTTTGGTAGAATTCCCCAGAAAGCCATTTGGCCCTGGGCTCTTGTTCATTGGGAGATTTTTGGTGACTGTTTCAATCTCCTTACTGGCTATAGGTCTTTTCAGGGGTTCTATTTCTTTCTGATTCAGGTCTGGTAGTTTATATGTCTCTAGGAATGCATCCATTTCTTCCAGATTATCATATGTGCTAACATATAGTTGCCCATAATATATTCTTATAATTGTTTGTATTTCTTTCGTGTTGGTTGTGACCTCTCCTCTTTCTTTCATGATTTTATTTATTTGGGTCCTTTCTCTTTTCTTTTTGATAAGTCTGGCCAGGGCTTTATCAATCTTATTAATCCTTTCAAAGAACCAGCTCCTAGTTTCATTGATTTTTTTTCTACTGTTCTTTTGGTTTCTATTTCATTGATTTCTGGTCTGATCTTTATGATTTCTCTTCACCTGCTGGGTTTAGGCTTTTTTTGCTTTTCTTTCTCCAGCTCCTTTAGGTGCAGGCTTACGTTGTGTGCTTGATACCTTTTTTGTTTCTTTTTTTTTTTTTAATATTTTATTTATTTATTTGACAGAGATCACAAGTAGGCAGAGAGGCAGACAGAGAGAGAGAGAGAGAGAGAGAGAGAAGCAGGCTCTTGGCTGAGCAGAGAGCCCGATGCGGGACTCGATCCCAGGACCCTGAGATCATGACCTGAGCCGAAGGCAGTGGCTTAACCCACTGAGCCACACAGGCACCCCAACCTTTTTTTGTTTCTTGTGAAAGGCTGGTATCACTATATATTTTCCTCTCAGGACTGCTTTTGCTGTGTCCCACAGATTTTGAACCATTGTGTTTTCATTTTCATTTGTTTCCATGAATATTTTCAGTTCTTTAATTTCCTGGTTGAACCATTCATTCTTTAGTAGCATGCTCTTGAGCCTCCATGTATTTGGTTTTTTCCAACTTTCCTCTTGTGTTGAGTTCTAGCTTCAGAGCCTTGTGGTCTGAAAATATGCTGGGAATGATCCCAATCTTTTGGTACTGGTTGAGACCTGATTTGTGACCCAGGATGTGATCTATTCTGGAGAATGTTCCATATGCACTAGAGAAGAATGTGTATTCTGTTGTTTTGGGATGGAATATTCTGAATATATCTGTAATGTCCATTTGGTCAAGTGTGTCATTTAAAGCCTTATTTCCTTGTTGGTCTTTTGCTTGGGTGATCTGCCCTTTTCAGTGAGGGGGTGTTAAAGTCTCCTCCTATTATTGTATTATTGTCAATGTGTTTCTTTTATTTTGTTATTAATTGGTCTATATAGTTGGCTGCTCCCATGTTAGGGGCATAGATATTTAAAATTGTTAGACCTTCTAATTGGACAGACCCTTTAAGTATGATCTAGTGTCCTTCCTCATCTCTTATTATAGTCTTTGGCTTAAAATCTAATTTATCTGATATAAGGATTGCCACCCCAGCATTCTTTTGATGTCCATTAGCATGGTAAATTTTTTTCAACACCCTCACTTGAAATCTGGAGGTGTCTTTGGGTCTAAAATGAGTTTATTGGGGGTACCTGGGTGGCTCAGTGGGTTAAGCCTCTGGCTTCAGCTCAGGTGATGATCTCAGGGTCCTGGGATTGAGCCCTGCATCAGGCTCTCTGCTCAGCAGGAGCCTGCTTTCCCCTCTCTCTGCCTGCCTCTCTGCCTACTTGTGATCCCTCTCTCTCTGTCAAATAAAAAAAAAAAAAAGTTAAATCATAAAAAAAATAAAATGAGTTTCTTTTAGACAACAAATTGATGGATTGTATTTTTTTTTTTTAATCCATTGTGATACCCTGTGTCTTTTGGTTGGGGCATTTAGCACATTTATATTCAGGGTAACTATTGAAAGATATGAATTTAGTGTCATTGTATTGCCTGGAAGGTGATTGTTACTGTATATTGTCTCTGTTCCTTTCTGTTGTACTACTTTTAGGCTGTCCCTTTGCTTAGAGGACTCCTTTCAGTATTTCCTGTAGGGCTGGTTGAGTGTTTGCAAAATCAATTATTTTTACTTTGTCCTGGAAGCTTTTTATTTCTCCTTCTATTTTCAGTGACAGCCTAGCTGGATATAGTATTCTTGACTGCGTATTTTTCTCATTTAGTGGTCTGAATATATCATGCCAGTTCTTTCTGGTTGCCAGGTCTCTGTGGATAAGTCTGCTGCCAATCTAATATTTCTACCATTGTATGTTAAAGACTTCTTGTCCCAAGCTGCTTTCAGGATTTTCTCTTTGTCACTAATACTTGTAAGCTTACTATTAGATAATGGGATGTGGACCTATATTTATTGATTTTGACAGGGGATCTCTGTGCATCCTGGATTTTGATGCTTGTTCCCTTTACCATATTAGGGAAATTCTCTACTATAATTCACTTCAATATACCTTCTGCCCCCTTTCTCTTTCTTCTTCTTCTGGGATCCCAATTATTCTAATATTGTTTCATCTTATGTTATCACTTACCTCAAATTCTCCCCTCATGGTCCAGTAGTTGTTTGTCTCTCTTTTGCTCAGCTTCTTTACTCTCCATCACTTGGTCTTCTATATCACTAATTCTCTCTTCTGCTTCATTTATCCTAGCAGTAAGAACCTCCATTTTTTATTGCACCTCATTAATAGGTTTTTATATTTCCACTTGGTTAGACATTAATTATTTTATTTCTCCAGAAAGGGATTTTATTTCTCCAGAAAGTGTTTCTCTAATATCTCCCATGCCTTTTTCGAGCCCAGCTAGCACCTTGAGATCGTGATTCTGAACTCTAGTTCTGACAATTACCAATGTCCCTATTGATTAGGTTCCTAGCCATCAGTACTTCATCTTGTTCTTTATTTTGTCGTGAGCTTTTCTGCCTTGTAATTTTATCCAGATAAGAATATATGAATGAGAGAATAAAATACTAAAAGGGTGGCAAAGATCCCAGAAATTGTATGTTAACCAAATTAGAAGAGAAGACCCAAAACTGGGGGCAGAAGAAAGGGGGAAAAAAGAAATTTAAAAAATATATATATGTGTGTGTGTATGTATATGTATATATATATATACACAAAATAAATATATACTTGTATAACATGTTATATAATATCTATATTATAATTATATTTTATATATTATATATTTAATATAATTAATTACTTTATTTTATATAATCATATATTTATATTTTATAATTGCATATATAAATTATATAAATAAATATATAAAATTTATATAATAAATAAATAATATAGATATAGATATAAATTAAATAATAAAATTATCTATATATATTTATATATTAGATATGTAAAATATATTTATAAATGTATTAAATAAAATTTTATATATATATATGTATTAGAATTGTGAATAGAACTGAGCCACCCACTTGATTTTGGGTGTACTCTGGTCTCTTAGAAGAAACTACCTCCCAAAATTTTAAAGGAAGAAAAACTTATAAATACACAAAAATATGGGTAAATATGATGAAGAGACAGAATATGACTGTAAAGATGAAAATTTTAAAAATTCTAGAAAATTCTAAAATTTCTAAAAATTTCTTAAAAATTTTTAAAAATTCTAAAAACATTCTATATCTTGTCAATATAAGATAAGTTGGTTGGAAAAAGAAATAAAAGAGAATATTCTGAGGCTGGAGACTAGAGCAAAGCCGTGTGCTAGGTTTAGGGTATACTTTGATCTATTAGAAGAAATTGTATCCCAAATTTTTAAAGAAAAAAACCCTATATTTATAGAAAAAATAAGGTTAAATACAATGAAGAGATAAAATATGTCTATAACAATGAATGTTTAAAAGATTTTTTTAGAAACATATTGTTAAGATAAACTAATTTAAAAATGTTAAAAGAGGAAAGAGAAAAAGTTAAAAAATAGAATAAGAAAAAAATTAAATTAAAAAAAAATTAACTTTGCAAGACTAAAAGATCACGTGGAAAAAGCCATGAATTCTGTGTGTTGCTTTCCCCTAGCTCTGGAGTTCCGCTGTTCTTGTTGATTGGCAAACTGGGTCTTGGCTGGATGTTCTTGCTGATCTTCTGGGGGGGTGCGCCTGGTGCAGTGAGTCTCAAATGCCTTTGCCCAAGGTGGAATTGCACCACCCTTGCCAGGGGCCAGGCTAACTAATCTGCTCGGGTTCGCTCTTGGCACTTTGGTTCCCTGAGTGCTTTCTGTAGAGCTCTGGAGGACAGGAATAAAAATGGCAGCCTCCTAATCACCAGCCAGGAGGAACTGATATCTCAGGACCCCATACCTCAGTGCACCCTCAGAGAAAAGCAGTCAATCCCTCCCATCTCCCTGGTCTCCAGCGGCACTCTGAGCTTAGCCAGCCTATGACCAAGCATTTCTATGACTGGCATACAAAATTCAGCTCCATCTGAATTCTCCAAACCCAGCAGATTCCTGCCCTGAATTCCCACACTGCTCCTTCTGGAGGAGGAATGAGGGAGTCTCTCTCTGGATCTGCTACTTGTGGGGTCCCTGCCCAAAGAGCAATGGCCCGACTGTCTTGGATCACAGTTTAAGGTAACCCCAAGCTAAGAGCTCACTCCTTGGCTCCATCTCTGTAGTCAGCTTCCCCACTCCAATACTCAGAAGCTCTGCCATACTCAGACATCCCCATCCTTCTGTCACCCTGCAGGACCTGAGATCACACTGTCCCCACTAGGGCTCCACCCCCGCTTAGCCTCTGGAGCGACATCCCTCAGTGGAGCAGACTTCTAAAAGTTCTGTTTTTGTGCTCCACTGCTCTGCAGCTTGCAGGGAGCCAGTTCCTCCCCCCGTGGTCTATCTTCCCATCTCTTCAGATTCACTTCTTCACATGTCCTACCTTTCAGAAAGTGGTCGATTTTCTGTTTCTTGAATTGCTGCTCTTCTCTTCTATCTCCTGTTGAGTTTGGAGGTGTTCAGAATGGTTTGATAACTATCTAGCTGAACTCCTGGGACCTGATATCATTTCAGTCTACTACTCCTCAAACATCTTGCTTCTAGTTATTCACTATTCTTAAATACTACAGTGAGCGTTCTTGCATATACATCTTTCTTCACTTGTCTATTTGTTCTGAGACAAATGTTTAGAAGTGAAATTGTCATATAAATATATTTATATATGTATATATATACACACACATATATATATAAATACTTATATTTTAAATTTTAATATACATATTAATGTAATTAATTATCTAATCAATTAATTTAACATTTTAATATACATTGCCTACCAGAAAGTGTGTAGCAGTTGAAACTCCCCCATGAGACTTTATTAAAGTCCTTGGTTTCATATACCCTTGCCAGCACTGATTATATTATAGTTTAAGCACTTGTCTTATTTCCCCACCTTCCTACTAGACTGGTTTTATAGAGGGCAAGGATGGTTATTTATCACTCTTTGATATCCAATTAGTTTTATTTTTAATACACATGAACATGTGGGTAATGGAAGACATCCTATTTCTTAAATAAATGTGAAAATTTAAAGTGCTAAATTATGAAGTAGATTCTATATACTCTATAGTGTGTTTGATGAAAGGCATTAGGGACACTGGACCCACAGAGATGGCAGATGGAATTCTAATTTTGTGTCCTATCACTGTTCCCTGAGGCAGGATACAAAAACTTTTGGAACCTTAGTTTCTTCTTCAACAAAAGGAGCTCAATAGTCCCTCTAAAGTTCTTGTAACAGCATCAATGTGAAGATTGAATTTAAAAATTGTATAACATTTGCTATTCTCCATGAGGGTGGAAAAATGGCAACATTACTATCAGCTGGGAACTGATTATAAATATAGAATCTTAAGCTATCCCCAGACCTATTGAATAAGAATGTGTATTTTAACAAGATCTCCAGGTGATTCTTATCCAGTGTAAAGTTTGAGATGCCTGTATAGAAAACATTAAGTACAACATCAAATGCAAAACATGTAATCAATAATATAATAATGACAATGATGACAATAATGTGATGTATATGAAGTATCAGCACTTAATAAACCATAGTATAATTTTTATTAGTTTTTCAAATTTGGCTTTAATATAACAATCATGGGCTTCTGCAAAATGCTGCATATCTTTAATGTATGCAGAAGTTCTATTTTGGGGTGTTAAGTGATGTGCTATGCAGTGGAATGAATGTGATTTGCACTTGGCAATTCGTTTGGGAGGCAACAGAGCATGAACTTTGGGAACTAGAATGGGGTGGATTAGAATCCTAGCTCTTTTTCTCATTAGCTGGCAGGTTCCAAGAAAATCACTTAATACCCTTGAGCTCCACTCTTTTCAGCTGGTTGCATTGAGACTTTTAATAGTTTACTTGAACAATACCATGAACACAACTTAGTATATTTCAGGGGTCAGGAATAGTATCTATGGATAGTTGCTGTGTGATAAGTGATGGATGATGTTCTAAATGCCTTGAGTAGTTCGTGAAATCCACTGAGCTAAATATTTGTTGTCATCCCCATTTTATGGAAGAGTAAATAGTCCTTAGAATTAGATTAAGTTGGTTGCCTAAGTATATAAAACCCGACGGTCTGATGTCACAGACTAATCCACCCATCCCTACCTACTTACCTACCTACTTTCCTTCCTTCTTCTCTCTGCCTCTCTCTCCCCACTTGCTCCTTCTCTCTTTCTGTCTTTTCCACTTCATAATGCTGCCTTCAAAAAGTGATGTCTGAGCTGAATTTTAGAAGAAAAATAAGAGTCTGCCAGGTGCCAATTATGATTTAACATCTTCCAAGTAACTTTTTCTTTTTTCTTCATATATTCCCTACCTGTTTTCCTCTTCTCTTTCTCTCTCTGGAACCCATTCCTTGATCAACTGGTGATACACAGTAGCTCAGTATGGCTTCATCAGTGATGCTGGCATTATATCAAAGATCATGGTCTGAAGAATACTTCTGTGCTTCTCACTGTCTCATGTTTGACAGGGCTCTTAGTAACTTTATATTTCCTTAATCTATAGATACTAATACTTAACATGCTTATGTTTAATAAGTACCAGGTACTGTTCTAAGCAATAACTGCATTAATTCAGTCATTTCCTATAACAACTCAATGATATAGTTGCTATAGTTATCCCTAATTTACAGATGAAGACACTGAGGCCAGAGAATCTATGTTACTTGATCAAGGCTACACAGTTCATAAAGCTGAGATTGAAACTCAGACAACCTTGCTGTAGATTCTATCCTTTTAATTAACTCTTATACCTATTGTTTCCCTCCTGACTTGCAAAACAGTTTTGAGAGATCAGTAGGAAGATGCTAAAATCGTCATTTTACAAGATGAGCACAAGTTCTCAGAGTTTTATATGATTTGCCTGAGGTTACATAGATTGCTAGATGCAGAGTAAGGATTAAGATCCAGGTCTCAAGGTGAAAATCTAGCTGACTCAGAAAAGACAGCTAAACAGCCAAAGAGAAAGTCAGGAAGGAGTTTGAGTGGAAACAGATCTGCAACATGCCCAAAGAGAAGGGCCAGCTGGATTTTCTGTTGGATTTGATTTGTCAATCATGAGCGAAACAATCGTTTTCCTCCTTCCCAACACATCTATTCTGCCACTAAACCATCAGTAGGATTCTGCACCTGGAATCCTATTTGACTCCGTATTTGTAAAATAATATGACTTTTGTTTTTGTTTTTCTTCTTTAATTCACTGGCTCTTCTGTCCCTTCCCTTCGCATTAGTCCACTGAGACCGTGCTAAAAGAAAAAAATAACTCCAGTGACTCAAGCAGTGTCCCTTTTCTCTGTGGTGTGCTATTAACATGTTATTTCTGTTTTCTGATTATTCAGTTAATTGTTTCCTTCCCTCTTTTTAAAATCGACTCTCCTCCCATTTTCCAGATCATGTAGCTTATAAATGCTTTCCATTTTTCTTTGATTCTGGGCTCTAATTTGTTCCCGAAGTGCCAGCTGTCAGATGAATTTTGAGAATCAATGTTTGATTTTAAATATTAGATCTTGCCTTTCTCTTTTAGTAAAAAATAATAATAATAATAAGAATAAGTGGCTGTTCATTTAGAATTAATAGGAAAAAAATTTAAAAGTATGAATATTATTTCCATTTAACCTGACTTTATTTCTAGTGTAAAGTAAGCAGGGAAGATATTATCTTTTTCAATAGAGAAAACCTGAGCTTCCAAGAAATTAAGTAAGAGAAATTAAATGAGTGGCTAAAAGAAGAAAGCTGCCATTCTATTTGGCCTTCTTATTTCTTTTTCTGCATGATATAGGGAAAGAAAATAGGCTAGCACTTGCACTTGAATTGTCACTATCCTTCTTGGTTTCTGTGTAAACTTGAGCAAACCAAATACCTTTTCCAAGTAGGTACATGTATCAGGTAGAATAGAGGTGATTTAAAAGTATATTGCCCACACTTGAAAACAAATACATTATTGGGAAAGTTAAATATGTAGAGAACTTCTGGTTTGGCCAAGTAGAAGGATAGTGCTACTTTCAATAGGGAGGGTAAAGGTGAGATTAGCCAAGTGACATTTGGTCTTTTGAATCTGAGGCTCAGCGGACATGTTGGGTTAGAGCTATGGGTTCCATGTTATCTCTGTTTTGCAAATGATGTATTGCTTTCTTTTGAGTGACCAAATATATTCCTTAGTCCAAGGAGACACCACTGAACTCTTCAATATGGTTCCTGTAAACTATTCCATTATAATTGTATTATTCCATCAAGTCCCCAAGTTACTTTTGTGATCAAAAGGATGCTACATAATGCAGTTATAAAAGTGCCTAGTAGCCACGTATGCTCAGTAGAAGTAATAAGAAAAGAGTGAATTTGGTATGATTAGGACCACTGATCACAATATACATGGTATATGGAGGAAGCAGTTATATTGAGTCCTGGAGTTTTAGAGAAAATGGACTGGTATAGTGGAAAATATAAGTCAGGGGTCCCGAACTGAGTCATCCCTCTCTTCTGCTTGTAGGTTTCCCTCTTTTGTTTGTAATGCTGAAAATGGAGGGGCTGGACTACAGCTGTCCTACGGTTCTTGTGGTCCAGTAGAGGGGCTAATACTTAGCAGGTGGTAGTGTATCTGGGGCCTCCATGATATAGGACAATGTCTTTGTCTCATTTTCCCTTTAATAAAAGGATGGAGACAGTAGTGATTCTATGAAGACACAGCTCCCGCTCCCCAAGAGAGGGAGAATGAAATATTAAAAGACTTTATTATTGTGAAGAACCAGATAACAAGATAATCAGGACCATTAAAAATTGACAAAGCACCAAGCCTAGATGAATTACATTGCATCATGCTGAAGGCAGTGGCAGGGGAATGGGAAGAGCCATTGGCAGAGATGCCTAGAAGATTAAGAGAACCCACACACAGACACATTCTCTGGAGTCTGAAAGCCAGAATCAGGCCCATGTATGAAGGCACTATGATGCTAAAATGTACCTCAGATTACAC
The DNA here is from genome assembly GCF_002288905.1 of Enhydra lutris kenyoni. Taxonomy (NCBI): domain Eukaryota; kingdom Metazoa; phylum Chordata; class Mammalia; order Carnivora; family Mustelidae; genus Enhydra; species Enhydra lutris. The sequence goes on from NW_019154121.1 coordinate 19,831,789, forward strand.
TTCCCTAACTGGATCTTCTCTTTGCCCTTGGAAGACCTTCTCTATCCCTTCATCATGGCATCAGTAACACTGTTTCTTATTGGCCTGATTTTGTCCCCCAGAAGAATATGGGCTTCTCTAAAGCAAAGCCTTACTTTTTTTATGCCAGGCATGGTGACTGTCACAGAGCAGACATTCAGCAAATTTATGGAATGTCTGAATAAATAAACAGAAGAAGTGGCGGGGGATGCAAGTTTTGGCCTCAATTCCATATAAGCTCCCTTAGAGACTTATGTATTTTGGGGAAGATATTTGTAACACCTTTCTCAATTTAAACATCTTTAAAGACTCTTTATTTCTACAAGAAATTGGTCAACTCGTAAAGGGTTCTAAAAACAGTATGACCTTTGCAAAAGAAATTTGAGGAGAAAAATCACATGACCAGAAAAATCTAGCTACTATGTGCATGGGGCCATTGTTAAAGACTTCATTTTTAAGTGCATTCAAAATGTGACTATACAGATAGTAAGTGTTGTGACTAGTTGCCCTAACTTTACTTGCAGGAGAGGTAAAATTCTGAGAGGTTAAGTAGATCATAATCACAGAGCACAGAATACAGATTGGGACTTTACACAAAGCATGTCTAAGTCCAGATCCTATTCTCTGTGCATTATGACCAAAGCCTCCCAACTTTATGAGACACTGGTATTGTTATACCCCTGGCATAGGAGGCAATTAGAATCATGTCAGATGAGGCTCATGGTCATTACCCAACTTCATTTGTTATATGTATCAAATGATAGTGGATGTAAGAATGCTATCCTTTGAGCATGGCTTGCAAGTTCTGAAGTAGGTCCCTGTTCTTGAACTCCGACCACTATCTCTCATTCAGGCTTCTTCTTCATTATAGGTGCCTAGATGGGACTCTGACAGGAGAGAAGGGAGATGCATGACCACCCCATTGAAAAAGGGGAAAATTGAGATTTAGAAAATATGTAGCACCCCAAGGTCATACTGGCCTAAAAAAAAGCCTGGAGTGGATGCACAGTCTCCTATCTCCTTGTCCAGTATCATTTCTAGTAGTCCTTAGCTTATAGCAATCCTGAGACATTACAGATCTTAAGGAGGGTGGGAAACACCTGCTATGGAAATAGACTGTCTTGGATAGGAATCCTGACACTGACACTTACCAGTTGTGTGACCTTGGACAAATTGCTTAGTATCTCTGAGGCTCAGTTTCCTCTCCCATGTAATGAGGGAACTAATACCTACCTCACTGAGTTGCTCTGAGAATTAAATGAATCTGTGAATTAATTAACTTATTCTCTGCCTTGTATAAGAAAGAACTCAAGGTGGCTTACAAGGACACAATAATATTTAAGAATGGGGAAGAAAAGAAGTAAGAGCAAGACAGGCAGATACGGGACTCAGTCCAATACAATGGCTAAGAATAGGTACCCTGTTTTTCTCAAATGTGTCTGGTAGCCAACCCCAGAAGGAAGCCTTGATAGCTACATTGTTTGCCACGTTCACAAAGTAATGAGGCTCATGACTTATAGGGATCATGGCTCTATTTAAGACATAAGATGTATCTTATGATCTTATATTTAAGATATAAGTTATACATGTATTCCAGGTTGTAGGCACTGCAGTAGACAGTGGGGTCAGTACTAAAAAGCAGATACAACCCTTGCCTTCTTGGAGGTGAGCTTTCATAACTTGATAATGTCAGTATGATGTTACTTCCATGATATCATCTTTACCTAAAAATGCAAAGAATAAATTAGTTGCATAACTTTTTACATGTCATGCTTTGAGCAAAGTGTCTGACATACAGAAGATGTTAAATATTGGGTTGTTCACTTATTAACAAACATTTATTAATCTATGATATCTATGTTTATGCCTTTTCTAGGCACTCGGGACATGCAGTGTACAGAACAAACATCCTGATATACCTCCTACTTGAGGAGATAATCAATAAAATCATTAAGTAAAATATGTGTTAAAGCAGATATTGATAAGGGATGTATGGTAAAGAGTGCTGAGCACAGTTCAGAGAGAATGGCCAAGCCTCACTAAGATGGAAATGTTAGAGTCCAGATTTGAAGAGAGAAAGGGAGGGAGCCTTGAAGGTTCTAGAGAGCATTCCAAACAATGAGAATAGCAAGTACAAATGCCAAAGGTTGACCCAGGCCTGGTAGACTCTGTGCAGTATCAGGCAGAATTCTTTCAACCGAAAGTAGTGGAAATTCAACTCCAGATGGGGTAAGCAAGATATTTATAGGAAGGAGACTTGCTTGTGTGGTGCATAGAATCTGAAAATGAGATGCAGGACAGCAGCCATTCTAACTTGGGAAGCTCCAGGGCAGAGCTAGGCATAGCCTCCCAACAGGCTTTCTCTCTCTTCTCTTCTCTGGATATTGGCTTGGTCCTCTTGAGGTTTTTTCCTCTATCCACATGGAACATGACATAGTGGCTGGCAGTTGCCACCACATTCTTATAGCCTTGGAGCCAAGCAGTGGAACAGATATACTTTTCCCTGCCTGCTGTTGCATAAAAAATGTCCAGGCCCAAAGGTCACTGTGAATATGAGATGGAACATTGTACAGACACAGGTGAGCTCTGCCTGTGTTATGTGCCCATTTCTGTGGTCTGGTTAACAAACTCTCATTATGGGGTGCCTGGGTGGCTCAGTTGGTTAAGCGTCTGCCTTCAGCTCAGGTCATGATCCCGGGACCCTGGGATCAAGCCCTGCATCAGGCTTCCTGCTCAGTGGGTAATCTGCATCTTCCTCTGCCTCTCCCCCTGGCTTATGTTCTTTCTCTCACTCACTCTGTCTCTCAAATAAATAAATAAAATACTAAAAAAAAAAAATCTGTCATTTAAAGGAGATAGAGAAAAGGGAACTGGGCTGACTAAGACCATAGTCACCAAAAAGTCCTGCTCAAAGTAAATGACTTGCCCTAAGAAAAGCAGTTCATAAGTGTCACAGTAGAGACTGAATCCTCCTACACTATCAGACATCATTAGCATTCTAGTTAATCTGATGTATGAATAGGAGCTTGGATTATTCTCTGTTCTTGCTGATTCCCAAGAGCTGTTTTGCTGTTTCCCTCGTACAGAGGACATTCTGTTCATTGTCTTGTGCATATAATGATCCTATAATCTAAAATGCTCATGCTTATGATGCTGAGTGGTAGACTATAATTTACCTCCCCCTTGTTGTCATTAGAAAGTGCTATGAGATTTCAAAACAATTGAAAAGTAGGCCACAAGTACACAGAAAACATCCAATAATGCACAAGTTAATTTTATGCATGGTCATTTTTGATGATAACAGTAATTATGATTCAGAATAATTTAAAGAGCAAAAGACAAAAATGCATGTTATATAATGAGGAGATTTTTGTGAGATATTCTGAAGCAAATAGGCATAAATTTATGTAACGAGATGGTAAGAACTAGGGGCATGTTCCCACACTGTGGTCATTTTAATCAGCATATGACCATCTGCCCCAAAAGATGGACTCCATCCATATATACACATGTCCTCTGGCTTCAGCCAAAAGGAAACATGAGCACATGTGATGGCTGGGGATGGGGGCTTGAGCCTGAGATATTTATTTCCTCAACTTGGTTCCTACAAGGATACCTCTATCTCTCTCATTCTCTCTTTGGCTCTGGAAAACCATTCTCTCTTTATGGACTTTCAAGTCCATGGAGCTAAGGGTGGTGGTGGTGATGGCTCACAGGTATTTTGAGCCCCAGTGCACTTCCCTATCCCCTGGCCAACCCTTTGTAAACTCTGTCTTCATTAAACCTCACTTCAAATCTCCCAATTTGAGGGGCTATGTATTTTCTGTTAGTACACTAACCCCCCTCCCCAGAATCAAATTCTTTCTCTTGCTCACCTTGCAGGCACATTTTAATGGTATTAATCCTGTTCATCTTGACTGAGGTGTGTCTGTGGTCAGATCTGCCTTATTTCCCTATGTGTTAACCTACGCATTTTTGGTAATTCTCACTCCTCATCCTAATATGCCCCGAGCCTTCATCTCTGCCTAATTCCTCATCTTCAAATCCCTTTCTAATGCCATCTCCTATAAGAAGCTTTCCTTGATTATTAGATGCAGTCTTGTCTTTCCCTAGAGTTACACAGTTCTGTATCCAGTCACTAGCATGGCACTTATTTCTACTCTGTACAGATTTTTTTTATCTTATCTTCATTAATTAGCTGCTGGATTCATGCCCTCAGGATTCACTTCTCAACAAGAGTACCTTGCACATTTAAAGCATTCAGGAAATATCTGTTGATTGGAAGATGAATAGATTGCTAAATTTCACTATCACTTAGACAGTTAATATTAGACATTGGCTCCCAAATTTTCATATCATACCCATTAATATAGCTAACATCTCTGGAGGACCTCCTACAATCTAAGAATTGTGCTAGGTGATAATTATTTCAGGGCCATAAGTAAATCTACAGATAGAAAGAATATATTCATTGGTCCTACAAATTTATAAAAATACCTCTCTTGATGTGAATTTTAAAAATCACCTATGCAAAAATATATAGGGTCCTTAGAACACATCTTCAGTAATCCTCCACTCTTGTTTCTGCAAGCACTGAAATTAATTATACATTCTCAATAGTATGGATGGTAACTTCAACTTAAATACAGTTTGCACCCATATAAATATGGGAAACCTTGCTGGGTGTAAGAGAATCATGTAAGGAGCTTTAAAATATTGATAAATTCTTGTCTCCTTGGTCCTCATCTCTACCCCAGACCTGTTGGACTGGCATTTGGGTTGAGAGTGGTGACTAATTTGAATCTTACCACTTTTCCCCTTTCTACCTTTTTTCAATTATGATTCCATTAACTAGGCACTTGTCCAAGGGTTGGTGTTCAGGAAGCATTGTTTCAAAGTAAATTTTAGTCAAATAGAATCCTTATGAAGAAAATAAGAAGTTTTGTTTTGTTTTGTTTTGTTACTTTTAATGGATATTGAAATGGTGGTTCCAATACATTTAGTGAATTGGAGAAAGAAATAAACAAGCATTTTGCTGAAGTAGGAACATTAAGACTGAATAAACATATTTTAAAAGTATCAATCCTGAGCATTAGCAATATGGCCAAATAGGAAGCTCCAGTCTCTCTTTCCTCCAACAGAGAACCAATACGAGGACCAGTTCCTTTGTGAAAAATCTAGAAAAGTTAAGAGGTATCTGCACCCTTAGACAATCATTAAACCAGCTGGATCAAAGTCTATAGGAAAATTCATGACATTTCCTTGCCATAATTCCACACTAAGCTCAACATGGAACAAATGGGAGAAACCCCCAACTCACAGCATCTCCCTGTGGAGGAAAAATGTTGAAGCATTTTTCCACTATTTCACATTTTCAGGAATTGTCTAGGGGACTTGTTTCTGTCTCATTCATCCTGGAGCATTGGATCTGGCATAGTCTAGATGCCTAGGGTCTTATGAAAACAATATAGAACAGGGCAGCCTTCTGCTTCTCCTGAGGATGCAGAGTACAACATATAGAAGCTGATGTAGCTTGGTGGCATATTCCTCAGAGGGTAGAGAGAGAAGAGTAGAGTGTGTATCCAATGTTCTGGCTTTTCAGGGAGCTGCCTGGATTCTGTCTCACCTGTTTCAGAGTGCAGACAGGATCCAGACTATTCTAGAAACCTGAGGGCCTCTGAGAATAAGTGTTGGATGGCTTGGGCAGCTCCAGAGAACCTGCAGTACTGTCAACAGACACCAGAGAGACCAAGAGATTATAAGCTCCTAAAAAAGAAAACTGGCAAATCCCTCTAAATGGGAATTTAGCACAAGTTGAAAGAAGATGCATCCAAAGAAAAGGCTTGAGTAGCCCCCAGAATATTTAGCTGGGCTGATTGGTGAAGATTTTTTGGTTTTGTTTTTGTTTTTCCTGTAAGAAGGTAGGCTATAAGTAGTGGGAAAAGTGTGTGTGTGTGTGTGTGTGTGTGTGTGTGTGTGTGTTTTCAAGTGCAAGGACACCAACACAAAGAAAAAGGCACACAAGAAGACAGAGAAATTTGACCCAAACAAAGGAACAACAGCAAAAAAAAAAAAAAAAAAAATCTCTAGAAACCTTCCCTGAAGAAGGAGAAGTATTTTAATTACCTGGCAAGAAGTTCCAAAAATAATTATCATAAAGATGTTCCGTGAGTTCAAGAAAATGATACACAAACAAAATGACAATATCAACAAAGAAAAAAATGTATATTTTAAAAAATGACAAATTTTGGAGCCGAAGAAAATAATAACTGAATTGGAAAATTTAATAAAAGGATTCAATCACAGACTTGATAAAGCATAAGAAAGAATCAGCAAACTCGAATATAGTCCTTTGAAATTATCTAGTGAGAGGAACAGAAAGAAAAAAGAAAAATGAGTGAAGAAAACTTAAGAGGTTTATGGGCACTATAAAATACACCAGTTTATGCATTATGGGAATCATAGGAGGAAAAGAAACATGCTTGTTTGAAGGAAAAATGGCTGAAAACTTCATAAATCTGGGGAAGGGAATGGACATCCAGATTTGAGAGACCCAAAGGGTTTTGACTAAGATGAAACTATTTGTAGGATTTTTTTTTATTGTATTATGTTAGTCACCATACAGTACATCATTAGTTTTTTGATGTAGTGTTCCAAGATTCATTGTTTACATATAACACCCAGTGCTCCACGCAACACATGCCCTCCTTAATACCCACCACTAGGCTCACCCATCCCCTACCTCCCTCCCCTCTAAAACGCTCAGTTTGTTTCTCTAAGTCCACAGTCTCTCATAGTTTGTCTCCCCTTCTGATTCCCCCCTTCACTTTTCCTTTCCTTCTCCTAATGTCTTCCATGTTATTCCTTGTGTTCCACAAGTAAGTGAAACCATATGATAATTGACTCTCTCTGTTTGACTTACTTCACTCAGCATAATCTCCTTCAGTTCCATCCATGTTGATGCAAAAGTTGGGTATTCATCCTTTCTGATGGTTGAATAGTATTCCATTGTATATATGGACCACATCTTCTTTATCCATTTGACTGTTGAAGGGCATCTCAGCCCTTCCCACAGTTTGGCTATTGTGGACATTGCTGCTATGAACATTGGAGTACAGATGACCCTTCTTTTCAATACATCTGTATCTTTGGGGTAAATACCCCAATAGTGCAATTGACTAAGATGAAACTAAAGAAATCCACACTGAGACATATTATAATCAAATTTTCAAAAGTCAAAGACAAAGACGGACTTTTTTAAGCATAAAGAGGAAAGAAATTCATCATGTACAATGGAGACTCTATAACACTCACTCAGGAGATTTCTCAGCAGAAGCCTAGCCAATCGAAAAGGCATGGAATGATATATTCAAAGTGCTGAAAGAATAAAACTGCCAACCAAGAATACTAAACCTGGCAAAGCTATCTTTTAAAATGAAAATAGAGCCTTTCTCAGAAAAACAAAAGCTAAAAGAGTTTATCAACAATAGGCCCACTTTACAGGAAATGCTAATGGGAGTCCTTCTAGTTGAAATAAAAGGACACTAGGCAGGAGAGGAGTCAAGATGGCGGAGAAGTAGCAGGCTGAGACTACTTCAGGTAGCGGGAGATCAGCTAAATAGCTTATCTAAAGATTTCAAACACCTACAAATCCAACGGGAGATCGAATAGAAGAAGAACAACAACTCTAGAAACAGAAAATCAACCACTTTCTGAAAGGTAGGACTGGCGGAGAAGTGAATCCAAAGCGACGGGAAGATAGACCGCCGGGGGAGGGGCGTGCTTGCGGCAAGCGGCGGAGCAACGGAGCACAAAATCAGGACTTTTAAAAGTCTTTTCCGCTGAGGGACGTTGCTCCAGAGGCTTAACCGGGGTGAAGCTCAGGCGGGGTCAGCGCAGCCTCAGGTCCCGCAGGGTCACAGAAGGATTGGGGGTGTCTGAGTGTCGCAGAGCTTACAGGTATTAGAACGGGGAAGCCGGCTACAGAGACAGAGCCGAGGAGTGAGCTCTCAGCTCGGCATTACCTTGAACCGGTTGCAGGCTCGGTCAGCTCAGAGCGCGGCCGGAGGCCAGGGTGACGGGAGTAATTGGGCACTATTCTCTGAGGGCGCACTGAGGAGTGGGGCCCCGGGCTCTCGGCTCCTCCGGGCCGGAGACTGGGAGGCCGCCATCTTCATTCCCACCCTCCGGAACTCTACGGAAAGCGCTCAGGGAACAAAAGCTCCCGAAAGCAAACCCTGCAAGCCCAAGCGGATTACTCAGCCCGGCCCCTGGTAAGGGCGATGCAACTCCACCTGGGGCAAAGACACTTGAGAATCACTACAACAGGTCCCTCCCCCAGAAGATCAACAAGAAACCCAGCCAGGACCAAGTTCACCTACCAAGGAGTGCAGTTTCAATACCAAGGAGAGCAGCGGAATTCCAGAGGAGGAGAAAGCAAAGCACTGAACTCATGGCTTTCTCCCCATAATTCTTTAGCCTTGCAGTTAATTTCATTTGTTTTTTCTTTTTCAATTTTTTTTTCTCTTCTTCTGCTAAATTTTTTTAACTTTTACCCTTTTCTTTTTTAACGTTTTTTAAATAGTTTATCTAATATATATATTTTTTTCCTTTTCATATTTTTTTTTATTGGTTTTCTTTTTTTAATTGTTTCTTTTTTTTTCTTTTCATTCTGAACCTCTTTTTATCCCCTTTCTCCCCCCTCACGATTTGGGATCTCTTCTGATTTGGCTAAAGCATATTTTCCAGAGGTTGTTGCCACCTTTTTAGTATTTTACTTGCTCCTTCATATACTCTTATCTGGACAAAATGACAAGGCGGAAAAATTCACCACAAAAAAAAAAGAACAAGAAGCAGTACCAAAGGCTAGGGACCTAATCAATTACCAACAGACATTGGTAATATGTCAGATATAGAGTTCAGAATGACAATTCTCAAGGTTCTAGCCGGGCTCGAAAAAGGCATGGAAGATATTAGAGAAACCCTCTCGGGAGATATAAAAGCCCTTTCTGGAGAAATAAAAGAACTAAAATCTAACCAAGTTGAAATCAAAAAAAGCTATTAATGAGGCGCAATAAAAAATGGAGGCTCTCACTGCTAGGATAAATGAGGCAGAAGAAATAATTAGTGATATAGAAGACCAAATGACAGAGAATAAAGAAGCTGAGCAAAAGAGGGACAAACAGCTACTGGACCATGAGGGGAGAATTCGAGAGATAAGTGACACCATAAGATGAAAAAACATTAGAATAATTGGGATTCCAGAAGAAGAAGAAAGAGAGAGGGGAGCAGAAGGTATATTGGAGAGAATTATTGGAGAGAATCTCCCCAATATGGCAAAGGGAACAAGCATCAAAATCCAGGAGGTTCAGAGAACCCCCCTCAAAATCAATAAGAATAGGTCCACACCCCGTCACCTAATAGTAAAATTTACAAGTCTTAGTGACAAAGAAAAGATCCTGAAAGCAGCCCAGGAAAAGAAGTCTGTAACGTACAATGGTAAAAATATTAGATTAACAGCAGACTTATCCACAGGGACCTGGCAGGCCAGAAAGAGCTGGCATGATATATTCAGAGCACTAAACAAGAAAAACAGGCAGCCAAGAATACTATATCCAGCTAGGCTATCATTGAAAATAGAAGGAGAGATTAAAAGCTTCCAGGACAAACAAAAACTGAAAGAATTTGCAAACACCAAACCAGCTCTACAGGAAATATTGAAAGGGGTCCTCTAAGCAAAGAGAGACCCTAAAAGTAGTAGATCAGAAAGAAACAGAGACAATATACAATAACAGTCACCTTACAGGCAATACAATGACACTAAATTCATATCTCTCGATACTTACCCTGAATGTTAATGGGCTAAATGCCCTAATCAAAAGACACAGGGTATCAGAATGGATAAAAAAACAAAACCCATCTATATGTTGCCTACAAGAACTCATCTTAAACCCGAAGACACCTCCAGATTTAAAGTGAGGGGGTGGAAAAGAATTTACCATGCTAATGGACATCAGAAGAAAGCAGGAGTGGCAATCCTTATATCAGAACAATTAGATTTTAAGCCAAAGACTATAATAAGAGATGAGGAAGGACACTATATCATACTCAAAGGAACTGTCCAACAAGAAGATCTAACAATTTTAAATATCTATGCCCCTAACGTGGGAGCAGCCAACTATATAAACCAATTAATAACAAAATCAAAGAAACACATCGACAATAATACAATAATTGTAGGGGACTTTAACACTCCCCTCACTGAAATGGACAGATCATCCAAGCAAAAGATCAACAAGGAAATCAAGGCCTTAAATGACACACTGGACCAGATGGACATCACAGATATATTCAGAACATTTCATCCCAAAGCAACAGAATACACAGTCTTCTCTAGTGCACATGGAACATTCTCCAGAATAGATCACATTCTTGGTCCTAAAGCAGTATCAAAAGATTGGGATCAACCAGTATCAAAAGATTGGGATCATTCCCTGCATATTTTCAGACCACAATGCTCTGAAGCTAGAACTCAATCACAAGAGGAAATTTGGAAAGAACCCAAATACATGGAGACTAAACAGCATCCTTCTAAAGAATGAATGGGTCAACCAGGAAATTAAAGAAGAGTTGAAAAAATTCATGGAAACAAATGATAATGAAAACACAATGGTTCAAAATCTGTGGGACACGACAAAGGCAGTCCTGAGAGGAAAATATATAGCGGTACAAGCCTTTCTCAAGAAACAAGAAATGTCTCAGGTACACAACCTAACCCTACACCTAAAGGAGCTGGAGAAGAACATAAAAGAAACCCTAAACCCAGCAGGAGAAGAGAAATCATAAAGATCAGAGCAAAAACCAATGAAATAGAAACCAAAAAAACAATAGAACAAATCAACGAAACTAGGAGCTGGTTCTTTGAAAGAATTAATAAGATCAATAAACCCCTGGCCAGACTTATCAAAAAGAAAAGAGAAAGGACCCAAATAAATAAAATCATGAATGAAAGAGGAGAGATCACAACCAACACCAAAGAAATACAGACAATTACAAGAACATACTATGAGCAACTCTACGCCAACAAATTTGACAATCTGGAAGAAATGGATGCATTCCTAGAGACATATAAACTACCACAACTGAACCAGGAAGAAATAGAAAGCCTGAACAGACCCATAACCAGTAAGGAGATTGAAACAGTCATCAAAAATCTCCAAACAAACAAAAGCCCAGGGCCAGACGGCTTCCCGGGGGAATTCTACCAAACATTTAAAGAAGAACTAATTCCTATTCTCCTGAAACTGTTCCAAAAAATAGAAATGGAAGGAAAACTTCCAAACTCATTTAATGAGGCCAGCATCACCTTGATCCCAAAACCAGACAAGGATCCCATCAAAAAAGAGAACTACAGACCAATATCCTTGATGAACACAGATGCAAAAATTCTCGCCAAAATACTAGCCAATAGGATTCAACAGTACATTAACAGGATTATTCACCACGACCAAGTGGGATTTATTCCAGGGCTGCAAGGTTGGTTCAACATCCGCAAATCAATCAATGTGATACAACACATTAATAAAAGAAAGAACAAGAACCATATGATACTCTCCATAGATGCTGAAAAAGCATTTGACAAAGTACAGCATCCCTTCCTGATCAAAACTCTTCAAAGTGTAGGGATAGACGGCACATACCTCAATATTATCAAAGCCATCTATGAAAAACCCACCGCAAATATCATTCTCAATGGAGAAAAACTGAAAGCTTTTCCGCTAAGGTCAGGAACACGGCAGGGATGTCCGTTATCACCACTGCTATTCAACATAGTACTAGAAGTCCTAGCCTCAGCAATCAGACAACAAAGGAAATTAAAGGCATCCAAATCGGCAAAGAAGAAGTCAAACTATCACTCTTCGCAGATGATATGATACTATATGTGGAAAACCCAAAAGACTCCACTCCAAAACTGCTAGAACTTGTACAGGAATTCAGTAAAGTGTCAGGATATAAAATCAATGCACAGAAATCAGTTGCATTTCTCTACACCAACAACAAGACAGAAGAAAGAGAAATTAAGGAGTCCATCCCATTTACAATTGCACCCAAAACCATAAGATACCTAGGACTAAACCTAACCAAAGAGACTAAGAATCTATACACAGAAAACTATAAAGTACTCATGAAAGAAATTGAGGAAGACACAAAGAAATGGAAAAATGTTCCATGCTCCTGGATTGGAAGAATAAATATTGTGAAAATGTCTATGCTACCTAAAGCAATCTACACTTTTAATGCAATCCCGATCAAAATCCCATCCATTTTTTTCAAAGAAATGGAACAAATAATCCTAAAATTTATATGGAACCAGAAAAGACCTCGAATAGCCAAAGGAATATTGAAAAAGAAAGCCAAAGTTGGTGACATCACAATTCCGGACTTCAAGTTCTATTACAAAGCTGTCATCATCAAGACAGCATGGTACTGGCACAAAAACGGACACATAGATCAATGGAACAGAATAGAGAGCCCAGAAATAGACCCTCAACTCTATGGTCAACTCATCTTCGACAAAGCAGGAAAGAATATCCAATGGAAAAAAGACAGCCTCTTCAACAAATGGTGTTGGGAAAATTGGACAGCCACATGCAGAAAAATGAAATTGGATCATTTCCTTACACCACACATGAAAATAGACTCAAAATGGATGAAGGATCTCAATGTGAGAAAGGAATCCATCAAAATCCTTGAGGAGAACACAGGCAGCAACCTCTTCGACCTCAGCCGCAGCAACATCTTCCTAGGAACATCGCCAAAGGCAAGGGAAGCAAGGGCAAAAATGAACTATTGGGATTTTATCAAGATCAAAAGCTTTTGCACAACAAAGGAAACAGTTAACAAAACCAAAAGACAACTGACAGAATGGGAGAAGATATTTGCAAACGACATATCAGATAAAGGGCTAGTGTCCAAAATCTATAAAGAACTTAGCAAACTCAACACCCAAAGAACAAATAATCCAATCAAGAAATGGGCAGAAGACATGAACAGTCATTTCTGCAAAGAAGAAATCCAGACAGCCAACAGACACATGAAAAAGTGCTCCACATCACTCGGCATCAGGGAAATACAAATCAAAACCACAATGAGATACCACCTCACACCAGTCAGAATGGCTAAAATTAACAAGTCAGGAAATGACAGATGCTGGCGAGGATGCGGAGAAAGGGGAACCCTCCTACACTGTTGGTGGGAATGCAAGCTGGTGCAACCACTCTGGAAAACAGCATGGAGGTTCCTCAAAATGTTGAAAATAGAGCTACCCTATGACCCAGCAATTGCACTGCTGGGTATTTATCCTAACGATACAAACGTAGTATTCCAAAGGGGCACATGCACCCAAATGTTTATAGCAGCAATGTCTACAATAGCCAAACTATGGAAAGAACCTAGATGTCCATCAACAGATGAATGGATAAAGAATTGTGGTATATATACACAATGGAATACTATGCAGCCATCAAAAGAAATGAAATCTTGCCATTTGCGATGACGTGGATGGAAATAGAGGGTATCATGCTTAGCGAAATAAGTCAATCAGAGAAAGACAACTATCATATGATCTCCCTGATATGAGGGAGAGGTGATGCAACATGGGGGGTTAAGGGGGTAGGAGAAGAGTAAATGAAACAAGATGGGATTGGGAGGGAGACAAACCATAAGTGACTCTTAATCTCACAAAACAAACTGAGAGTTGCTGGGGGGAGGGGGGTTGGGGGGGTGGGGTTATGGATTGGGGGTTATGGGGAGGATATGTGCTATGGTGAGTGCTGTGAAGTGTGTAAACCTGGCGATTCACAGACCTGTACCCCTGGGGATAAAAATATATGTTTATAAAAAAATAAAAAAATAAAAAATAAAAAAAATTAAAAAAAATTAAAAAAAAAAGGACACTAGGCAGGAACACAAAGGATTTGAAAGTATAAAGCTTGCTGGTTAAGGTAAATATATAGACAAATACAGAATATTGTAATATTGTAATGTCAGTACATAAACAACTTTTAACACAGGCATAGAAGTTGAAAGACAAAAGCATAAGTAATAACAATAACTATAAAAATATGTTAATGAATACACAATATAAAAAGTTGTAATTTGTGACATCAATAACAAAGTGTGGAAGGAGAAGCAATAAAAAAGTAGTTTTTGTATGCAATTTAAATTGTTATCTAAAATAGATTGTTATGTTGTGTATAAGTCCTATGGTAACTACAAAATATAACTGCAACAGACACACAAAAGAAAATGAGAAAAGAATAAAAGCATGTCACTACAAAGAAATCAATAAAACACAAAGGAAGATCTCAAGAGAGAAAACAAAAAAACTACAAGACAGAAAAGAATTAACAAAATAGCAATAGTATGTCCTTTCCTACCAGTAATTAAGTGTAAATTAATTAAATTCCTCATTAAGAAGATATGGGATGGCTCAAAAAGACATCCCATACAAATAGTAATCATTAAGAGAGCAGGGGTGGCCATGCTGATATCAGACAAAATGTCTTTAAGTCAAAAAGGATCACAAAAGACAGAGGACATTTATATAATGAAAAAAGGGTCAAATCACCAGGAAAATATAGCAATTATAAAGGTCTGTATACCCAGGATCAGAACACCCAAATATATGAAATGAACATTGATAGAACTGAAGAGAAAAGGGATAGCAATACATTAATAACAGGAGATTTAAGTACCCCACTCTCTCTCTTTTTTTTTTAAGATTCCTTTATTTATTTGACAGACAGAGATCACAAGTAGGCAGAGCAGCAGGCAGAGAGAGGGGGGGGGGAAGCAGACTCCCTGCTGAGCAGAGAGCCAGATGCAGGGCTCAATCCCAGGACCCTGGGATCATGTCCTGAGCTGAAGGCAGAGGCTTTAACCCACTGAGCCACTCAAGCGCCCCAGCACCCCACTTTCAATAATGGACACAGCATTATGATAAGAAAACAGAGGACTAGAACAACACTAAAGACAAAATGGAATTAACAGATAAATACAGGACATTCCACCCAATAGCAGCAGAATACACATTCATCTGAAGCACACACAGAACACTCTCTAGTAAGCATACCATGTGGGTCACAAACCAAGTCTTTAACACAGCCTTTTTGAAAACAAAAATTATATCAAGTATCTTTTCTGACTGTAATGAAATTAATCTAGAAATTAGTAGGAGAACTGAAAAAATCACAAATATGTGCAATTTGAACAACATACTCTTGATCAACCAATGGGTCAAAGAATAGATCAGAAGAGGGATTAGAGAATACCTTGAGGCAAATGAAATGAAAACATAGCAAAACTTATGGGATCTAGCAAATTGGTGCTAAGAGGAAAGCTTATAGTGGTAAGCACCTGTATTAGAAAAGAAGAAAGAGGTCAAATAAACCCTTCTCCCAAGAAGCTAGAAAAACAAAAACAAAAAAACTAAGCCCTAAGTTAGCAAAAGGAGGGAAATGACAGAATAGAGCAGAAATAACAATATAATAAAGTCCATATATGAAAATACCACAGCTAATATCCTACTCAATGGTGAAAAACTAAGATTAAAGGCAAGGATATCCACTCTCACCACTTCTATTCAGAATAGTACTGAAGGTCCAAGCCAGAGCAGTAAAATAAAACAAGGAAAATAATCAAAATACATTCCGATCAGAAATGAAGAAGTAAAATTATTTTGTTCCAGATGACAATATTTTATTTTATTTTTTAAAAGATTTGATTTATTTAACAGAGAGACACACAGCAAGAGAGGGAACACAAGCAGGGGGAGTAGAACAGGGAGACGCAGGCTTCCCATGGACCCGGGAGCCCCATGCAGGGCTAGATCCCAGGATCCTGGGATCATGACCTGAGACAAAGGTAGACACTTAATGACTGAGCCACCCAGACACCCCTGGATGACATCATTTTAAATGTAGCAAGTCCTAAAGAGTGCACATAATAGTAAATGAATTAAAATTATGATTAAGTTTCAGACTATAAAATCAACATAAAATTAGTTTCATTCATACACATTAACAGTGAACAATCTCAAAAAGAAATTAAGAAAACAGTACCATTTGCAATAGCATCAAAAATAAAATGCTTAGGAATAAATGAGTGGAAAATGCTATACTGAAAACTACAAACATGGCTAAAAGAAATTAAAGAAGACACAAATAAATGGAAAGACATTCCCTTTTCATTGATTGGAAGACTTAATGTTGTAAAAATGTCTGCTTTACCCAGAGTAATCTACAGAGTCAATGCAATTTGTATCAGGATACCATTGACATTTTAAGAAAAAAAATTCTAAAACTCATATGGAACATAAAGAACCCCGAACAGTCAAAACAGTCTTGAGAAAGAATAAAACTGAAATGCTCACACATCCTAGCTTCAAAATATATTACAAAACTACAGTAATTAAAACAGTATGGAACTGACAGAAGGACAGGTATGTAGATCAGTGGAACAAAATAGAGAGCCCATATATAGAGTCAGCTGATATTTAACAAGAGTGCCAAACTGCAAACAGAAACAGGATAGTCTCTTCAACAAATGGTGTTGAGAAAATTGGATATCTAACCAACAAGAGTGAAAAAGCAACCTATGGTATGGAATGGGAGAAAATATTTGTGAACCATATATCTGATATGGGGTTAATTTACACTATAAGGAATACCTACACCAAAATAGCTAAAGAACAAATAACCCAATTTTTTTAAAAGGGGGGAGGCAAAAAGCTTGAACAGACATTAATCCAAAGAAAACATACAAGGAAATGGAAACAAGGACAACAATGAGATACAACATGACACCTGTCAGGATGACTATTGTTTAAGAACAAACAAACAAAATACAAGTATTGCCAGGGCCATGGAAATTGTAACCTAAATATATTGTTCACAGGAATGCAAACTAGTGTATACTTTATGGAAAACTGTCTGGAGTTTCCCTAAAAAATTAAAAATAGAAGTACCATATGATTCACCAATTCCATTTCTGGGTATTTATCTGCAGGAAATAAAAATACCAATTTGAGGGACGCCTGGGTGGCTCAGTTGGTTAAGCAGCTGCCTTCGGCTCGGGTCATGATCCCAGCGTCCTGGGATCGAGTCCCACATCGGGCTCCTTGCTCATCAGGGAGCCTGCTTCTCCCTCTGCCTCTGCCTGCCATTCTCTCTGCCTGTGCTTGCTCTCTCTCCCTCTCTCTCTCTGACAAATAAATAAATAAAATCTTAAAAAAAAATACCAATTTGAAAAGATACATGCCCTCCATGTTCATTTTGGCATTATTTATAATAGCCAAGATGTGGACACAACCTATATCCATCAGTGGATAAATCAACAGAGAAAATTTGATGTATACATATAGTGGAATATTATTTGTCTTTAAAAATAGAGGAAATCCTGTAATATGTGACATTATGGATGGACCTTGAGGGTATTATGCTAAGTGATGTAAGACAGAGAAAGATAAAAGCTGTATAATCTACCTTATATGTGCAATTTTAAACAACAACGAACCAAGATTTGTAGTTGCTGGAGGTGGGGAGGTGAGTGAAAGGGGTCAGAAAGTACAAACTTCCAATTAAAAAATAATTAAGTCATGAGGATATAATGTATAGCATGGTGACTATAGTTAATAATACTGTATTGATCATTGAAAGTTACTAAGAGAGTAGGTCTTGAAAGTCCTCATCACAAGAAAAAGTTGTAACTATATGTAGTGACAGATATTAGCTAGACTTATTGTGATCATTTCACAACATATGCAAATATTGAATCATTATGTTGTACAAGTGAAAGTAATATGTAATGTGTCACTTATAGCACTATTAAAAATAAAATAATATCTTTCTTTATTATGTTATGTTAGTCACCATACAGTACATCATTAGTTTTCGATGTAGTGTTCCATCACTCATTGTTTATGTATAGCACCCAGTGCTCCATGCAATATGTGCCCTCCTTAATACCCATAACCAGGCTAACCCATCCCCTCACCCCCATCTCTTCTAAAACCCTCAGTTTGTTTCTCGGAGTACACAATCTCTCATGGCTTGTCTCCCCCACTGATTCCCACCCCCCCTTCATTTTTCCCTTCCTTCTCCTAATGTCCTCCATGTTATTTATTCCTTATGTTCCACAATTAAGTGAAACTATATGATATTTGACTTTCTCTGCTTGACTTACTTCACTTACCATAATTTCCTCCAGTCCCATCTATGTTGATGCAAAAGTTGGGTATTCATCTTTACTGATGGCTTAGTAATATTCCATTGTATATATGAACCATTTTATCCATTCATCTGTTAAAGTGTACCTCAACTCTTTCCACAGTTTAGCTATTGTGGACATTGTTGCTATGGATTTTGGGGTTCACATGGCCCTTCTTTTCACTACATCTGTATCTCTGAGGTAAATTCCCAGTAGTGCAGTTCCTGGGTCATATGGTAGCTCTATTTTTAATTTTTTTGAGGAACCTCCACACTGTTTTCCAAAGTGGCTGTACCAACTTGCATTCCCCCCAACAGTGTAATAGGGTCCCCCTTTCTCCACAGCTTCTCCAACATTTGTTGTTTCTTGCCTTGTCAATTTTGGCCATTCTAACTGGTGTGGGGTGGTATCTCAATGTGATTTTGATTTGAATCTCCCTGATGGCTAATGATGATGAACATTTTTTCATGTGTCTGTTAGCCATTTGTATGTCTTCTTTGGAGAAGTGTATGTTCATGTCTTCTGCCCATTTTTTGACGTGATTATCTGTTTTGTGTGTGTTGATTTTGAGGAGTTCTTTATAGATCTTGGATATGAGCCCTTTGTCTGTAGTGTCATTTGCAAATATCTTCTTCCATTCTTTCAATTGTCTTTTGGTTTTGTTGACCATTTCCTTTGCTGTGCAGAAGCTTTTTATCTTGAAGAAGTCCCAAAAGTTCATTTTCGCTTTTGTTTCCCTTGCCTCTGGAGACATGTTTGGAAAAAAATTGCTGTAGCTGATATTGAAGAGGCTACTGCCTATGTTCTCCTCCAGGATTTTGATGGATTCCTGTCTCACATTGAAGTCTTTCATCCATTTTGAGTTTCTCTTTGTGTTTGGTGTAAGAAAATGGTCAAGTTTCATTATTCTGTATACAGAGGTCCAGTTTTCCAAGCACCACTTATTGAAAAGATTGTCTTTTTTCCATTGGGTATTTTTTCCTGCTTTGTTGAATATTATTTGACCATAGAGTTGAGGGTCCATATCTGGGCTCTCTATTTTGTTCCATTGGTCTATGTGTCTGTTTTTGTGCCAGTACTATGCTATTTTGGTGATCACTGTTTTGTAATATAGTTTGAAATCAGACAACATGATGCCTCCAGCTTTGTTTTTCTATTTCAACATTTCCTTGGCATTTCAGAGTCTTTTCTGGTTCCATACAAATTTTAGGATTATTTGTTCCAACACTTGGAAAAATGTTATTGATATTTTGATCGGGATGTTGTTGAAAGTATAGATTGCTCTGGGCAGCATAGAAATTTTAACATTGTTTGTTCTTCCAATCCATGAGCATGGGATGTTTTTCCATCTTTTGTGTCTTCTTCAGTTTCTTTCATGAGTGTTCTGTAGTTCCTCGAATATAGATCATTTACCTCTTTGGCTAGGTTTATTCCAAGGTATCCTCTGGTTTTTGGTGCTTTTGTAAGTAGAATCAGTTCTCTAATTTCTCTTTCTACAGTTACATTGTTAGTATATAAGAAAGCAACTGATTTCTGTGCATTGATTTTGTATCCTGTCACATTACTGAATTGCTGAATGAGTGCCAGTAATTTGGGGTGGAGTCCACAGAAAGTATGATGTCATCTGCGAAGAGAGTTTGACTTCTTTTTCAATTTGAATACATTTTATTTCTTTTTGTTGTCTGATTGCTGTTGCTAGGACTTCTAGTACTATGATGAACAATAGTGGTGAGAATGGGTATCCTTGTCATGTTCCTGATCTTAAGGAAAAGGCTCTCAGCTTTTCATCACTGTGAATGATATTCAGGGTGGGTTTTTCATAGATGGATTTTATGAAATTGAGAAAGGTTCCCTCTATCCCTACACTCTGAAGAGTTTTAATCAGGAAAGGATGCTGTATTTTGTCAAATGTCTTTTCTGCATCAATTTAGAGGACCAATTGTTTCTTGTCTCTTCTCTTATTTATGTGTTCTATCACATTGATTGATTTGCAAATGTTGAACCACCCTTGCATCACAGGGATAAATCCCACCTGGTCATGGTGGATAACCTTCTAATGTTATGGATCCTATTAGCTAAGATCTTGTTGAGAATTTTGGCATCCATATTCATCAGGGATATTAGTCTGAAATTCTCCTTTTTGATGGAGGCTTTGCCTGGTTTGGGGATCAAGATAATGCTGTCCTCATAGAGTGAGTCTGGAAGTTTTCTTTCTGTTTCTATTTTTTGAAACAGTTTCATGAGAATAAGTATTAGTTCTTCTTTGAATGTTTGGTAGAATACCCCAGGGAACCCATCAGGTCCTGGACTCTTGTTTTTTGGAGTTTTTTGATCACTGCTACAATCTTGTTACTGGTTATTGGTCTATTCAGGTTGTCAATTTCTTCCTGTTTCAGTCTTGGTTGTTTATAGGTTTCCAGGAATGCATCCATTTCTTCCAGGTTGCTTGATTTATTGGCATATAGCTATTGATAATAATGTCTAATGATTGTTTCTATTTCCTTGGTATTAGTCATGATCTCTTCCCTTTCATTCATAATTTTATTAATTTGGGTCCTTTCTCTTTTCTTTTGGATAAATCTGGCCAGTGGTTTATCAATCTTAATTCTTTCAGAAAACCAGCTTCTAGTTTCATTGATGTGTTCTATTGTATTTCAGGTTTCTAATTCATTGATCCTGCTCTAATCTTAATTATTTTCCTTCTCGTGCATGGTTTATGCTTAATTTGTTCTTGATTCTCCAGTTCTTTAAGGTGTAAAGATAGTTTGTGTATTTGAGATTTTTCTATTTTTTTCGAGTGAGGCTTAAATGGCTATGTATTTCCCCCTTAGGACTGCCTTTGTTGTATCCCATGGGTTTTGGACTGATGTGTTACCATTCTCATTGGTTTCCATGAATTGTTTAAGTTCTTTGATTTCCTGGTTGATCCAAACATTCTTGAGCAGAATGGTCTTTAGCTTCCAAGTGTTTGAATTTCTCCCAAACTTTTTCTTGTGATCGAGTTCCAGTTTCAAAGCACTGTGGTCTGAGAATACACAGGGAATAATCTCATCTCAATCTTTTGGTATCAGTTGAAACCTGATTTGTAACTCAGTATGTAGTCTATTCTGGAGAAAGTTGAATGTGTGCTTGAGAAGAATGAATATTCTGTTGTTTTAGGGTGAAATGTTCTGTATATATCTATGAGGATCATCTGGTCCAGTGCATAATTCAAAGCTCTTGTTTCTTTGTTGATTTTCTGCTTAGATGATCTGTCTGTTGCTGAGAGTAGAGTGTTAAGATCCCCTAAAATTAACATATTATTATCAATGTGTCTCTTTATTTTGATTAACAGTTGGCTTATGTAGTTGACTGCTCTCATGTTGGGGGCATAGATATTTACAATTGTTAGATCTTCATGTTGGATAGACCCTTTAAGAATGATACAGTGTCCTTCTATATCTCTAACTACAGTCTTTAGCTTAAAATCTAATTTGTCTGCTGTGAGAATCACTACCCCCAGCTTTCTTTTGAGGTCCTTTGGCACGAAAGATTGTTCTCCATCCCTTCACTTTTAGTCTGGATGTATCTTTAGGTTCAAATGAGTCCCTTGTAGACAGCATATGGATGGGTCCTGTCTTTTCATCCAATCTGCAGCCCTATGCCATTTTATGGGAGCATTTAGGCCATTCACTTTGAGAGTGATTATTGAAAGATATGATTTTACTGTCATCATGTTGCCTGTGAAGTCCTTGTTTCTATAGATTGTCTCTTTTTATTTCTGTTCTGTATCACTCTTGGGGTCTTTGTCCTTTTATAGAACCTCCCTTAATATTTCTTGCAGTGCCAGCTTAGTGGTCACATATTCTTTCAGTTTCTGCCAGTCCTGGAAGCTCCTTATCTCTCCATCCAATCTGAATGACAACCTTGCTGTATAAAGTATTCTTGGCTGCATGTTCTTCTCATTTAGTACCCTGAATATGTCTTGCCAGCCCTTCTTGGGTTGCCAGGTCTCTGTGGACAGGTCTGACATTATTCTGATATTCCTTCCTCTGTACCTAAGGAATCTCTTCCCCCAACTGTCCTTAAGACCGTTTCCTTGGTTCCAAGATTTTTGAGTTTTACTATTACATGCTGGGGCATTGATCTGTTCTCCTTGATTTTAGGAGGGGTCCTCTCTGCCTCTAGGACACAAATGTTTGTGTCCTTCCCCTGATTAGGGAAGTTCTCAGCTAGGATTTACTCAAATGTATCTTCTAGTCCTCACTCTCTCCACCCCCTCAGGGATCTCACTAATTCAGACATTGGGACGTTTCATGGCATCATTTATTTCTCTAATTCTGTTTTCATGGATTTTTTTTTAACATAACAATCCTTTCCTTTATTTAGTTATTCTTTAATTTCTCTTAATAAGTTTTTTTTTAATTTTATTTTTCATAAACATATAATATCTTTTTATCCCCAGGGGTACAGGTCTGTGAATCGCCAGGTTTACACACTTCACACCTCCTCCTATTCCTTCTTTTCTGTCAGTTTGACCACTAATTCATTCTTCTGCCTCATTTACCCTAGCTGTTAGAGTATCTAGATTAGATTGGATTTCATTGATAGCATTTTTAAGTTCTGCCAAATCAGCTTTCATTTTTGCCCTTAGAGAATCTGTGTTGCCATTAATAGTTTTGTCCATCTTAGCTATGGTCTACATAACTGTTCGCTGAAGTCTGTCTCTAACATCTTGTTTATATCCATGTCCATTAGTTCTGTGGTAGAGGTCACAGTCTCTGAGTTTTTTCTATTTCAGCCAGTCCCCTGAATTGAGATGGATATCTGCCAAACCACTCTGAACACCCACAAAATCAGCCTGATATGTAAGTGAATATATCCAGATGTCTACAAACGGAATATCTCCAGTGGTTGGTTTTGAGGTATGAAGCAGGAAGCCATGATTCTGCAGGCAGATATTGGAAGATAAATGGAAGGGAAGGGAGCCTTAATATTTCTTAACTTCATTAAGAAATAATAACTTCTCCTTTTAGTTATTCTGTTAAGGGGTGGTTGAGGGAATGTACAGAGTCCAAATTATTGACCACAACACAAGCAAGATGCACCTGTTTTATAGGGACCTTAGTGTTGTCAGCCCCCTTTTCTTCCAGCCTGTCCTCTGGGGCAGGGGCCTGTCCCACTGTTAGTTAGGCAACCCTGTCTGGGCAGCGTTGCCCTACCCTCTGTGGCGGTGGATGGGTTCAGTGAAAATCAGTTTTGGGGGGGCTTTTGTTCTCTGATGGCTTTCTGTGTCCACCCCCCACTGTCTCTAGAGTCAGAGCACAAGTGACAGTATCTATCTCTGTCTCAGAAGAGAGAGATCACATTCTGCCCTTCAGTGAGCTCTCCAGACCACACTGTCCCCACTTCTCTCTATGCAGCCACAAACTGCAGAATCCTGGATTGTGCACCCCACAGCAGCACTCCCAGCCCTTGCTTCCAGGTCCAGACATGTGTCTGCCCTTTGTGCTTCTAAAACCACTAGCTGCCCCCAGTTCTCACATGAACTCCCCCACAGCTCCAGGTCTCAGTTTGCGGGGCTGCCCTAAAGTCCTTTCCCCATTGCTACTACTCTGTAAGTCTGGGCCTGGTCCCCAGTGTGGGAGGCTTTTGCCCTCCAGCAGCACAGGATCCTGGAGGCTCCCTTCCCCTTCCATTTATCTTCCAATATCTGCCTGCAGAATCATGGCTCCCAGCTTCATACCTCAAAACCAACCACCGTAGATACTCTGTTTGTAAAGATCTGGATATATCCTCTTATATATCAGGCTGATTTCGTGGGTGTTCAGAGTGGCCTGGAAGATAACCTTCTCAATTCAGGGGACCAGTTGAAATAGGGTCCCCTACCCCCTGCCATCTTTGCTCCTCCCCCTCCACAAAATAATATCTTAAAAATAATTTTTATTTGATTACATGTTGACATAACACTTTGGATATATTGAATTAAATAAAATATAGTGATGGTGGGGTGCCTGGGTGGCTCAGTGGGTTAACCCTCTGCCTTCAGCTCAGGTCATGATCTCAGGGTCCTGGGATCGAGCCCCACATCGGGCTCTCTGCTCAGCAGGGAGCCTGCTTCCCCTGCCCCCTGCCTGTCTCTCTGCCTACTTGTGATCTCTCTCTGTCAAATAAATAAATGAAATCTTAAAAAAAAAAAAGACTGATGAATCACAGACCTGTACCCCTGAAACAAATGATACCTTGTATGTTAATAAAAAAAAAACAAAAAAAGATTCTCCTTCTCCTCTCCCTTTACCCCTCCCTACGATTTCTCTCCCTTTCTCCCTCTCTGAAAATAAATAAATAAAATAAAATGGGGAGTATAAACTAATATTTTATAGTCTTTGGATTTATAAAAATATTTCACATGTATTAATTCCCTTAATCATTGCAACTATCTCTAGAGGAAGATATTGTTTATAGTCCTCTTCTATGAATAAAGAAACTACATCAGAGAGTTTAGTAACTTGCTCAAGGCTGTAACTATATTTGTCCCAGGAATCAAACCCAGAACCCCTGAATTCTATATATCAGTGATTTTCAAAGTGAAGTTCCTTTACTAGCAGCATCAAAACAAACAAACAAACAAACAAAAAAACCCTGAGAACTTGTTAGAAATGCAGACTATTTGCCCTCACCCCACACTGAAGCAAAATCTCTTGGGCTGTGGTCTGATAGCCTGTGTTTCAACAATCCCACAAAATGACTCATGCTTGTTATGAAGTTTCAAGCATGTTATGAGAAACAAATTAGATGAGAGATCTGAAAGGAATATATAACGGAAAGACTAGACCAACCACAGTAGCATTATTTCTTCACTCCCTGTTTCTTTTCCATTATTTGTCCTCTGAAGGCAGAAATACTAAAGACTTAAATGTCAACAAAATTGACAGGAAATTAGGACAAAGAACAAAATCACGAGATGGCCACCTTGACTTGCTACTAATAATACCAAGAATCAATGACTTGGCAATATTTGCAATTACTTTGTTTTCCCTAAATGGTTCTTGATTTTTCTTTCCATGTAAACAATGATTATGAAATTGAATTCCCATAATTGTGATCAAAAAGTGGTAATGAAAAACTATTTTGTGTGAAAAAAAACTCCTCTATTTACTGTAAGCACTGCTCTGTAGGGTTTGATTCTGAGAGACTGTTGTATCCCCTTGGGAAGTTTCCTCCCAAGGACACCATTCAGTGAAGGCTTTTTCCTCCCACATCTCAATCTAGTTCTTTGTGTAAAGTGAACTCACGGGAACTTCACGACAAATGAATGAACATACCATTAACCACAGGCCAGGGGATAGAGGTTCAAATTCTAATTCCCCAGAGCTTCTTCTAAATGACCACTTCACTGTCTTTGAAAGTGAATTCTACTTTACCATCTTGGATGTCTTCTAAGGTTATCTACCACCTTCCTGGTCATTTCCCCTCATTCCTTATAAATACCTGGTACTTGATTCATAATCTTACTCTATACCCAAATTCTCGTGGTAAGTTTTATTTTTACGAAGACTTAAGTTTTTTGGATCAACCACACAACATCCGTTAACTCACCTTCTAAATGTTCCAAATTGCAATACTTTTGTTTCATGCAACCTCAGCCATTATTACTTGCCTACCCTCTGGATCCAGACCCAGTCATCACCAGGACTTTTCTACTCTGTTGTATCAAATTCAGATATTGCACTCTGTCTCCTAGTCTTCTAGTTCTCATATTGAATGATTCCCACTATAACCTCACTGATAACCTCATGACATTCTAGTAGTTCTTAGTCAGCCCCTCCCAATTTCACTTGTTTCTTTTGAAGTTTATAGATTCATTAATCTGATACGTCACTTTTGTCTCTTGACAGGGAAGACAAGATTTAATGGGATTTTAAGGTGATATGTCTAGTAGTGAGTAATGATATGCTAATGGACTAGAAGGAGAAGAGTCCAGGGTTAGGTAGAACACCAACTAGTTGTGTACAATTTGAAGTATGGGTTTTCAAGATCCTACCTAGCTTTGATGAGAGACTAGAACTTGACCTAAGAGAGATAGTATGATGGGATCAACCATGAACTCTATGAGGGCAGCAGTCTTCTTTGTTTTGTTTCTCATTGTATACATGATTTCTAAGACTTTAACTATATCATACTTAATTTGTTAATTCATAAGGATGTGATAAAGATTAAATGTGGACTGTAGAAAGCTTCATAAAAATGAGTATTCCAAGAGATCCAGGCAAGACTTCTTACAATCTTGACTTTAAAAGTTGCAGAGTGACACTTCTCCTGGGTCCTACTGATGACAAGACATAGGTCCAGCCTAGATTTAAAGGGAGGGAACCATACAAGGGTATGAGTACTGGGAAGCATGGTTAATTAAGGGGCATCATAACAAACTAGTTCAAAACTGAGATAAGAGCCTTAAAGAAATGTTATTTTTGTTCCTCTTCTTGAAGTTCTATGTAAAACAGAACATCAAGCTCAGTACTGGAGTGTCATAATGTGTAAAGAAGCTCATCCTGAACAGAAATTCCAATATTTGTGGGATTCTTGGGTGGCTCAGTCAGCTAACCAACCAACTCTTGGTTTCTGCTCAGGTCATGATCTCAGGGTCGTGATACCAAACCCCACGTCAGGCTCTGCACTGGGTGTGAAGCCTGCTTGAGATTCTCTCTATCCCTCTTCCCCTCCCCCTGCACTTGCTCCATCTTTTTTTCCTCTCTAAAGTAAATAAATAAAATCTTTAAAAATAAATAAAAATATTTTTTTTAAGATTTTTTTTTATTTATTTATTTGACAGACAGAGATTACAAGTAGGCAGAGAGGCAGGCAGAGAGAGAGAGAGAAAACAGGCTCCCTGCTGAGCAGAGAGCCCGACGTGGGGCTCGATCCCAGGACTCTGAGATCATGACCTGAGCCGAAGGCAGAGGCTTTAACCCACTGAGCCACACAGGCGCCCCTAAATAAAAATAATTTTTAAAAAAGAAAAAATTTAATTTTTGCTTAACTCATAAATATTCAGGGGAATCATAAAACATAGTTTCTGACAGTTTTTTAAAATCCTCTGTCCCCAACCATTCTTAAGCACTCAAAGTCCTGAGAAAGCCCCACATTCCTTTGCCAAAAACATCCTTTCTCTCACTGATGCCATGCTGTGCCCTATCATAGTGCCTCTGTCACTCCCTTCGCACTGCTGCATGCCATTCAACAGGCACTGTCAGTGTGTGCTCCTACATATGTAGCATCTTGGAGTTGTTCCTCTTAAAAGAAATGTTTGCTTACCTGAATAGTTCAAATTCCATCAAAACTAAAATTTTTATTACTATTACTATTATTATTATTATTATTATTATTATTGCTTGTTTTAAGGATAGACGGTCTTTAGCACAAAATATCTGCTGGGGCAGTGCATGAACTAAAATCATATCCAGAACATACTGTATGTTCAGCTACTAGGCTGTGAGCTCCTTAGTATTTGAAATTAGCATCATGTTAATGTATGTAGCTCAAACCTTAGCATATTATCGATATATACCAATTGTCCAATAATTGTTTATTAAATAAAACTCGTTCAGTTCAGGTTTACCATCCAAAGCATAAGGTGTTACCTCTTCTATGAAACCTTTCCCAGCATGGCTAGATAGAGTGCTAGTCAGTACCTTGTGTGTTTTTCTCATGTACACTTAAGTGAATTTTAATATTTCTTTGTCTTTTCTATTGGATTCCGAAGTCCTTGAGTGCTGAGGTAATGTCTTGTCAATCTCTGATTCACCATCATCTAGCACAGTTCTAAGCCCACAGTTTACCCTTAGTAAATGTTTGATTAAAAAGTTATTATATGTGATGAACAAAAGAAAGAAGGTACATTTGAAAAGCAGGCTTTGTTTTGTTTAAAAGAAATTCAGAATCACACACCTCCTGATTTCCATTCCATGGGTGAATGTCTGTTTCCTTCTGTAACTTTTTTTGAGGGCACAGATGCATTGTGCTACCCCCAAGAAGATTCTTAATCTACCTGTCAGGGCAGTGATGCTGTGGTTAGTGTCCAGTGGGTGGAGGCCACAGTAGATCACTTGTGGCACTTGAGTTGTCCAGAGTGGGAGCAAAGGTCTTGCCTTGCTGCGTGATAAAGATTAGGCTGTCAAGTGGTTAAGAATAACATGGGAGTCTGAGATGATAGCAGGATTGAACCACATGCAGAAACCTGTGGAGAGAGAAAATTATAAGGAGGTCATGGAACTCCTGAAGCATTCCCTTTGGATAATGTATTATGGAACCTACATTGACCATATGCGTTACCAGAAAAGGAAAGAGAGAACCTAATAAGTATTGAACACCTACTGTGTGCTGGTTGCTTACATCCATTATCCCATTTACTTCTCACAGTGATTCTGCAAGGAAAATATTGTCATAAGAGTTCTAAAAATAGTTACCATATAATAAGCTGTTTATCCACACTATCTTATTTGGTGTTCAAGCAGTATTATATTATACTCTTACACCTTGTTTTATAAATTTCTGTCTGATATTTGCATTTCAACATGTATCAAACTTATAAGAACTTTCTAAGGGTTAGTTTTCTTACTAGGCCTATAAGATCCTTGAGACCCATATTTTACTCATAATTACACTCCCCAGAACCAAATATGCTCACTCAGTTTAAATTAAATTGAAATTTTCTACACCAAATTGCCTCAGTAGGTCAAAAAGGTGTACTCTTTATTTTTATATTCTCAGTGCCCTATACAGTGTTTTTTGCATTACAGATAAGTTATATATGGTTATTGGAGGAATACATGGGTAAATGGATGAATGAGACAGTCCAGGAAAGAGATTAGCAAGTTTCCTACAATGGATTTGAAAGTAAAAGAAGGGATAAGGTATTTTTAAAAAATACTATAATGGGAAAGGATCTTGAAAGTCAGTGTCTAAGTGAAACACTTGAAGAATGTTGTTTTTGCCATTGTGTACACTTTATATCAGAACAGGGAGGTTGGGACGTGATGTGTGACATCCTGACACAAGGGGCTATGGTGCATCTCTTCATTTTTAGGATTACTTGTGGTCACTTTATTTCTCCCATAGCCCTGATAGCCTCTTCCATGCACCCTGTATCTTTTGGATCCAAATCAACTTGACCAAAGTGGTGATGTGAGGATAATATGACTTGAGTTGTTCCCTCAAGCAGCTTGCTGACCAACAGATAGTCAACATATTACCTTCATGAACAGCAGCAACCCAAGATAAAAAGAGAAGTGCACTGCGATGGGCTGCATGTTTGGAGGGGAGAAGGTAAGACAGTTGCCTACTGGAGTTGGCTTTGGAGTTGAGGCTGCCCAAATGAGTGCACAGAATGAAGGCATGTGGAGTCACAGGAAAGAACAGCTTGAAGAATACCCCTCCAAAACAGAAACGAATTTTATCTTTAACATAAAGATAATGAAGCTGAGGTTTAGAAGGTTTAGAAGAAATTAGACAAGATGTGTGGCCTGAATTCAAACTTAAATTTTCTAATGCCAAAACCCAAGGTCTTAGCCATCTAACCGGTCCCCTTCATGAATTAAGATGGTGTCATGGAATGGAGAAAAGAAGACAACTGGCAAGAAATTGAGTAATAGTAATAATACCATTGGGAGATACTTACATAGCCACCTTCTCCTCTAAGCACTTTACATACAGTAATTGTCTTTATAACAGCCCTGTTTTATAGGTGAGTAAACTAAAGCCCAATCAGGTTGAATCTCTTGCCCAAAGTCACATCGCTGGTAATGATTTGAATCCAAGCCATTTGCTTCCAGCATGTGTTTAGAAATAGCAGTTGCAGAAAGGAGGGATAGAGATGAAAAGGGATTAGTATCTTCTAGATGCACCAAAGTCTTCCAGGAATGATTACCTCAGAACTGGAGCCAAAGTTCTAATCTCCTTTCTGCTAAGGGTCTCTCTTGGGTCAGAAATAGGATCCTCCCTTCCTCATTTCTCTCACTTTTAAAATAGGAAAAACTAAATAAATAACACTTAAAAAAAAACAAACACCCTGTAATTAGCATTCTTATCACTTGAATTCAAAACAAAAATGAAACAGCTGAAAGGATTCCCTTGAAATGAAAAGGAAACTATTGTAGATTACAAAAAAGTATGTTAATTAAAATGATTGATATGTTATTTTGTTAGTGACTCATGTTACCTTGTTATAGTTTCATTCATTTTTTGTTGACTAATGAACTCATTGAAATAAAGAGAGGGATTTAGATTGAACTTTAATTTTCTTTAGGGTTTCACATATGTTTACATTTCATTTTAGTTGTTAAGCAATCCCTATAGTTTACTTCTCTTTTCTGTTTTAATTTGAAACTAAAAAGACAAACAGAAGAAGAACTTGCAATCTGATTGAGATACAAGCCTTGTTTGTTGGTGTATGTTGATGGTTTAAAATAATGGGAATTCCCTTCCCTTAATAATAAACAAATTATCATCAAAGAAATGGAAGCATTATTGTCCAAGTACCGTCACTGATAAGTGGTAGGTATAAGTCCTCAGTACCAGCAACTTTTTAACTTTTTTTGAATATGAAAATAAGAGGAGTTAAAATGTTGTTCCTTGTTCTGCGTTGGTCCCTTTTTAGCCATTTGTATGTGGCCATGACATGGCATCTCTGGGCCTCCACCAACTCCTTTGTCATGTGGAACATAGGGGTGCAATGGGGTCCACAAGGACACTCTAATATATGGTGTCATAGAAATGCATGGCCTTTTTAGTGTTATATCTGGTTTTGGAGCTTTTCATCCATGGGAAGTAGGCTTACAAGCTATTAAAGAAGGCCCACCTCCAGATCTCCATCCCCATTAATGTGACATTGTAGAGGAAAGAACAGAGAGTATAAAACTGGCTCACTAGCTTCTTATTTTAAAAAAAATCTCTGTGTGTGTGTGTGTGTGAGAGAGAGAGAGAGATCAGTCTTGCTGGAGGTTTATCAATTTTATGAATGTTTGCAAAGAACAATTTTGGCTTAATTTATCTGTTACCATTGTTTTAAAATTCATTGATTTCTGCTGTTTATTCTTTTCTTCTGCGTATTTTAGGTCTCCTCTCAGCAATGTCCATACACTGGATGGGAGAAGACTCTAACATCCCCTGCCCTAGGCAGCCACTGATATTCCTGGTTAGCTCTCAGCTTCACAGACCCTTTGCATTGCTAGGCTCATTATATGCTCCTTCTGGTCATGCATCTCCTCACACATAATATCAGTCCCGTACTTGTGTGATTCACCCCTGCACAGTTCATTCATTCTCTCCAATACCTACTCAGATTTAGCAGCAACCCCAAATCTGGTCTTTGCCTCCTTGGCCAGATCGTCTTTTGGGTTCCAACTCGTTGTGCTGCAATCCAGAAAAGGCACCTAAGCAGAAAGCTAGAGCACCTGTTTGGCTTCTCTCTCAAAGGCCACAGTCTCATATTGCCTATTGCCCAGTGTCTGGAAACAGTGCCCTTGCATATTCTGTCCAGTTTGTATTTTTCAGGGGGAGGACAAGTTTAGTGCAAGTTCGTCTCTCACAGTTAGAAGCAGAAGGAGCACCATGTTTCTAAGAAGTGGGAAACTTGGGGTTTAGTTATGGATCGCTTCTAATCCTTGTCCCATCTCCATTAGTTTATCTGCCTAATTGGTATGAGCAACTACATTTAATTTACCCACAGAGTCTGGGTGAAGACCAATTTAGGTAATGGTTGTGGAAGTGTTTTCCACACTAAAAAATGTGTTATATAAAAGTTATGTGACATAGGAGTGCCTAGTGGCTCAGTTGGTTGAGCATCTGCCTTCGGCTAAGGTCATAATCCCAGAGGATCAAGCCCTGACTTCAGGCTCCCTGCTCAGTAGGGAGTCTGCTTCTCCCTCTGCCCCTCACCCTACTCATCCCCTCTCTCACACACTCTTTTTCTCTTTCAAATAAATAAATACAATCTTTTTTAAAAAAATCAGGTGACATTAAGCATGAATATTTTTCATGCTTAAAAGAATGAGTCAATGTACAAGATGAAACAAGTGTTTTCTGGCATTTCCGAAAGGGAAAAGGAGCAGGGGAATATCATTTGTAATTAATTACTATGTGCCACATGATATAGTTGTGGCTTTGTTTATTCGAGCATCCTTATAATACACACGCTAATTCTATTCCCATTTTACAGATAAGAAAACAGAGGCTCAGAATGGTTAAATCACTTGCATAGCCAACAAATGATAGATTCAAAGCCTGATCCATGGATTGCAAAGCTTGTGCTTTGGACTTGTTTTTCAAAGATTTTTTTCTCACACTGAGGGGCTTTGTATAAACATCTAGACCAGATTGCTGAACCTCTGAGATTTGCCAACTGAAGAATGAAACATAGCCTATTATGGTGTCCTGTTTTCTTCTCAGTGCTGGGTTGTTGTTTTTTGTTTTTTCGTTTTTTTGTTTTTTTGTTTTTTTGACTTGGTGGAAGCTTATTGTGTAAATTGTTCTGAGGAGTGTGAGAATTATTAGTGATAGCTGCATCCCCAAATAACATTTACCCATTTGTGTATATGTGTATATGATAATGAGTATGTATGTGTGTTTCTGAAATTGCTCCTAAGTTAATCCCCTCCTTTTTTTTACACCAGAAATCTGGCTTTAAATAAAACTATTAAGTGTAGTGTAAACATTAGTAAATTGGGATGTTAACATTTAAAAATTGTTCCATGACTTTTTTAATGTGTTTTGCTGTTTTCCCTGCCTAATTATCATTCTTCTCAATATTTATATGTTAACATGACCTTTTTCTGATTAAATAACTTTAGCTGGTTCTCAAGTGTTCACCATATCTTACTTTTAAAGTTAAATTATGTTCCAAAATGACGACTGAATCCTATCACAAGAAGAAGTGGGGTGGTGGAAAGGGTGTGACATCTGTCAGAAACTTAGAATCATTGTTTTTATAAGTAAGAAAGAGAGAACCCAAGAAGAAAGTCAGCATGGACAGTATTTGAATTGTTACCATGCAGGCACTGTGTTGGGAGTGATTTCTTATACATCACCTCATTTAACATCCACAAAAATCCAACAGGGAAGAAATTGCTATTGCTCTCAACAGTAATTGACTCAGAGGGGAAATAAGCTCGCACAGCTCGGTGTGGAGGTAGTAGAGAAGGGCTGTGCCTCCCACCTCTTCATGAGGCACAAGTCCAAGTTTGCTTCTGTGTGTGTGTGTGTGTGTGTGTGTGTGTGTGTGTGCTGTATAAATGGCATTCAGTGTCTTTTTAAGAGTAGAAACTTTAAAAAAATATTTCTTTATTTAAGAGAGAAAGAGAGAGAACAGGTGAGGGAGGGGCAGATAGGGAGAGAGAGATTCCCAAACAGGCTCTATTCCCAGTGTGGACCTGGGTGAGGGGCTCAGTCTCACAACCATGAGAACATTACCTGATTGAAATCAAGAGTCAGATGCTTAACTGACTGAGCCACCCAGGCGCCCCTAAAAATAGAAACTTTTTGATTTTGAGAACTCTAATGTGGTAAACCACATCCTTGGTGACTGTGGGGTAGTCTCCCAGCCCTTCCAGTGTGGGTTCTCCTTCTATGGCCCTCCCATCCATTCCATTGACCACCCCTAAGTTACTCACTTTAATTCTCAAAATGGCAATTTCAAACTTACAAGCCATCTTCCAAAAAATAAAAATTTTCTCTGATGTAAGTAATCAAATGGTCTGTGCTTCAAACTCTAATTATAATTCACCAGGGAGAGCTTAGAAATAACTCAAACAGAGGGGCATCTTTAGATGTCCAGTCTCTCATGGTGACCACTTTTCATTCATACAGTATGTCTGCCAAACCATCCGTATGCCACTTTAAAGTTAATTATATGTGATATATAATGCAAGATGGATGGTTCTTTATCATTTTGGCCTCAGAGTCAACAAACATTTATTAAATGTCAGTATGTGCTAGACACAATACCATTTCTTTCCTTATTCATTATCTTATACAAATTTCTGAGGAGATTCGTGTCACACAGTGAAGGTCATACAGGTTTTACACAATGGTTTTTTTTTTTTTAATTTATTTATTCGAGAGACAGAGAGAGAACATGAGAGGGGAGGTCAGAGGGAGAAGCAGACTCCCCATGGAGCTGGGAGCCCGATGTGGGACTCAATCTCAAGACTCCGGGATCATGACCTGAGCCGAAGGCAGTTGCTTAACCAACTGAGCCACCCAGGCGCCCCTCATACAGGTTTTAGAATCAGAAAATCTGTTCTGCCCATGTAGGCTCTACTACTTGCTAACTGTAAGGCTTGCCATGTCAAATACAGAAATAGTGATAGCTACTTCAGGAATGTGTTACAGAGTACTTAGTGACATCACATCTTTTGATATCAACAAAATCTTAAAATTCCATGATGAGAGCTATTTTTCTAGTAGGTCACATTGCATTTCAGGGGCATTTGGCCTTTGGCTTTTCTTATTAAGCTATGTTGGGGTATAATCACATTACTCAGGGTGTCTTTCACTTTGCCTCTTTCACTGTAATCATGCTTCATTGACTCATTGTCTTTACTTTTGTCCACTGTAATGATCTGCATTCCGAATTTAGGCTTTTTCTTAAAATAACTGCCCCCCCCCTTTTTAATGACTAGGAACAAATCCCTGATACCTCTTCTCCAGACTTAATGCTTCTAATCTCCTAAATTCTGTTTATTAACTCTGGTCCT
Organism: Enhydra lutris kenyoni; assembly: GCF_002288905.1. NCBI lineage: Eukaryota > Metazoa > Chordata > Mammalia > Carnivora > Mustelidae > Enhydra > Enhydra lutris. Next base: position 19,866,804 of record NW_019154121.1, read on the forward strand.
CATGAGGTTCTTTCATGAATTTTCTGACACTGAGCTAGCCACCATCTCATCTATCAGCTATTAACTTCAAATAGAAAGTGATCTCTGGACTCCTCATTTGCCAGACAGAACAGACATTCTCAAGAAAATCATTTACATACATGTTTCATTTGAAATGATCATTTGGCAAACCTTTCTGGAGGCAAAGAAGGAGCTGGTTCATGACCCTCTTGTGATTTAAGACCTTTGAAGGCAGAAGTGAAGAACTTGTTACCACCTACAATGAGTCAGGCACACAAGAGTGTTTATCTTCCTCGCTTCTCTCAGCTAAGTTGAAAAGTAGGTAATGTTCCTTCTGTATTATTGCTGAATGTGAAAACACCCTGGTAGTGGCTCATTTACGTTACTTCTCTCTCCCAAAGTGAAGTAAATTAAAGAGGAAAGAGTCATGAAGAAGCTGAAATCTTTGCCACAGATTACCCAAACCTAGAGCAAGGAGTAAACATCAGAGATACTCCAAATCAAAGTTGTTTTGTCAAGCCTGTCAATAGTATTTTTAGTGTGACTTAGCAAGCATGTGGACCACAGAGCCTTTTAAGCACTAAGCCATTATTAATGCCCACTCCAGAAACAAAGAGAACAAAACAAAAAGGAAGAGTTCCTGTTCTATAACAGCCCATGGTCCCATCAGAACTGACTACACAGGCACCTGGGTGGCTCAGTGGGTTAAGCAGCTGCCTTCGGCTCGGGTCATGATCTCAGAGTCCTGGGATCGAGCCCCGCATCGGGCTCTCTGCTCTCTAGGGGAGCCTGCTTCCTCCTCTCTCTCTGCCTGCCTCTCTGCCTGCTTGTGATCTCTCTGTCAAATGGATGAGTAAAATCTTTAAAAAAAAAAAAAAAAAAGAACTGACTACACAGCTAGTCTGGGAACTCAAAACACTGTTAACTAGCTCCACTAAAAATGATATTGCTTGTAATCAAAACCGTTGCAAACCTTACAGAGCTGATATTCAATGACAGCTTTGTATATATGTGTGTGTGTATGTACATATATATATATATATATACATAGAGAGAGAGAGAGAGAGAGAGCATGCACATGCAAGAGAGTGCAAACACTATTGATCATTTCAAATAAAATGTGTATAAATATGTATGTACATATATACATATATATTTTCCCCTAGTAGGACTTCTCAAGAGGAGAAGAAGGAAAGTATTAATATTTGTTGAGTACCTATTGTATACCATACACTCTTGTAGCACATTTTTATGCATTAGCTACTGATCTTTGCATGTGTTATTTTCCTGTTTTTATCTGGAGGAAACTATGTCTTCCAGAGGTTAAATAACTGGTTTGAAGTCACCAAAGTCTTGAAACTATGCACTCCCTCTTTTCAACTGTGTAACCGAGAAGAAGTTCTGAAACCTTTGAAGTTATGACCTACATCTTCATTTACAAAGTAGGGATAATGACAGGGTAGTGATGAAGATTAAATGAAATAATCTGCATGGATTCGCTCGACACTTTCCCTGGTACTTCATAAGTGTTGGGTTAACGTGAACTAGTCAGTTAGCAGGGAATGGTGATTCTAAGCATGTCAAAAGTGGCATTTGTTTCAGATTGATTCTCAAGTTCAGAGTCATTTATCACATCACACAGACTTCTAGAACAACCTTTTCTCATCTTAGGAATTCTTTCTTTGTGTATATTAGTTAACTTAAAAGAAGTAACTTCAGTCATCAGTAATCTAAAATTGGCTTAGAAAAATGGGCCTGGGATGGAGCCCCACGTTGGGCTTTCTGCTCAGCGGAGAGCCTGCTTTCCTTCTTCTCTCTCTGCCTGCCTCTCTGCCTACTTGTCTGTCAAATTTTAAAAAAGAAAAAAAAAGAGGATATGCTTTGGATTGTAAGACTTGAAAGTGAGGTCTGGATCTAGAAATTTACTCATGGTATCACTCTATGCAAATCAGTTTTTCCTACCTTTGGTTTTCTATGAAATGGAGGAAGACAGTAATAAAATGTAAAAAATAATCTTCGTTCTTTTTACCTCTCAGAAGTGTTGGAAATACCCCATGAAATGATGGGCATGAAAATGTTTTAGGCTGATTTAGTCAGTGGGCATGAAAAGGTTTTATGCTGATTTAGTCAATCAGCAAATATTTATTGAGTACCTATGTGTCAGATATAGTTAAGCTCCAAAATAGTATACAAAAAGAATTATTTTTGCTGTGGTTGTGGTATTAGCCATGCATTGTTTCCCAGTCACCAGAGAATAAGCGTTGAATATTCATGCTGGCACCTAAGTCTTATTTCTAGCTTATCTTCACATTTTGGGAAGATTGTGAAGCCATGTGCCATCCCCCTGAACGTCCAAGTCCACTTACATCCAAGCCGCTGTTTCTCTTTGAATGTTTTCCTTCACCATCCAAATCATTCTCATGGCTCAGAAACTTTTCTTGAGATTAAACCCAGGTGAATTTAGCCCCAAAGCCATCTTTTTTTTAATCACATATGCCTTTTCTTTTGGGGGCTTCTCAAATTTTAATGTGCATACAGATCACCCGGGGTCCTTGTTAAAATACAGATTCTGGGAGTCTGCATTTCTACCAGTCTTTTGGGTGATGCTGGTGCTGCCAGTCTGTGGATCACACTTTGAGCAGTAAGATCTTAGAATGCTAATTCTGGGCTTAAATTATTCATTGACAATAATGCACAACTATGTTTTCTTAAATTAAAAGTTACTGGTAAATTCCCCTCTACAAATACTCATGGAAAGGAAAGTGCCTGGTGGTTTTCATGAAGTAAGACATGGGTGAGCTTAGATAAGTCTCATTGCATCCTTGGGTCTTGTTTTCTCACCCGTAAAACAAACACCTGACCAGTGTCTGCCTCGCCTCCCCCTCAGGGTCCGTGCGAGTGGCTTCAGTGCACTACCTAACTGCACTATACAACCCATTTTAAAAATCATTATTTTCTTTTCACTGATTTTACATTTCCTTTTATTTTTAAGCCTCTTTGAAAGCTCTTTCTGCAGGGATTATCATGGAACTAAAAACAATGGCAAGAGGCAATTGGTGTTTTTGGTTGTCAGAGTCTCTGCTAAATTAAAGGTTAAATATTCCAAAATCAGGGCCTTCCAAAGGAAATCAATACCCCTGAGTGCCACCAATTATTATCATCTCTTCCTCAAGTGCCATGCTTATGATGCATTTCTTTCTGTCTGCCTTTCATAAATTTGCATCTTCTCTCTTCCTCACGGCAGAGTAACAAGAGCACAGATTTTGAAGTCAGACATTTGATTAAATATAGACATTATGATTCCAAGAGAGTTAGGCTTCCTGAGACAAAATTTCCTCATCTGGTAATCTGTGGAAAGGAATTAACAACAATAACAATATTAATAAGAGGAAGAGGAGAAAAGAAGAACAAGAAGATGGATAAAACTGTCTAAGTTTTATGGAAGTCAAACTCAACCAGACACACTGTCTGGCCTGTACCTGGGGCTTTATAAGTACAAATTCCTCCCTAGCCTGTCCTTACCCATCCTTTCTCTTTCTGTTTCTTGTCCTCTTTTCCATACTTATTATTCTCCATTGGGCTTCTTTTACCCTACATCATCCAAAAATATGTGTGTGAATAAATGAATGAGTAGGTTAAAGAATGAATTAGCAATATGAATTATAAGGGTAATACATGGCATTTTTATTTTGACATTCTATCTTTTCAAATCTCTGAAGCATTTTCTTTTGTTGTGTGTGTGTGTGTGCTTATAACATTTTTGTAAGACATCATTTTTGACCTTTCTTATAGGACACATTTGCCTTTACCTATGGTTCTTGTGTTCTTATGCCTTATCAATGTAACTGAGAACTTCCTGAGGGGACAGACTAATTCTCAGTCATCTCTGATACGGAAATGTTGGGGTTTAGAGCCAAGAAATTCTTGAGATGACTTCAGTGCAAAAAGGTGGTCTTACTAATACATGGAGACAGGTCCTGTGGGCAGAAAGAGCTGCCCTGGGATTGTGATGGGTGACTGATTAAATACTTTCAAGATGGGAGGGTGTTAGGAACCACAAAAGTCTCTGAGGAATTTGGAAGGAAGTTTTCCTGGACCTTGAGGGGGCTAGCTATTGTTAGGAAAAGTTCATTTATTACTGTCTAGTACAACATTAGTCAAGAGACCGTTCAGATGTATATCAATGGGCCGCATGTTTGGAGTGGGTTGGTATCTGGGGGTGAGGGGTAGAGATAAAGGAAGTTTCCAAAGGAATTTTTATGTGTTAAAGTAGACTTACAGGATCCTGGGGACTCTGGCTAAGATTGCCTTTTGCTCTTAGCAAAATGTGTCAACATGAGGCCAGCTGAATTCCCAGAGGAAAGTCACTCTTCCTGTTTCAAGAACTTGTCAATGGTCTATTGATAGTATGGAAATTTAATGTTTTCCTTTTGTCTTCATTCCCCACGTTAGTCTCTGCCTCAGCTGTGTCAAGCATAGTGCTTGGCACACACAAGTCCCTCAATATTGTTTTGTTGAATGAATGTATGTGAAAAGGAAAGAAGGAAGAAAGAAAAAAAAAAAAAGAAGGAAGGAAGGAAGGAAAGGAAAGTGAGTTTACTTTTCTAGATTGAAAGTTGCTTTCCTTACGCAGTGCCTGGCACATACTAGGTGTTCAAAACATATTCATCAGAGATGTATCATTGCCAGTTTAAATCTTGGGTAGATTCCCAAATGCCAGGCAGGTGATACAAAGTGTTTGATTTGGGAACTCGCAATGACAAACACAAAGAATAAATGGGAAAAAATGGAGAAAGAGAAACCATCTTTTTTCAGGTCAAAGATGTCAAGCTTTCATGTCATTGTCCGCCCTGCCTCTGCAGGCTGATGGTTGCCAGGCAACAGTGGTGCCAAGCCTTCGCATTCACGGAGTTTTCCATTGATAATTGCTAATGTGAACAAGTGCTGGCTTGCACTTTATACCTGCCTGGCTTGTAAGTCTACCTTAATTGGATGTGCCAAGATTGAGGAAAAAGTAATCTGCCCTTTCAAGACAACTGACAGGGAGATGAAGTGTTGTTTGGGCCTTTATTGTTACAATTTTGCTGACAAAATTACTATGAACTGTCTTCTCTGGATGCATAGCCTGCCTTTGTTGACAGAACCCTAGTGTTTATCTTCTAGAGGTGGTATATTAAGTCACGGGAAACTTTGATGAAATGTTTGGAGCACTTACGTTGGAAATTCACATGGGTTTCTTTTTTTCAGGTGCTGTAGGGAGAGAGGTGGCATTAGGGAGAAACCTGATGGTATGAGTAATTAAAAAGGGGTAAAAAGGAACCGATTACCTACTACAGGCAAGACACCGTGTCAGCTTTTCTAATTCACATGGTCTTAATCTTCCTGTCCCTACAAGGCAGGGGTTAAAATCTCCGGGCTACACTTAAGAAAACTGCTTCTAAAGGCAAGTCTCTTGCTTTGAAGTCTCAGCTCAGAATCCAGACATGTTGTCAGGGTTCAAAGTCAGGTCTTCTCGAGGATAAAATCTGCTCCTTTGTCTATTCTGGTCTCAGTGGGAATTTGGACAAGTCACTTCCTTCCTAACTGTAATTTTTCCTCCCTGTTCCCATTTTTGCTTTGTGAAGTCTCCCCAAAGCAGTCCACTCCTTCTTGCACCAACAGCTCTGTTAATATTTAAACATATTTATCTCTGTTTAGGAAATATTGACTGAGAGCCTACCAGGTTTAAGGGACAGTGTTAGGTGCTAAAGACACAGATGAATAATTTGAGTTATTTTTATAGGAGTTTACCATCTAAGACTCTAGATTCTAGGACAGGCCATGAAGGAACAGATGCATTTAATTAGAGTTGGTTAAGAAGAAAGCAGTCTGCCTGTGTACTCTTGAGTACAGAGGAGAAGAAATTTACAGGGGAACAGGGCCAGCAAAAACCCAGAGGAATGAAATAGTATGCCTGGGGTGAAGAACTACAGACCATTTAGTATTTCAAGAGCGAGGGGTAACTGTGGAGCTACTAGAGAAGCTGACAGTGGAAAAGGGGCTTGTGAGGGAGTGTGGTCGTAAACTCAGGGATAGGAGATGGGTGTTCTCCTTGGGTATGGGGAATCTCCAGTGACACACTCTATGGCCAGGATCAGCAAAATTTTTCTGTAAAAGGCCAGAGAGTAAATATGTGAGACTTTGCAGATCACAAATGGTCTCTGGTACATATTGTTCTTCCTCTTCTTCTTCTTTTTTTTTTTTTCTTTTTTACAACCTTTTAATAATCTTAAAAAAACAAAAACAGAAAACAAACAAACAACAACAAAAAAAAAACTTCTTCACTTCAGGTGTAACAACACAGGCTGACGCCCACCTTTTGCCCAAGGCTATAGTTTACTGAATCCTGCTTTATGGCTCAGTCTCCAGTCTCTGGTCACCAATCTTTGACTTCTCAATTTTCCTCTTAAAATTTAAGGCTCAGTTAAGACTGTTATATATTTTCTCATTTAATCTGTATTACAATCTATAAGTTATAAAAGCTTAATTTTTTTTTTAATCAAGTAAACCTTGAAGACAAGAAGGAACACTTCACAATTCTTCAATGCCCATTCCCCATTAGAGATTTGCTTAATTTTTAAAAGATAAAATGGTTGGACTTTTATTGTGGGCAGAATTTAGCCCTGCAGGACTTAAATTCTGTTGTGCATAAGAGCAACCAAATAGGGTTGTATACATAAATCATGTATACTGTACTTTTTCATGTAAAATAAGGATTTTTCAAAGTTAGTTTTGATAATATGAAATTTTTCACTTATATGCTGACTTCAGAAGTAAATTTTCCCCCAGTAAGGTATGCACAATATAGTGGGACAATTAGTTCCCTGGCCTAGATCTGGAATCTCTAAAAATGGAATTTAGATTTGTTTTAGAAATCAAGTCACATTTTAAGCTGGTGATCGATAAAACAAAACAAAACAAAAGGAAAGGAAAAAAACCTTGCATGTTTTCACTTGCACCATGGCCAAATCATATCTCTGCCATTCTCTGCAAGCAAGATATGTTGTTATTGCTCTTGTTTATTTCTAATTTAAATGCAAATATTTTTTGATACTTACCCTGTTCAATTTCATTGCCTTAACTTTAACTGCCTGCTCAAACTGTTGAGGTTATCTTGAATTTTTGTTTAACCATCTACCACATTATCTGTCCTTCCTAATTCCATAGCAGCTTAGGTCTGGAGGGTCCTTGAAGTTCTTCTGTTTGGTGAGGTTTGGGTTGGCAGTACAGGGTCCTATCATTTAGCCACTCCACTGCGCGTGCCCTTCCAGTGGTGGGGAATGGGGAAGGGGATAAATACTTCCACTGCATTATTGAACAGCTCTAATTGCTTAAAAGGTTGGGTAAATGGAAGGAGCAAACACACAGTCTACTCTCAGCAGTTTCTGTCTATAATCTAATCTTATTCTCCAAACAACCAGTTGAATTAAGAATTCTTATATTAGCTATGCAGATGAGAAAACTGAGGATTGGAGAATGTGTGTTTATTTGTTGCCCTAGCTGGTAAGAAATGCAGAGGAAATTCAACACCTCTCTGGCTCCGAAGTCCAGTGATGATTCCCTCCTTCCACAGGTGCCTCATTATCGCTAAAGATCTTTTCTAATGTTGGACCAAAGTTCCTTGCTTTTATGCTTTGTTCTCTGTGCCCTCCTCTGGAACAATGCAGAATAAATTAGCTCCCTCTTCTCCTGCCTTTTGTTGTTAGCTGGTATTATTCATAGTCAGGATAATGCAGCAGCTGACAAACTCTCTGGAGGAAGAAGAAATGGACCTGGGGGGTAAGCCCAGCATGAGGCTGTGGACACAAGTTTTGACACAAGACAAATTTGGGTTTGGATCCTGGCTCGTACACATAGTTTGTGACCACGGTCAAGTCATATCAGTTCTCTGACCCTTATTTTACTCAGTGTAAAATGAACAGTATGTATTAAAAAAAAAAAAATGTTTAAAAGAGCCCTACCTCCTAGTGGTCTTGTGAAGATCACCAAGGTGGTGCTGCCAACCTTGGCATGGTGCCTTGTAGAGTGAGTGCTGCCTCATCGGTAGCTTTCATGTCCTTCAACAAACAGTAGCTTTCACGTCATGTCAACCAAGTGTTGTGTTTTGTTTTGTTGTTTTTTTTTTTTATAATTAACAATGCATTCATTTGTCTGTGTCTGACAAGGAGACACATTATTTAACTTGCAACTATCTTTTCCTTTGTTTCTGACGAAAGCATTGAAAAACAATAGTCCATTCACACTGTTGGGACTTCCTAAGTGCTGGAGGATGACTAACATCACATATGTTACCTCATTTAATCCTCAGAATATCCTTGGAAGGTAAATGCTACCATTATCATCCCCACTTTACAGATGGGTAAACTGAATCTCAAAAAGGTTATGCAATTTGCCCAGGGTCACATGGGTAGGTAGTAGTAGAGGCGGGATTCAAACCAAGGCAGGCTGGCTCAGCAATCCTGCTCTTAACCTCTGTGCTCACCTGCCTCAGAGCAGCCTGGTGCCATGGGACCAGAGACTTCACCTCACTCTCATTCCAAATGCTACTAAGCATTATTTCCTCCTATTATTATTATTTTTAATCTCTCCCCAAGACTCCAGCACTTTGTGTTTTCCATGACTTGTCCTATCTCCCTCAAGAATGCAAAATTAATTCTCACTAATGTGAACAGTTTCTCTTCCTTGAGGCTGTTTCCCCATTTATAAAATGGGGATAGAAATACACATTCAATAACTCTTTTGTGAATACTAAGTGTAGTAATTCAAACCAAGTGTCCAGATCAGTGTCTGGCACACTTGAATAATTACCCTTTGCTCACTGCCTATAGCATTTGCATTGAAAGAGATGATTGAGCAAAATAATTAATTCATTTGCTTACTCAGCAATGACATAAACTGCCTACTAGATGTAGGGCTTGGTTTCTGCATTTGATAAATCAGAAAAAGTTATGCTATAACATTTTATAAACTGTAAGAAGAAAATGGATGTTCTGGTGGGAACCTGGAAGGTCAGGTAGGGCTTCCCAGACTGAGAGGAATTTGATCTAGGTGTTGAAAGAATGATTAGGAGTCATCAGATAGCAGGAGGAGAAAGAAGACCTTCCAGACATAGTCAACTGGGACTAGTAAGAGAAAAAGCGTGAAGAATGCAAATATTGGCTTGTTTACCCAGTCTCTCGGTCTGCCATTCCTAGGAAATTGTACCCCCCATTGCTTTCCTTTTCCTACTAGTTTTTATGTGACATACAAACAACATAATAAAAATAAAGAAGTTAAAACTAATGCACAGATCTAATGCATGGTGTGCTTTCCTTCTTCTGTGTTGTTTTCTAGTCATTATCAGTAAGATTCTATCAAATTTTATCTTTTTAGTAACCACTCACTATTGTTACAAATGCATTGTTTCTATTTTTTATATTTCCCATGACTGGTTTCCTGTCAATGACTACTATTTTATACATTACATTTTATATTTTTAAACTTTGAAAAATTCCACAGATAAGTATCCTGAGAGATATTATCATAAAGTGGCCAAGTGTATAGACTGTTTGAACAAAATGTCTGGGTACAAACTGGGGTGCCACAAGTACTCTTTTTTTACCCCGGGTAATTTATTGAAACTCTGCTCTAGTTTTGTTATCATTGTTATTATGTGTTATTATGTTGTTGTTTTCTCTCTAAATGGGGATTAACAATAACTACTTCATATTTATTTTCACAAAAGCTAAATAGGTTGCATAGGAAGCATTGAATCCAGTGTTGAGTGATTAATGTTGGCTATGATTATTAATATATAATGCCTACCTACCTTTACATAAATCTAAATATATATATGAAGACATTTGGTTGATTTGATTCTTAGCCAGGAACAAAAGCACACCTTTCATTTTTACTCCAGCTCGATTATTCTCTCAGTAAGAATCTTACAAGATTGCAGCATTAGCAGATGCAGTTTGTTCATTTGTTCAATTTTCTGAATGCCTGCTTTGGCCCAAACGGTGTCTTGGGCTCCTATGAAGCTCATGGTCTAGATGGAAAGTAGACACAAAAGTACATGATGACAATGCAACGTGACAACAACTTGTCTTCCAGCGAGGGCTGCACGAGGCGCTGTGGGACTCGGAAGTCAATACCTTATGGTGGGCCATGGGCCCCCAAGTAATGTGGCCCCAGCCTCTTGCCCTAATTCCTACTCCTGTCTCCACCCTTCTCCCTCATTCTCTCCCATGGGTGTGCTTTTGTCTGGTTCCCACGCTCTTGTTTTGTCCCAGGATCTGTTCACATGCTCCTCTTCTTCCAGAAACCCCTTTCTCTCCACATGTTGCCTCTTTCTCATTGTCATCTCAGCTGAAATGTCATTTCCTCAGGGAGCCCGAAGCCATCTATTGGCCTGTTGCTCTCCTTTTCTTCCCCCCCCCCATTCTAGAATCTTCCATCATTTTCTTCTTAGGACATATCAAGTGTGTAATTGTATACCACCCCCTAAGGCTGTGAGCTTAATGCAGAGACCACATTTGTGTTTATCCCTGTTCACACAGCATCCAGTAGAGCAGAACATAGAAAGTGCTCCGTAAAATATGTGTTCAACGGATCAAAACCAGGGAGGCATTGAATCTCAGGGAGGTTGTAGAAGTTCACCATGGGTACAAGGAGAAATCATTACTGAGTAGGAGGAGGAGTAGAAGTTCACCATGAGTATAAGGAGAAATTATCACAGCTTAAGTGTCAAGGTTTGGAGATAAAGACACAAATTTAGGATCCATTCAGATTTGTCTTCAAATCTGGTCTTGCTGCATACCACATGTGAATTTAGGCAAATTATCTCAATTTTATGGCCCATTTCACCTTCATCTGTGAAGTGGAGCTAATAGCACCAAGTTGTGAGTTTGTTGTAAGGGGTCAACCTAAGGTATCCAAAGCACGTGGGTAGATAAGCCAATAAGAGTATTATGTGTGTCCTCAGATGTGATAAGGAGGATCATGAATTGTGTGGACTGAAAATATTCTGGCATAGTGAGTCCCCATGTGTCAGTCTTAGAGGGGAGAGCAATCGTCTGACCTGAAGCACTAGGCTGCTGTGAGGAAAATTGAATTGTTGCAAAGTCTTTGGAAGTACAAAGTGCCTCCACCAAGTTGATGAAGGTCAAAGATTTATAGTTTGTTCCTCACAACATCCAGAGGATGTAAAATAATGGTGCCTCCCGATCTCAGACACTTGTCTTAATACTATACATGGGGTGGTTCATTTAATCTTAACCGTCTCTGGACTGTGGTTTCCTTGGCTCTACAAATGAGGAAGCTGAGACACAGAGATGTTCAGAAACTTGCTCAAGACCATGGAAGTAGCAAGTGACAGAGCTGGACTTACAGCCAAGTGGTGTGGCATCACCAGCACACTGCCCTGCCTGTGTGTGCCACAAAGCCCGGTGGAATTTGAATTGCTATGTATACAAGTTCAAATCCCTACTCCACCACTTACTGATTGTGCTGCCTGAGGCAAGGTTTTTAATTTCCCTGAGCCCCTAAAAGATAGAAAGATAATGATATATAGTGTGAAGGAGGGGGTGAGACTTAAACCAGCTTATGTGACAGGTAGGTACCAGCATCGTGGCAGATACACCGTGAAAAGCGGCTAGCATGACTACTCACAGTTGTACTAAACTCTGCTCGTGGGTCTTGACGTAGTTGAGATTTTATAAGCCTTGATGGCTGTTAATTGAGAAATATGCATCCATGACAGGTAATCAATACGCTCATTTGGCAGTCAGGTTCCAGATGAAATAAAGCTAAATGATGATGCAATTAGAATATACAAACAAATCCCCCACAGAAGCCAAATAAACTTGACTGTTTTCTCCATCCTAATCATGCCACCGTGTTTGGAATGCATCTGGAAGGCATTTTCTCAGTAAATCTGGACCCAGCTAGATAAATAGAGCTTCTTCATCGGCTGTTTGCTTTACCTGCTTTCTCCTTGGAGCTCAGGTTCCCTCTGCCTGAGATAGACAGCACGTAGGACTGACTCCCTAAGTGTGAAGGACACGCTGCACACCTCACTGACAAACAGTGTCCCCTGAAATTCACTTTGTCATTTCTTTCCTGGTTCCCAGACAGAATGGCAATAGCAGGCAATTTTAATGGGGAAACGGTTCAGGAGGCAGGTTCTCAACAGTCTCTGGCAAATCCTTCTGAATCCTACAGAAATCCTCCTCCTTTACTGGAGTGTGTGAATTACTAAACAACTAAGTGCCTGTCTTTGTGGTTACCCTCACACCAACCTGCAAATTTTTTGTCCCGTATTCACAACTGCTGTTTATTAACTTGTAAATGCATCATAACAGCCACGTACCAGTGAGCATAATAAATCGTGACCTGAGCCAGTAATTTAGCTGAAACAATAAACCATGATTTAAAAATAGAAAAAAAAAATCCTAGATCCTCTACTTACTAGCCCTGTGTCTTGGGCAAGTAATGTTAGTCCTTGTGCCTCTGTTTTCTCATCTTTCAAAAGAGGATGGTTATAGTACCTGGCAGTTACTATGATGGGAAGGCCTAGTGAGGAGATCATCATCATCATCATCATCTCACAATGCATGCCAGTTATTGTTATCATTACTGCCCTAAATTTTAAGTCACATATCACAAATGAGACTAAATTGGGTCATTTAACTTTTCCGTACTTTCTGGTAGGCTTGGGCTATTGCAAAGGACATGAGGGACACACAAACTTGGATTCAAATCTTGTCTCCACCACTTCTGTAAGTGAGTATCATCAGTATCCTCGTTTGCAAGCTCTTTAAAGAGTATATATAAATATAAAGGACTCCTCCCAGAAGTAGGGAATTTGAGCTTATTAAGCTAAAGCAAGAAAACCTGTGAGTCTGTTAGAGTCCACAACTGTTAGGTACCATGAAGATGTTGATGCTAGAATGATCTGAAACTGCTCACAAAGTAGCCGGTCATAGGACCCGTAAACTGGAAAGGGCCTGTTGGCATCATCTTGCCTGATGCGTTAGTTTTGTGGAGGAGAAAACCCCAAGGTTCAAAGAAGTTAAGTGACCCACCTGAGATGACACAGCTAAGAAAAGGCTGAGTCCAAGAGGGGGGAACCAGTTATCTTAGAGTTATCAGTGTTCCACCCTAGTCTGTCAGAGCAGAACAGAGGAACAAAGTAAGCAAAACAGTGATTAAATTTAGATAAAAATAAACGTTGAGGGGCTCCTGGGTGACTCTGTGGGTTAAAGCCTCTGTCTTCAGGTCATGATCCAAGGGTCCTGGGATGGAGCCCCGCATCAGGCTCTCTGCTTATCAAGGAGCCTGCTTCCCCCTCTCTATCTGCCTGCCTCTCTGCCTGCTTGTGATCTCTGTCTGTCAAATAAATAAATAAATAATCTTAAAATAATTAAATAAATAAATAAACGTGGAAAGAAGGAAAGGAGAGAGGGAGGGCGGGAAGGGGGAAGACAATAATGGCATTGAGCGCATGGCATCTTTTGGGGTACATGGCAATCCAGTGGTGCAGGTTATGGTGGAACCCAAGAGATGAGGTGGTGAAGTGGGTGCATAGAGGTGAACGAGGTAGACTCAGGTCCCAGCTTGGCCTCCGGAGGGCTGTGCAGGCTGCAAAAAGGGACGTCACTGCTCCATGCCCCCATTTTCTCATATCACAGTTTCTAATCTGTTTGTTGTAAAGGCTAAAGAGATGACTGATATAAAATTATTAGTACAGAGCTTAGCATATGGGAAGCATTCAACGCAATGATCTGTTCTTACTATATATGAAGTTGAGTGTCATCTCTCTCTCTTTTTTTTTTTCAATTTTTAAAGTAGCTGTTTGGAAGTCACTGAGATATCCTGTTTGGTTTTTTGTTTTATTTTGTTTTAGTTAAATGTCATGGAGCTAACACTGTGAAAAGGTGTTAGAAGTAATTACAAGAGAAGCAAAGGCTGGGGGAGGGGACCGCAGAAGGAAGCACTAATACACAGGCAGTACCCACTGCCTAAGGCACTGTGGGGAGAGCTTTCCTGTCTTCTACTTAATCCTTGGCACAGGGCTAAGGGATAGGTATTGTTGCCCTCATTTTACAGATGAGGAAAACAAAAGGCTGAGAAATTAAATCATTTGGCCAAGGCATTTCTGACACAAAAACCTCTTTCCTCTCCCTCACAAGATATAGTCCCTGCCCACCTACATTCCCAGGAATCATTTTTTAAAAAGATCTAAGAAAACTGTCTTTTAGTGTTTACTTTGTTGTTGTGTTTTTTGTTTTGTTTTGTTTGTTTGTTTTGGGTTTTTAGGCAGCCTACGGCAGCTAGCTGTCCTGTATCATTTCCACGAAGAACCCTTGTTCATTTTTCCATCCCTTACTCCCTTCTGTAAACTGTGGACCACCAGATTTAAAAGTAAGCAGTCTCTGAGTTTACATGTTTTTCTGTGTTTTCTTATACCCAGGATAAACAGTATTGCAACTCACAAGAAAGCTTCAGTTACAGTCTTCTTCTTGGATACTGATGGGAATGCCTAACTAAGGTAAAACAAAACATATATTAATTAAAATTTATATGTGACTAAATTTATTATTATTTGCTCAAAGGTTTGTGATTTGCAGAAACATGTCTGTGGACAAGGGGGAAGGGGAGGAGCAGTAACTGGGGTGTTATCTTCCTTTACTCTTCAGTTTGAGCAAAACTCTGTGGATTAGAAAGTGGCATTCTCAACAGACTTCCATTAGTAATCACAGTTGGTAGAGGTGATTGGCCTTAAATGTGTAGATCTTTTGGCTTGACTGGATTGGTTTTCTTCTTTGTTTTTTTTTGTTTTTGTTTTTGTGCTTGTTTTTGTTGTTGTTGTTTTAATCTTTGGAGTAGTCCAAAGGAGAGGACTGAGGCTTTATTTGTAATGCAAAGGGAAGGTCTAGCAATTCAAAAATTCTTGAAGATCAAATTCCCTCTGTTTAAGTTGACTGAAATAGACTTCAATTAAAAATGAGAAGAACTATATTTAAGTAAGCTTAAGTAAATTGTTTATTGGGTAGGAGGAAGAACTTTTCCTCTATCCTCAGTTTAGTACCTGGAGTTTAGGGATTAAATTGTCAAAAGACAGATTAACAGGAGAGAAATTTTACTTACATGTGCAAACCACATACACATGGGCGTACTCAGTGATGAGTGATTGAAAAGACTGGTTTATAGTTTGGGACTTGTTTACCTAATTTAGTATGGGAAAGAGAGTGGGAAGGAGAAGCTCCTACGGGAAGAACAAATCGGTTTCTGTAGGAAAGACAAATGTTTTTTGGGGGAGAACAAACAGAAGATAAGAAAGTTTGTGATAATGCTCATCTATACAAGAGTGGTCTTTCCATCTTCTTCAGGGCCCTAAAACCTCCCAGGAGAGGGGATTTAACAGTAGATTTACTTTTGGTCTTTCTTCTGAGAGGTTACCCACCCTGAGGACGGAGTTTATGACTGTCCTTATTTCTCAGAAATTTCTGCCTTTAGTCAAATAAGGGAAGATCCAAGAAGGATGGCTTTTGTTTTTTGGGTTTTTTGTTTGTTTGTTTGTTTGTTTGTTTGTTTGCATCTGTCGAATCTCAAATGTCTTCAGCTTAAAATAATCTTTATGCCAACTCTGGGGTTCCAAATAGGTCCCCACATCGGCTATCAGAAGCTCTACCTACATTAGTCTTTTTTGTGTTTTAACATTTCCCAGTCTGTTATCTCTGTAGCTTGGAATGATCAACATTTAGCAGTGTACGTGTGAAAATACAATATCATATTTTAACAGAAACTCATAAGGATTATTGGATAGTCTATGCTTTTTCATATTTTAGTCTTTGATTTCAACCATAGCTCATATCTAGGAGGGAAAATTCCAAAGGAAATTATGTGGCATATCCCGGTGATGGTGACTTTTTCGGGGTACCAAGAAGAGAGGAATACTTAAGTTACCTCAGCTGATAGGAAATTATTTTAAAAGTACTTGGAAGACTAAGGAAACAGAGAAAACCCTCTGAGCAATAACATAGGCAGGCATTATGAAGAGGAAGAATATTCAGCATATAAAAGTGACCCAGAGGTATAGCCCGGAATGTTTTCATCCTGCCTTACCTTTGTAAGTGCCAAGAACCACCTCTGACTGGAGCCAGTCTTCCACACTTGCAACTCAGAGAGATGAACCCTGCCCTCCAGTCCAGTTATTACACATGCCTCTGCTTCTGTCTGTCTTGTATCTTCTGTGCCATGCTGAAATGCACCACACCTCCATTATTTCCAATGTAGAAAGAACAGATTGAGGTGGTTTGTCACTACCCATTATAGGACATTCCAGTGGGAAGAGTCTTTGTGTGAAACATCCTCTAGGTCCCTGGACTCTCTTATGTCCAAAACACAGCTCTTTGTCCATAGCTCTTGTACAAATACGTGGTCCAATGAATTGTGGTCAGGGTAACAAATCTACATGGTTTATACATGACAAAGTGAAAGAAATAGTCCTGGGCCTCTTTCCTGGGAAGGGGCTCTTGGAATATCAGATGTTTGTAGAAAAATTCCCATTTTGTGGAATGCTGGTTTTCTGATCTGGTCAGACTATTGGTCACTGATTCCCCATGCATTGCAATGCACCTTAGGAACATTAGTGTAGCAAAATTTCCTTGGTTCTTATGTGGGGACATGACTGAAACCTGTTTGGCCTAGTCTAATTCGTTTCCATTAACTAGGAAAACAGAAACATGGACCATGAAGAATAAAAGGCAAGCTACAACTCTTTAAGGAGCAACATAAGGGACAACCTAAGGAAAGGGAGTGTACTTAAGAAAGAACCTCAAAGGGATGCTTGAGAGAAGGGTCCAGGGAGTGAGATAAAAATGACCCCATAGGTCTAGCTTTAAGAAGATGTGCTAGGAATCTTTGTAAAAGCAAAGAAGGAACAATGGAATGTCCTTTTCTGCAGCTCAGATGTCAAGAGTCTGAGAGTTGCCAGTAAAAGACAACTTTGATAAAACCCTTGATTTATCCACCCAAGGGATTAGAATGGCCTCACATAGGAGAGACCTCTGTAGAAACACAAGAGAGAGGAATGAGTCAGGGAATTAATAGTTCATAAAAGAAAAGTTGTTATTATCCACCTCCCCTCCCTCAATCCAACCTTCTCATCACTTGGAGCAATCTCAGATTGCAAATACTGCCGTTTCTCCACTTGTCTAAAATATTCCTCTGTAAAGAAAGAAAGAAAGAAAGAGAGAGAAGGATGGAGGAAGGGAGGGAGGGAGGGAGGGAGGGAGGAAGGAAGGAAAAACTTATTCTGTTATGTTGGCATCCTCTCATAAGGATGGGGACAGTTAAATTACTTCAGGACTAAATTACTTCTGGACTAAAAATATGAGTTTCATCCATGCAGGGAAGTAACCATGTAGTGATAGAGGTTTTAACCTGTTAATTTTTAGTTTTAAGGGTGAAAATAAGTCTAATTTGTTGAAAATAAAGATCTGAGTAAAGTAATATATATACATATATATATACACACATATATACACATATATATACACATATATATACATATATATGTATTTATATACACACACATATGTGTGTATATATACACACATATGTGTGTGTATGTATATATATATATATATATATATATATTCCTCTGTAAAAATCAAATAACAGATATATAAAAAAAAAAAAGTTAATGGATAAGATTTTCTCACTTTACCCCTGTTCTCTTTTGAACCTCTGGGACCCTGCTCTTATTGGTCCTTCAATGTGCACCTGCCAGTGACCAAATTAATGAAAATGCTGCAAATAATGTTAGTGGAAAGATTCAGAAATAGGTGATTGTGCTTAAGTCATGATGTATTTTTTATAGATTTGAATTACCTTGCTCTGGTTTTCCATTGCATTTATACCCAGCAATCTAGTCATATTTTCTGCTCATAAAAATCATACCTACTTCAGATACTGGGATTAACTGTGTCTTTTGTACTAGGCCTGTATAACAATCATGGTGTTGTGTGATTTCCAGGTGTTCTGCCACCTGGACGATGTACAGAACCACTGTTCAGGATCATAGTTTCCATGTGTGACTGCAACACATGGGTATAATATTTGTTATTATTGATTGTGTTTCCCAGAACCTCTTTCTAAAGCACTTCTTAAGAGTTCTCAGATGCAAGAAGGTATATTTGCCCAGGTTTGCCAGACAGAGAGGTAAGGCTTGGGATGTGATAGGCTTCAGGTCACCCAATCCCACTGAGACACATGGTATGCTCAAGTAAATGCCAGCTCAGGGAGTGACCTAGGATGCACCCCAGGTGACTCCCTCTTCTGAGAAATTGTCCTTAGCCAGAGGGCAAATTGATGACCTGACACCACTCTTACAAATTAGAGGCTAAAAATACTACAAGACCAGTTAGCTGGGCCTAGAAAAGGGACTGGAGAGGTGGTCAGAAATATTTATTGAGTCCCTGGTGTATCCCTGTGGACTTGCCGCAGGCTGATATGTTGAATCTCAAAGACCATTTTCTGGAAGGAAGGAGCCAAGATGTCAAGAAGCCTTCAAACTAATGGGCATGAATAAGGGTTCTCTACCACAGACATTTGGCTGGTAAAAACCATGTCTGAATTCAGGGAACCAGATTGCCTGGAAGGCTGATGCCAAAAATCAGGTTTCCAGAAATTAGCTGTAAAGAGAGAAATTTTATCTGAGTATCCAAACCATCAAGCTCTAATCCAAAGTCCTTGAGAAGTGGCCAGGTGTCAAGCAACATAAACCAAATACAAACTCTTAAGACTGAAGGGCAGACTTCCCTTTAAGAAGACAGAAGAGGCAAAGCTAAGAGTCAGAAATAAAATAGCTAACCTCTATGGAGCACTGACTATGTACGTGCCAGGCACTGTTCAGTATTTATACGTAATAACTCATTAAAATGAGAATGGTATTAATATCATCCCTATCTTGCAGGTGCATAAACTGAAGCACGGAAAGCTCAGGTAATTTTTCAAGGCCATAGAACTAGAAAGCAGCAGAGGTGGTGTATGGCCTCAGAACCAATCTTCCCAGTGGCCACACTATATTACCTCTGCAGTTTCAGAGGAACTAGTTTGCATCAGGTCTTAAACAAATGAGGAGAATCCAGGATGATCCATCCAGACAAAATCAAGTGTTTAGTTTACGTCTGTGGCCCCGTACATTAGGTCAGTGTGTGTCAGCAGACTTCAAGTCAAACAAGGGGGCAAGAACCCATAGCAGAAGCATCGACTGGTTGGAAATTCTCTACTAGGGACCTGTTGCAGACTTGGAGCTTATCACATCCCTCAGGGTACGTTTAGTGGGATACACTCTCTGTGAAGATCTCTTCCTATTGAAATTTTCCGCCACTGGAATATCTGTAAGGTAGTATGTCTGTAGGTCAGTCTCAGTGGACACATTTCAAGGATGGCATCCACATAGTTCCTACAGGAGCTGAGCTGCATCTGTTTCCTGTCTGCCAGCGTCAGGGTATACATCAGCACAGAGCTGAGGTGAGCCCTGTGGCCCCAGTGCCCACAAACAGAAGCCACGGTTCAGTCACCTTCGAGTTGGCACCTGGTGTCCTCAAACTTCAGTTGCATTCCCTGGCCCTGTGTGAGTACAGGATTGGCTGAGCTAACCCTCCCTCATCCTTATGAAACAGAAAGCCTCACAAATCTTTCTTTCTGACCTTGCTCCCAGGGGACCATCTAGCGCCTGAAATGCTACATGCAAGTTTTTGCAACTCTTTTCCTATAAAAAAAAAAGGTGTTTGGTATTGTAGCAAAACCCTAACATCAGTCTAGGGAACACTGATTTACCACTGATTTACCCCCCCCCCACCAGGCACCACTTTTATAAATAAGGAACCAAAGAGGTCTCCCCCCACTCCTCCAAACACATGCCCCTCTTACCTCCTCAGCACTCCAGCATACAGTCTCTTTTCCCCAGAATAGTCAGGAAAGCACTGGCTGACAGGCTGTGTTATTGCTTCTGATCCCATTGGTCACATCATGTAACATCTTAACTCTTAACCTAATTTGATGGATGCAGCTTGACAGGGCGTAGCAGGGATGCTGGTCAGGCTTCCCCGAGCTGTGTTTAAGACCCCACCTCCCTGCAGGCTCCTGGAGACTACACAGCATTCAAAACACTTCAGGGCATATTTCTTGGTCAAAGCAGGTACAAGGGCAGTAGCCTATCCCTAACTATAGGGTTAGATCCTTGGAAATAACTGTGGCCATGCTTGTCTTCTTGTCTTAAGAAGGTTTAAGATCTTAAGTCAGGACAAGAAAAAATAGTGTTTCGGAGACTGACGTTATGGCGACCCTCAGAAAGCATTTTAATTTTTTTTCATATTTAATAAAATTAATAAAAATGGTAAATTCAATAAAGAGAATATCAATGACATTTTTTACATTTCCAGTTTAAAATAGGAAGGCTACACAAGTCCATTCCCTGTACCATCTCTTTCCCAGGAGACACTTTTAGCTTATGTATCTGTTGTATTGTGTTCTGTGTTGTAGGCTACTATATGCTATGAGGAATTTAGGTTTTTTTCTGTGTCTGGGCTTCATCTAACTGGTCTAAATATCCAGGGTCTCTCTGATTTTAGGGTCCAGAGGGTTAGCTTCCTGTGCCACCTCTGTGCCCCAAATGTGGGCTGAAATCATCTGCTGTCAACACCTACATCCTCCAGTTCTTCCCTCCTGCCCGTTTGAGGTGTAAGTGGAGGAAGTTACATTCAGTTACCTTTCCTTCTCTCTTAATGGTTTTTTTGCAAGGGGCATCATTTTTGTTCTGCCTTTAAAATAACTAACTCCTTTATGTAGCCCAACTCTAGTTGTTTCCTGACAACTCTGGAATCATCTAGAGATACCTAACTTTGAGTCCTGTCTCTGACATTGACCAGCTGTGAATTCTTAGAATGGTTGCTCAACCCCAGAAACATCAATCGCATCATCTGTAAAATAGGGAAATACTCTCCAATTACATTGGGTGGTCATATGGATCGAGTGGCATGATGAATATAAAATGTGTAGCACAATGTCAGACCCACAGGACATGCTTAGCACTGGTCATGTTTAGGAGTCATGGTTGCAGTAGTGACAAATGTGCATGTTGGAAAGAGGCTCATCCAGGTTCGTATTCCACATCTACCCCCTACTGCTCTTAAGACAAAGCAAACTTCCTTGTCTGAACCTCACTTTCCTTCTGTATAATACCGAGCTATAGTACAGTGAGTCTTGCCATAGCGGGATAAGTGGTTCATAAAAATTCAATCATATAAACCAAGGAGCTGCGTTAATGAAATAACTGGAGTGAGTCTTTACAGCCTGCTGGCCAGAAGTTTAAAGAGTCCACCTGGGCCTTCTAAACCCATCCAGTTTCTGACTGTTGATTTGGCGCCCTCTCTTGGCAGGCGTCTGTGGCATTGTAAATATTAATGGGGGCTATTCAGTATCATGTGGCTACTGGGACTTCCTACAATTGTATGTGGCCTGTCTTTTCTCAACCTATTGAGCCAAGAGAATATTAGAAATTCAGGGATCCATCTTTAGAGTCCCTGATTTCCACACAGGGTTGACTGACATTTTTTTTTGACCAGCCCTACCTCCACATGCATGAAATAAAAATTCTATCCAGTCTCTGTGTCTATCTGAAAATAGGGGTAGGCAGAGGATGAAACCTAATTATATATGAATTATAATACAGGTGAAATTCTGATTAGTATGATGTTTATCAGTATGTGTATATATATTACATGTTGCTATGTATGTGTATTACATATTATGTATCATATAAATGAAGTTATTACCATGGGGCATTTTCTCATAGGGCTTTACTACATCTATCTTCAAATTTTTGTGAAGTTAAATGAGATTATGCATTAAACATACTGTCTTATTTTATTTAGGCTACTCTGACAAAATACCACGGATGGGTAGTTTATGAACAACAGAAATTTATTTCTCACAGTTCCAGAGGATGGGAAGTCCAGGATTAGGGTGCAAACTATGTTCAAGTGAGGGCCATAGCTGGGTGCCTTTCTACTGTATCCTCATATGGTAGAAGAGGTCTAAGTATCTCTCTGGAGCCTCTTTGATAAGGCTCTAATGCCTCTCATGACTCCTTCATGACTTAAGTACCTCCCAAAGGCTTTGCCTACCAGTACCATCACCTTTGGGGTTTGGGATTTCAACATATACATTTTGGAGAACACAAACTTTCAGACCATAGCAGGCACCTATCACAGTTCTGGCACATTATTATCAAATCATAAGAAATGTTATTTTTTAATGTTATTATTTATAAATATATAACACACAAGTTGAAACAAAAGTTCTTGAGGTTTCTAGAAAAAATGTAAAGACGTAAACTGACATAATAAGCCAGAATTACCTCTAATAAGAACTACAAGTTAGGAAGAGATTACTGCAGCCCTACAATATTAGAATTCATGAAATTTACCACCTAAAATAAATATCTGCAGTTCGTGAAGCAGATTTGAATTAAATACATATGATCAGCCCACAGCATTTTGGCTTCCCAGACTGACAGCATGGGCATGTCTCCAACCTTCACACACCCCTCTGGCAGAACTTATGGGACTCCTTACCACATATTTAAGGCTTGATATTCACTTTAATAGAATTTCACTGGCAAAGAACTGAATCATTTTTCCCCATGTTTATATATTCTGGATGAGTCCTGACGGTCAGAGAAGAAGGGACAGCTAAGACAACAGGGAGGATATCTCCCATCATGGTCTTTCCTCTTCATCAGAGTAGAAGCTGTCTTCACCGAAAGAAGGGACTGGTACATTCCTGGGTTTCCTTATCTACATTGTTGGTGCTCAAAGCACAGCAGCCACTGTAGCATAACCTTTAAATCATCCTTTAAGCAGTAGTTTTGGTTCCTTTCCATAGCACTGGTCTGGAGGCAGAAATGTAAAAGACATGTGGAAGTCTCTAATTTCAAGATGTTCACAGTCTAAATGAAAAAAAAAAAAAAACACTAGATACATATGCAAAAACCAGATACATCTGCTTTGTGAATCCTACAAAGCAGAGGGTGGACTGGAGAGGAAAGGCTTTACAGTTGGAGACCAGCAAGAACAAGAAGCTCATGCAACCTTCCCAATGAGAGAAGGAGAGCTGAGGTAGCTGGACAGGGGCAGTGCAACAGAAATAGAAAGGGGCAGAGGAAATGTCTAAGTTGGGAGCATAGGGGAAGAGTAGCAAAGGAGACAACGAAGCAACTCAGAACATCAAGGCTCTATGAAAAGAATAGCTTTGAAACTGGTTGCATTTCTCCCACTGTCAGATCAATTTCCAAGGAGTCTGAGCCCCTGGTAATTCATCTCAGCACCTTTTTAAGGCATCTGCGGTGATCCGGTGATCAGATGCATTAAGAAACAAGCTAGTGATGGGATATATGTATTTTTAAATATTGTGTTTTCTTTTCTTTTCTTTTCTTTTTGGTCCTGAAGCATTTTAGAAGTTAGAAGGAAGCTGTGAATCATGTGCTGTCTAGCTAGGGAGGCTGGAGGAGGAAGACACCATTGCAAGCTGATAGGAAATCAGGTTTTAAGTCCTATTTGTTTTCTGGTGTCTCCATGATGTGACATTAGGAGATGATGGCTGCAGTTACAGGGGCACATTTTTTCCAATGATGTTCATAAATACACTTTGTTAGGCAGTTCTATCAAATCTGCCTGCTTTTCCTTCCCTCTCAGAGGGCAGACTGCTTTTCAGCTGCTTGATTTCTCTCTCTGAGATGGGACTGCTGCCTGAGAATCTGAAACTCGGTGTGAGACACGGAATATTAAATCTACCTGCAGTATTTGTGTAGGAGGAAAAGGCGAGATGGGGATGGGGTGAAGGGATAGCTGAGGGAAGGCTAATCCCGTAAGACAGGCTTTCCACTTGAGGTTCACTAGCCTGGCCCGGCTGGACAGGTGGCCATCCAAGGCTGGCAGGAATGGAGAGAGTTGCTTATTGAAAGTTTGCCAGATCTCTTTCTGTGCTGGTTGGGGCCTTGTTTTTAAGATCAGCAGAGATGGTGAATTCTTTCTTCTTGAAGTTCACGAAAAACAACAGGGAGAAGGTCATTCAATGAGATGAAATTTCTTTATCTGTGCACTGAAACTAATATTATTCACCTAGCAAGACTGCTAAAAAAGCAAATAACATGGAATGCTTTTAGCCCACCAGCTTCAGGCATTCACCGGCCTAGGGCATGATCCTGAAGAATTTCCCTTCCCTTCCATACCTCTGCCTCCCCTCTGTGAATCCCTGGGGCATGGGAGATCGCTCTATAATAAAACCTAGTGTGGTGCATTGAAGTATACTTCTACATGTAGACAACTTCCTGGGGGTCTTGGTAAAATTCAGATTCTTACTTAGTAGGTCTTTATCAGGGCCTGAGATTCTGCATTTTCAACAAGCATCCAGGCAATATAGTTGTGAACGGCTTCTGGACCACACTTTAGTGGGAAGAACCTCCCAGAACGGGGGTCATCATATGTGACAGACAGAAGGAAGTAGAGAAAAGGGCTCTGCTGCAGAGTCAGGCCTTGCAAGGGGAGCTGGCACTTGAAAGGACAGTGTCCAAAGTCTATATCCAGATAAGCCAGGTGTGGAGGGAACAAATTCCTATAGCAGAGGAAAGTTTGTGCTGTTCATGGGACATGACTGTGGTGATGTGATCATATTAGTCTTGAGAAGATCATGAAACAAGGGGATCTGTTTCATCATCCTTACGTGTAAAACCCCAATTGCTCCTGACTACCTTTGCATTAAAGTCCAAATTCCTCACCACCTACCATGTCCCTTGTGAGAATGCCTCTGGCTTCTCCTCATAGTCTTTCCTTGCACGCTCCTTTTACTTTTCCGGGCCTGTTACACTTTTGCACATACAGATCCTTCTGCCTGGGGTGCTCTTTGCTTACAGCTGCTTTGCCTGTTCAGCAAACTCCTATTCACCTTTAGAATTCCTTTGTAAAATCAGCTTTTCTGTGAAACTTAAATTCACAGCTTCTATATCTTTAAATTCCTGGCCTGTTTCTCAGGACTGAAAGGATCCTGTACCTTATGTCTTCTTCTCTGTTGCCTGAAAGGCCCTTGTAATCTAGTCTTTGCTTTTTTAATTGCCACTGTCTTCCTAGGACCTAGCACAGTGCTGGGCAGTGGCAGTCATTTAGTAATTTTACTTAAAGAGAACAGAGAAGTAAGTAGAAGATGCAGGATGAGATGATTGCAGCTGCTCTGGAAAAGGGCCTGTGAGTATGAAGGATTTTCCCTAAGAAAGCCTGGGAATAGGCCAGGGAGGACCTTCTTGTGGAAAAAAGTGGCTATGCACTAAGCACGGTCAGTCTGCATGCGTACCGTGCCGTGTGGTCTGCGAGGGCGTCCTGGGGGAGAGGGGGTGAACCTCTCACTGGGGAGAGCAGAGAGTGGTGCTCTCTGATTCTCTGAAGTGCTTGTTCTCTGAAACACTGCTAAGCCTGCTTTAACCACTCAAGTTCTCTACAGACAGCCTTCTTTTTCTCCCCTAGACCCTACCCTCACATAAGTAGTTAATGCCGAATCCTTGAGATCCTGCTTTAGCATTTGGGACAGAAAGACGTAAACTTGAGTTTCATCAGTCATGGAGAACTTATGTTACAAAAAAGAAAGGAGAGACACACCCTCCTCTGCAGGAATTCTACCCTCTGAGCCCAGGGCTTGCTTCCTCTTTCTCTGCTTCCTTTGGGGTCATTGTCCACAACCAGTCTCCCAAATGTGCAACTGGAGCTCTTTGTTCCTGAGTCCATAGTTGAAAACGTATCAACAACTTTCTATAGGCTTTATATACAGTGTTTTGCCAGCACCATTTTGTCAAAGCAGTTCACGTTACCGTTGATGGGAAAACACTTCTGTATGGACCAGGGAAGGAAATGGACTCCAGACCTGAATCCTGGCCCTGCCATATGCAAACCATGAGAATCGAGGTACTTGGATTCTCTGTACCCCAGATTTTTTATATATAATGTGGGAATAACAATCCCTACCTTAGGGGTTTGCTATAAGGATTTTTAAAAATACTATTTTGTTCTGTTGCTTCTATTTCTTTTTTATAATACCCATGCCAATAATATTACCTTAAACATTATGAAAAAGCAACTTGCTTCTTCAATTACTTACTTAGTTTCACTTCTGGCTGACTCAACCATATACTGAAATATAAGGTTACCATATAAAAATGTCTTGGTACTGGAGAAGAGAAAGAGGTAAGTATCAACACAATAGAACAGAACACCCCAAAACAGACCTAAAATCTATACCAGGATATAAAGAGTTGTGTCTCAACACATGTGACATGTATGATATTTATCGTAAATCAATTTACAAAACAGAGATTGACACACTGACAGAAAAAATGGCCAGTGGAGGGGCGCCTGGGTGGCTCAATGGGTTAAAGACTCTGCCTTCGGCTCAGGTCATGAACTCAGGGTCATGGGATTGAGCCCCGCATTGGGCTCTCTGCTCAGTGGAGAGCCTGCTTCCCCCTCTCCCTCTCTGCCTGCCTCTCTGCCTACTTGTGATCTCTGTTTGTCAAATAAATAAATAAAATCTTTAAAAAAAAAATGGCCAGTGGAGGTATTAGGAAGAAATTCAAAGGGGGAAAAAAACTATGGCCAATAAGTATATCAAACTCCAGCCTCACTTACTATTTTTTTTTTTTTATACAAGGACACTGGTACTGAGAGGAGGTAGGTAACTTGTCAAAAATCATGCAAAGAGAGTGGATGATCCCAGCGTGAACGTGGATTTTCTTTTAATCACTTGTCTTTGAAAGAATGTTTTCTTGCTGTTGTTATTTTTGTCTGTTTTGCTTTTCCAAATAAAAAGTTTTATCAACTTCTTGGGTTTGAAATTAAAGCAAGACAAAATTTGAAATCCTGTGGGAATAGTCATTGGAATTATATAAAATCCATACATTTAAAAAATGGAGCATTTACTAATATAGTTTTATTACTTATCCATCCATCTCTTATTCTTTTTTTTTTTTACATTCAATTTTAAATTTTATTTTTTTTATAAACATATATTTTTATCCCCAGGGGTACAGGTCTGTGAATCGCCAGGTTTACACACTTCACAGCACTCATCATAGCACATACCCTCCCCAATGTCCATAATCCCACCCCCCCAACCCCCCTCCCCCCATTAACCCTCAGTTTGTTTTGTGAGATTAAGAGTCACTTATGGTTTGTCTCCCTCCCAATCCCATCTTGTTTCATTTACTCTTCTCCTACCCCCTTAACCCCCCCATGTTGCATCTCCTCTCCCTCATATCAGGGAGATCATATGATAGTTGTCTTTCTCCAAATGACTTATTTCGCTAAGCATGATACCCTCTTGATCCATCCACGTCGTCGCAAATGGCAAGATTTCATTTCTTTTGATGGCTGCATAGTATTCCATTGTGTATATATACCACATCTTCTTTATCCATTCGTCTGTTGATGGACATCTAGGTTCTTTCCATAGTTTGGCTATTGTAGACATTGCTGCTATAAACATTCGGGTGCACGTGCCCCTTCGGATCACTACGTTTGTATCTTTAGGGTAAATACCCAGCAGTGCAATTGCTGGGTCATAGGGTAGTTCTATTTTCAACATTTTGAGGAACCTCCATGCTGTTTTCCAGAGTGGTTGCACCAGCTTGCATTCCCACCAACAGTGTAGGAGGGTTCCCCTTTCTCCGCATCCTCGCCAGCATCTGTCATTTCCTGACTTGTTAATTTTAGCCATTCTGACTGGTGTGAGGTGGTATCTCATTGTGGTTTTGATTTGTAATTCCCTGATGCCGAGTGATGTGGAGCACTTTTTCATGTGTCTGTTGGCCATCTGGATGTCTTCTTTGCAGAAATGTCTGTTCATGTCCTCTGCCCATTTCTTGATTGGATTATTTGTTCTTTGGGTGTTGAGTTTGCTAAGTTCTTTATAGATTTTGGACACTAGCCCTTTATCTGATATGTCATTTGCAAATATCTTCTCCCATTCTGTCAGTTGTCTTTTGGTTTTGTTAACTGTTTCCTTTGCTGTGCAAAAGCTTTTGATCTTGATAAAATCCCAATAGTTCATTTTTGCCCTTGCTTCCCTTGCCTTTGGCGATGTTCCTAGGAAGATGTTGCTGCGGCTGAGGTCGAAGAGGTTGCTGCCTGTGTTCTCCTCAAGGATTTTGATGGATTCCTTTCTCACATTGAGATCCTTCATCCATTTTGAGTCTATTTTCGTGTGTGGTGTAAGGAAATGATCCAATTTCATTTTTCTGCATGTGGCTGTCCAATTTTCCCAACACCATTTGTTGAAGAGGCTGTCTTTTTTCCATTGGACATTCTTTCCTGCTTTGTCGAAGATGAGTTGACCATAGAGTTGAGGGTCTATTTCTGGGCTCTCTATTCTGTTCCATTGATCTATGTGTCTGTTTTTTTGCCAGTACCATGCTGTTTTGATGATGACAGCTTTGTAATAGAGCTTGAAGTCCGGAATTGTGATGCCACCAACTTTGGCTTTCTTTTTCAATATTCCTTTGGTTATTCGAGGTCTTTTCTGGTTCCATATAAATTTTAGGATTATTTGTTCCATTTCTTTGAAAAAAATGGATGGTACTTTGATAGGAATTGCATTAAATGTGTAGATTGCTTTAGGTAGCATAGACATTTTCACAATATTTATTCTTCCAATCCAGGAGCATGGAACATTTTTCCATTTCTTTGTGTCTTCCTCAATTTCTTTCATGAGTACTTTATAGTTTTCTGGGTATAGATTCTTAGTCTCTTTGGTTAGATTTATTCCTAGGTATCTTATAGTTTTGGGTGCAATTGTAAATGGGATTGACTCCTTAATTTCTCTTTCTTCTGTCTTGTTGTTGGTGTAGAGAAATGCAACTGATTTCTGTGCATTGATTTTATATCCTGACACTTTACTGAATTCCTGTACAAGTTCTAGCAGTTTTGGAGTGGAGTCTTTTGGGTTTTCCACATATAGTATCATATCATCTGCAAAGAGTGATAGTTTGACTTCTTCTTTGCCGATTTGGATGCCTTTAATTTCCTTTTGTTGTCTGATTGCTGAGGCTAGGACTTCTAGTACTATGTTGAATAGCAGTGGTTATAACGGACATCCCTGCCGTGTTCCTGACCTTAGTGGAAAAGCTTTCAGTTTTTCTCCATTGAGAATGATATTTGCGGTGGGTTTTTCATAGATGGCTTTGATAATATTGAGGTATGTGCCGTCTATCCCTACACTTTGAAGAGTTTTGATCAGGAAGGGATGCTGTACTTTGTCAAATGCTTTTTCAGCATCTATGGAGAGTATCATATGGTTCTTGTTCTTTCTTTTATTAATGTGTTGTATCACATTGATTGATTTGCAGATGTTGAACCAACCTTGCAGCCCTGGAATAAATCCCACTTGGTCGTGGTGAATAATCCTTTTAATGTACTGTTGAATCCTATTGGCTAGTATTTTGGCGAGAATTTTTGCATCTGTGTTCATCAAGGATATTGGTCTGTAGTTCTCTTTTTTGATGGGATCCTTGTCTGGTTTTGGGATCAAGGTGATGCTGGCCTCATTAAATGAGTTTGGAAGTTTTCCTTCCATTTCTATTTTTTGGAACAGTTTCAGGAGAATAGGAATTAGTTCTTCTTTAAATGTTTGGTAGAATTCCCCTGGGAAGCCATCTGGCCCTGGGCTTTTGTTTGTTTGGAGATTTTTGATGACTGTTTCAATCTCCTTACTGGTTATGGGTCTGTTCAGGCTTTCTCTTTCTTCCTGGTTCAGTTGTGGTAGTTTATATGTCTCTAGGAATGCATCCATTTCTTCCAGATTGTCAAATTTGTTGGCGTAGAGTTGCTCATAGTATGTTCTTATAATTGTCTGTATTTCTTTGGTGTTGGTTGTGATCTCTCCTCTTTCATTCATGATTTTATTTATTTGGGTCCTTTCTCTTTTCTTTTTGATAAGTCTGGCCAGGGGTTTATCGATCTTATTAATTCTTTCAAAGAACCAGCTCCTAGTTTCGTTGATTTGTTCTATTGTTTTTTGGTTTCTATTTCATTGATTTCTACTCTGATCTTTATGATTTCTCTTCTCCTGCTGGGTTTAGGCTTTCTTTCTTGTTCTTTCTCTAGCTCTTTTAGGTGTAGGGTTAGGTTGTGTACCTGAGACCTTTCTTGTTTCTTGAGAAAGGCTTGTACCGCTATATATTTTCCTCTCAGGACTGCCTTTGTCATGTCCCACAGATTTTGAACTGTTGTGTTTTCATTATCATTTGTTTCCATGAATTTTTTCAACTCTTCTTTAATTTCCTGGTTGACCCATTCATTCTTTAGAAGGATGCTGTTTAGTCTCCATGTATTTGGGTTCTTTCCAAACTTCCTCTTGTGATTGAGTTCTAGCTTCAGAGCATTGTGGTCTGAAAATATGCAGGGAATGATTCCAATCTTTTGATAACGGTTGAGACCTGATGTAGGACCAAGAATATGATCTATTCTGGAGAATGTTCCATGTGCACTAGAGAAGAATGTGTATTCTGTTGCTTTGGGATGAAATGTTCTGAATATATCTGCTATGTCCATCTGGTCCAGTGTGTCATTTAAGGCCTTGATTTCCTTGTTGATCTTTTGCTTGGATGATCTGTCCATTTCAGTGAGGGGAGTGTTAAAGTCCCCTACAATTATTGTATTATTGTCGATGTGTTTCTTTGATTTTGTTATTAATTGGTTTATATAGTTGGCTGCTCCCACGTTAGGGGCATAGATATTTAAAACTGTTAGATCTTCTTGTTGGACAGTTCCTTTGAGTATGATATAGTGTCCTTCCTCATCTCTTATTATAGTCTTTGGCTTAAAATCTAATTGATCTGATATAAGGATTGCCACTCCTGCTTTTTTCTGATGTCCATTAGCATGGTAAATTCTTTTCCACCCCCTCACTTTAAATCTGGAGGTGTCTTCAGGTTTAAGATGAGTTTCTTGTAGGCAACATATAGATGGGTTTTGTTTTTTTATCCATTCTGATACCCTGTGTCTTTTGATTGGGGCATTTAGCCCATTCACATTCAGGGTAAGTATTGAGAGATATGAATTTAGTGCCATTGTATTGCCTGTAAGGTGACTGTTATTGTATATTGTCTCTGTTTCTTTCTGATCTACTACTTTTAGGGTCTCTCTTTGCTTAGAGGACCCCTTTCAATATTTCCTGTAGAGCTGGTTGGTATTTGCAAATTCTTTCAGTTTTTGTTTGTCCTGAAAGCTTTTAATCTCTCCTTCTATTTTCAATGATAGCCTAGCTGGATATAGTATTTTTGGCTGCCTGTTTTTCTCGTTTAGTGCTCTGAATATATCATGCCAGCTCTTCCTGGCCTGCCAGGTCTCTGTGGATAAGTCTGCTGCCAATCTAATATTTTTACCGTTGTATGTTACAGACTTCTTTTCCCGGGCTGCTTTCAGGATTTTCTCTTTGTCACTAAGACTTGTAAATTTTACTATTAGGTGACGGGTGTGGACCTATTCTTATTGATCTTGAGGGGGGTTCTCTGAACCTCCTGGATTTTGATGCTTGTTCCCTTTGCCATATTGGGGAGATTCTCTCCAATAATTCTCTCCAATATACCTTCTGCTCCCCTCTCTGTTTCCTCTTCTTCTGGAATCCCAATTATTCTAATGTTGTTTTGTCTTATGGTGTCACTTATCTCTCGAATTCTCCCCTCATGGTCCAGTAGCTGTTTGTCCCTCTTTTGCTCAGCTTCTTTATTCTCTGTCATTTGGTCTTCTATATCACTAATTCTTTCTTCTGCCTCATTTATCCTAGCAGTGAGAGCCTCCATTTTTTATTGCACCTCATTAATAGCTTTTTTGATTTCAACTTGCTTAGATTTTAGTTCTTTTATTTCTCCAGAAAGGGCTTTTATCTCTCCAGAGAGGGTTTCTCTAATATCTTCCATGCCTTTTTCGAGCCCGGCTAGAACCTTGAGAATCATCATTCTGAACTCTAGGTCTGACATATTACCAATGTCTGTATTGATTAGGTCCCTAGCCTTTGGTACTGCCTCTTGTTCTTTTTTTTTTGTGGTGAATTTTTCCGCCTTGTCATTTTGTCCAGATAAGAGTATATGAAGGAGCAAGTGAAATACTAAAAGGGTGGCAACAACCCCCGGAAAATATGCTTTAACCAAATCAGAAGAGATCCCAAATCGTGAGGGGGGAGAAAGGGGATAAAAAGAGGTTCAGAAAGAAGAAAAAAAAAAAAAGAAACAATTAAAAAAAGAAAACCAATAAAGAAAAAAATATAAAAAGGAAAAAAAGAATATATATATTAGATAAACTAGTTAAAAAAAACGTTAAAAAAGGAAAGGGTAAAAGTTAAAAAAATTTAGCAGAAGAAGAAAAATAAATTGAAAAAGAAAAAAAATTAAATTAACTGCAAGGCTAAAAAATCATGGGGAGAAAGCCATGAGTTCCGTGCTTTGCTTTCTCCTCCTTTGGAATTCCGCTGCTCTTCTTGGTATTGAAACTGCACTCCTTGGTAGTTGAACTTGGTCCTGGCTGGGTTTCTTGTTGATCTTCTGGGGGAGGGGCCTGTTGTAGTGATTCTCAAGTGTCTTTGCCCCAGGTGGAGTTGCACTGCCCTTACCAGGGGCCGGGCTGAGTAATCCGCTCGGGTTAGCTTTCGGGAGCTTTTGTTCCCTGAGCGCTTTCCGTAGAGTTCTGGAGGGCGGGAATGAAGATGGCGGCCTCCCGGTCTCCGGCCCGGAGGAGCCGAGAGCCCGGGGCCCCACTCCTCAGTGCGCCCTCAGAGAACAGCGCCGATCTACTCCCGTCACCCTGCCTCCGGCCGCGCTCTGAGCTGACCGAGACTGCGACCGGTTCAAGGTAACCCCGAGCTTAGAGCTTACTCCTCAGCTCTGTCTCTGTAGCCGGCTTCCCTGTTCTAATACCTGTAAGCTCTGCGACACTCAGACACCCCCGATCCTTCTGTGACCCTGCAGGACCTGAGGCCATGCTGACCCTGCGTGGGCTTCACCCCAGGTAAGCCTCTGGAGCGATGTCCCTCAGCGGAACAGACTTTAAAAGTCCCGATTTTGTGCTCCGTTGCTCCGCCGCTTGCCGGGAGCCGGCCCCTCCCCCCGCGGTCTATCTTCCCGTCGCTTTGGATTCACTTCTCCGCCCGTCCTACCTTTCCGAAAGTGGTTGATTTTCTGTTTCTAGAGTTGCTGTTCTTCTTCTCTTCGATCTCCCATTGGATTTGTAGGTGTTTGCAATCTTTAGATAAGCTATCTAGCTGATCTCCCGCTACCTGAAGTAGTCTCAGCCTGCTCCTTCTCCGCCATCTTGACTCCTCCCCCCATCCATCTCTTATTCTTAAAAATAAAATGTTTGTTTACTTCTTCTAGGCCAGGACATATTCTGGATACAAGTGACAGAGAAATGAACAAAATGTAACCTGGGCCCTCAAGCACTTTACCAATGTAGGGGGTAGACAGATACATAAATAAACAATCCTAAAATTAGCTTTGTTGAGTACAATTACTTATAGTAAACATGTTCTGTTAATTGTAACAAATACTATCCGATTTATAAAATGCCTTTGGTGCATAATCATGCCATCTGCACATAATAGAGATTTACAACATTTTATCTTAAAATCCTTAAGGCCAGATATGTCTTGTAATTCATAATGTTGAATACTAATATGGTGCATATTGCAGATATTACACAATACCCCAGCAAGGTCTGGGAAGAAGCCCATAATCAAATATATTAATATTATTTCTGCATCAGTATAAACATTCACACTAAGTGGCTTTACAGCAGCTCAAATCAGTTTGTGTATCAAATGAGTGATGCAAAGTGCTCAATTTTCAGAATATTTTGGATTTCAGAATTGCAAGCAGGACTTAGGGATCTACAATACTTTTTTCTTTCTTATTAATATATATTAATTTTATTTCTCTCTTTGTCTTATTGTACCAGCTAGACCTATTTAAATAATGTTAAACAACAGTGGGCAGAGTGAACAGACTTGTTTTATTTCTAATTTAGAGATCTGTGTCTGGTGTGCCTAATAAAAATTGTTTGATTGAGGGTTTAAAATAGGAATATTCGCCATATTAAGGAAGAATATTTTATTCTAACTTGAGAAATGAAAATGTTGTTAAATTTCATGAAATGTATTTAGGAGATGTTGAAATAATTACATACTTTTGTTTTTTATTATTAGCCTACTGATATACTTCTATTGCATTATTCAGATTTCTTATATTGAAACTAGGGGAATTTCTATTGGATTATTGAATCAGCAATATTAAATTATTAAACTGTATTGTGAAGTAGTTAATTTACAGTTTTGAATCTATGTTCACAGTTTAGATTGTTTTGTTTTCTTTGTTTTCTGCATAATATCTTATTACCTTTGGGGATCAGGATCCAATCTGCCTTGTGAAATGAATGGGGTACTTTCTACATCTTCTACTCTCCAGAATATATTTCAATGAATGTATTTATGTAGCTCTTGAATACTTTGAATTTAATCACCATTAAATCTCTCAGGATCTAATGTCTTTGGGGCAAATAGTTTTCAAAGAGCTTTCCATGATTCTCCTTAGCTCTTGGTCTGTTCTGATTTTCTATTTCTCTGTAATTTTCCAAACTTGATTATCTTTTATTAGATTGGGAAGATTAGAAGTTAGAGGAGGCATTCTTACCCTGCCCAGCTGTGAATGCATATGTCTTTGCATTGCAGAATTTATGAGGGGTTTTATTTGCTCTTTTAATTGTCTTGTTTTTTGTTTTTGGTTTTGTGTTTTATTTTTTCAACTTGAGAGTTCATTATAAAAGAGATTTGATTTGGCCCAAATGTTCATCAGTTTATCTTTCACTGTGCTGTCTTTGAAATTACGCTTTTAAGAACAACTAGGTACCCAGAAAATCACTGCTTGAAAGAACATGAGAGATCATCTGGTCTATTCTATTGATTTTAGAAATGGGAAAACTGAGGTCTCAGCTGGTAACATAATTTACAGAAGTTACAGTGTCCAGAACAAAACCCAGCTCAGTTAGCTAATAAATGTCTTTATGAAGTAAGCATAGCAAGGAACATCATATAGTTATTTCCCTTTCTTTCAGAACCGCTGCCTACCCCTGCATCCCAAGTATTATGCCTTCCACTGTGTGTGTATAGGGACACAAGAGCATCATGGTGTCCAGCAGGCCAGTGCTTGTGGTTGCCAGCCATTTAGCTCTTGTCTCCATGGATAGGTGATCAAATTGATAAAACCCTCAGTCACCGGCACACTATAAAAGCAAAGACAGGAGCAATCCCAAGCACTGTCAGTGATCCTGAATTCTTCCTTCAGTTCACATCACTTGTATTTGTATGAAACATTGCCTAAAACTCATTGGAGGGTATTACTTATTTGTTTCATTGATCACATAAAAATTACCAAACAATGCAACAGTAAAGCTTTTACTTAAAGGACTGAGAACTGTATTGTGTGTAGGTGAAGATCAATTTCATTGCTTGTGAAGACAGCTGTGTATGTTACACTGGATGTTCAGTACTGGCCATACTGTATACTAAAGCATGAAATCATGTTATGGCCAAAGCAAATGTGGCTTCTGATACTCACTCTTGTCTCTGTCAATAAACATGATAAGGATGACACTTTACTGTATGAACATTCAGGTATAGAAAACAAGTCAGTGAGTTAATCTGATTCTCCCAAGAGCTGGACTTAATGAAACTTATATTATTTTCACAGTACCCATTTGAGACCTGATTAAATAACTTTTCTTTTAAAATTTTCTGGGCAGTGCAAATCACCATATCTGTTTCTTCTTGCATAGCAAATATACAAAAAAAAATTTAAATTTGCAATGCTGAAGAACATAAATGCTAGGAATAGAGATGCTGATCTTCTGTCCCAGGGGTCTGGGCCAGCAGAGTCAGACAGACAAAGCTTGAAGGGCAGAGAGATTATCTGAAGGACGGGAGAACAAAGCACTAGTGGGAAAATGTGTAAGGAAGCTCTCCTCTGGGAAACTCAAGGGATTAAAGTTTTCAACATTTGGATCTGACAGTAGCTTCAAATATTGAGTCCAGGACAGAAATTGAGGGTGCGGGGTGGGGGGCTGGGCAGACAGCTGAGAAAGATCAAGATCTACATAAACAGAGGATGAGTTTAAAAAAATAAATACAAACATTTTGTGATGGGGAACCAGTATTAACCGACATAATGAGTATAAAGTACTTCGCACAAGGGCATGGCATAGAGTGCTTGGTAAATGTTGGCTGTGATTAGAAATCAGAGTTTTAAATGTCTATCTTCATTCACTTAAAACTTTAAAAAAAAATCTGCACACTGTCTTCCTTTCCATCATCCAATCTTGTCAGCTAATGGCTACAAAGTATTTTCCAAATCTGATTAATTCTCACCACTTCTGGAACTTCTTGTTTAAGCCGTCATCATCTTTCAATCACAGTAGCTCCCAGACTGATGTCTCCCTTAGCACTGTTCTCCCTGCAATGTGTCCATCACCCAGAACATCACCCAGTCACTCCCTTTCTCAGGCTCTCTCCATGGCTTTCTAGTGCACTCAGTGGGCAACACATCCCCTTTACTACTGCTTGCAAGGCCTCTGCATGATCTGTACTCTGGCCACATCCATCCAGCTTCATCTCCTATCATTGCCTCTCATGAACTCTACTCTTCTAGCAGATGTTAAAGGAAGACAAACCAGCCCCTACCCTAGACCCTTTGTACTTGCTGTGTCCTCTGCCAAAGCTATTGTCCTCACATATCATCCAATCTCTTCTTTTCTTCAGGTTTTTATTCAAACAGAAACTTCTTAGAGACAATTGCTCTGATGACCCCAGTACCTAAAATCTTACCTTTTCCTCCATCTCTATCCTTTTGCTGCTTTCTTTTGTTTTACCCACATGGTCTGTATCTTTTTAACTTGAAATTTTACTATTTATTTATTGATTTTCTAGTCTGTAGTGTGTTCCTCCTATAAAATGTAAACTGCACACAAGCAGAGATTTTATCTGTCTTATTTATTGTTGTGTCATCCAGGGTCTGACACCTACTATAGTAGATGCTCAATAAATTATTTTTGGATAAATGAAAGAATACAAAAGCCTTTCTAAGGATGTATGTTTCTCTTGGGGACAACATGGCAAATACAATGCAAAAAGTGGATGCAAATGTTAGAAGAAAAAATGTTGGCAAATAAAAATTAAAATAGTGGGAAGAATTTTCCATGAACTTCATAATCACGGTTTTTGTACGCTTGCTAGATAGGTCATATTCTTGACTTTGCCAGTACTTATTGGCAATCTACTATATACCAGGAAATTTCAAATATATTGTATATACATCAACCAACTCCGAGGAGTTGATATTATTCTGCCCTCTATCAGAAAGCTCAGAAAGCCCTAGTCTCTTTCTCACTATCACTCAGACTGTGGAACCACAATATGTAAATAAGGATGTTAGTACTACTGAAGCTCAGGGTTTCCCATGTCCACTGACACATTTTGAAAGATTTCATTCCCTCCTCCACCTCTTTCTAGCTGTGTGACATTATTCACACTAGTTGACCCCTCTGGTTTTGTTTCATTTGTAAGATGAAAGAAAGCAGATTTATTCTGCTTACTCAAAAAAGTTGTTGCCCATTTAGAGGAAGTAATGAATGTGAAACAGTGAGTAAGGAGGTTACCTCTGTTTACCACTGCAGGGAGAAAAATCTTTATGTAGTGGGAACACATTGAGTCAATAGAGAAAGAGAAGCTGAGAAGGAAAATGAAAAGAGTTTGAGTCCTGTATCCAGTCATTCCTGAAGACAGCCATTCCCTCTTTTCCCACCATTTACAAATAATAAATCTCCCAATTGCACCTGAAGTAGCAGGGTAGCCATCATTCACAAAATAAAGCTGCATAGTTAACCCAGAACTCCCCACTGACCTCCTAGGATCCCTGCTGATATAGTTCCCATCAGATGGGAGACCTTTCTACTAACATGATCTGGACACACTTATGGCATCTACTTGACGCTATGGTCCAGGAAAGTAATCTTGAAAAAGATCTGCCCTCAGAGAGCTCCAACATTAATCAGAAAACAAACATTTAAAATAAATGTGCCAAATGTTATAGTGAAATTACATTTGAAGAAATTGCATTTGAAATGAGCCCTGAAGGGTAAGTCAGAATCCACACCATCTCTGATTTATTTACACAAATCTTCCTTTGAATCAGACTTTAATACCTTTTGCAAATCCAGTAAAAGTTTTAGGCAATGTTCCTAAAGGAAAAAATGGCATTTGAAGTCAAATGGTCACGTAAGGCTCATAAATACATACTAAAAATGTCATACACCTTCTAGTGCTATCTGTCCGTGGGTATATACTCTACAGCAGTAGTTCTTATCCTTTTGGGGACTCACACACATCTTGAAGAGACTAGTATTATCCTTTCCACAGAAAAAACCCTACACATCTTGGAGAAACTAGTATCACCCTTTCCATATAAAAACTTTGCATACAACATTATGAGTTTCTTGGCAACTGATTGAAATTCCTAACACACAGAATGAACCAATGACCCCTTCAGCAGACCTCTCCTTGAGGTAAGGACTCCCCTGAAGTCCACCCACAGGCAGGTGCTAAGTGCTTCTGTCAATAGAATCATGGCTGAAATGAAGAGTGACTTGCTAAAGAGCTTTAAAAATATGATTTATCATCTATACCCTGATGTCCTGAAGTTTTAACTCACTAGATGAAGCTTGTAAGGAAAAAATAAGCTATTCAACCTGACTTGTATTTCCAAGAACAAGCTATTCTCCAAGAAGCCAGCATCTAGCTCAGGAGTCTCTCTATCAAACGAATGTGAGTTATGCCGACTCCATCTGTAGGGTACTATGCATTTCCTCTCCCCTGCTACGCAAGATGCTTCCTAGCTGTAGTTATTGAATTAATCAATCAAATTTTATTTTTATTACACCATTCTGGAAAATCCACTCATACCCCTTTCCAGTAATACTGAAAAGAAAAATAATCCATATCACCCAATTAAGAATAAAACATATGTCTTCTTGATAATGTCTGAGCAGTGGCAGATCCAATGGTCATTGGCTTTTGAAGTTACTCACCATTAAAGGCAAGATAAAGTACTAGAATAATACCTATAAGCAGATAAGTTTCATTATAACCACTGAAGAGAAAAAAAGAAAAAAGAAAGGAAGAAAAGAAACATTTAAAAAGTAAGAAGTCTCTGATGTCCTAGTGTCTAGAGACACAATAATAACATACATTTATTGAACAATTTCTTCTATGAGTTAAGAGCTGTAGCACGTAATATTTAATTCACCCATACCATAGCAGCCTGATTTATGACTTCTCCAGGGCCCAGGGCTTGAGAAAGCAGATTGATGGTCTTAGCTGATTGAAGTTTCTGAGGGTGTATTTCCTGGCATTAGAAGAGAGAGAGATCTAAAATCTAGAACAGGGGAGTGGAGGATGGATTGTTTTTGCTAACATAGAGTGAAGATATAATATCAAGATGAAGCTGTCCCCTGAAGAAGAGAACCTGCCAGGGATTTTCCTGAGTGGCATCACCCTATGAACAGGCCCAGGCTTTGGCTGGCATTCCCAGCCTTTCAGCTTCATAAACTCTTATCTTGTTTCAGCTTCATAAACTCTTATCTTGTTAGTGGACCAGAGGTGATGAAACTCAAAGGACTTTCTGAACTATAACCCAATTCATGAGACATAAATGCAAACTCAACCAGAATATCTATCAGTGTATTCACTTAAATAGCAGATATGACTTGTAGTGATTGAATGGTAACGTTTGCTCACCAGACATCTCTGATTTCCCAGTATCAAAGACAAAACCAAAAAATAAACAAACTCGGGGACCAAAGTGGTGGTTATTTGGTGCATATGGGATCAGACCAAAGGGAATTTTTTTCTGGTCGTCAAATTCAGTGATGGCTAGACTTTCTCTCTCTCTTCAAACCTACCTCCTTTCTAACCCCCCTCCATTTCTCAGGCCTTTAAAATGTGATTTTCTCCACCTACAGTACTTTCTCACCATACACACACACATTTTGCCAACTTCTATCATTCCTTAAATGTCAACTCCCTAGGAAGTGGTCTCTGAGACCCAATACCAGGCTAAATTCTAGTATGTACTCCCACAGTGCCATACCTTTCTTTCCACATCATAAGAATTTATATATGCTTAGGATTCAGCACTTAAAATGTGATATAATAGTTAACTTACGTTTCCCATGACACTGTGAGTTCTGTGTGGACAAAGTCGAGTAGCATCTTGTTCATCTTTCTCTCCACAGCACCTAACAAGGTATACAGCATATCTAGCACATATTGAGCTCTTAGTGACAACACAAATTACAGCTAACGTGTCTAGAGCATTCAAATGTAGCAGATACTGCACTAAGCATTTTGCATGTATTATAAACTCTCTACAACTTGCATTCATGTACCATGGTCAGCATTTTCAGAAAAGGAAAATGAAGCTCAGAGAGACTGTCACTCTCTTACTTTATTGCTCCAGAAGCAAACTGTGAAAATAGGATTCAGGTGCAAATAATTTATTTGGGAGATGATCCCAAGAAACATCTCTGGGAAACTGAGGAAGTAAGATAGGAAAGAGAAAGCAGCCAGTAAAGGGTGTATTATCCAGCCAGAGATCACCGTGGGTGACTGGAACTTAATCCCACTGTCAAAGTGGGAGTAAGGCAGTCGATAGAAGGTATACCTTAGAGTTATCCCTCAGGGGGCTAAGGACTTTGGGCTATACTATCTTCAGTGAGTCATTGGTTGAGGTTGGCTGAGGGTGGGTTAGGGGGACATTATTTTCTAGTTTTTCTGGCCTGTTCTCCAACCAACAGGCAGTTCAAAGGCAGATGCAGTGCACCCATTGATATGAGAGGAGTTCCACTCAAGGTCCCTTTTTTTTTTTTTTTGGTCAGGGACAATATTGGGACACGAACCTGAGTCTGTTGGACTCGTTTTTCATGACTGTTTTTATACACATGTGTTAAATAAGTAGATAAAAAGAAAAAAGGAAACATAAATAAAATGAAGAAATGGAGATTGTCTCAAAGGATTTTTTGATCAGAGCTAAAATGAGATTTGATGAAGCTGCTGTGTGTAGCAACTGGAGTGTTCATGCTTTCTGGGTTCAGTATGTCTTTCCTAGGGGATTGCTGAACCACTCAGTCCGTTTTCTCTCTCTCTATACTTCCTGTGATAAGGGAACTCCTCCACATTGACAATCTATGTTCTTTCCCCAGATATGATAGTATGCTGATTTGGAAATAGTCAAGTCTTGACCTATCCAGAGAGTCATGATGTTTCTATGGTGACCACCTCTATATCAGCTCTCAGCTGCTATGCATTGATTTTCTTGATCAAAAGCTCAGTTTACTAAGGGCACAGCTTATAGTTGCCAAAAAGCCCTTGTCCTGCCCATATGTTTCTTCTTTATTCTCTCCCTCTTTCATTCACATCATCTCATTCCATGTCATTTCCAAAATAATTTGGAGTCTCAGACTTAATCAATCTATTTTGCTGGTGAGGGAATGGCTCACCTCTTATAATGCAATAGCTTTGTTTTGAGAAGAGTTGCTTGTTAATTCAGTCTTTGTCAATCAAATCCTTTTGTAAAACAAAGAATTATCTCCTGCAGGTTATAATCTCAACCACGCTATTAGCCAGGGTTTGTATGCTTTCTGCACTTTTGTTTATTAGTGAAATAAATCCTGGCCTTCATTTCAACAAATATTGATGGAGTACCTACTGTGTGTCAACCACCGTGGTGGTGATCAAAACATAAATAAGATATGTTTCTTGTTCTTAAAGTCTAAAGGGGAAAACAGACATAAAAATACAATGTCAGTATGTAGTGGTATGTGATATAGAGTTACAGCAGAAAGTAGTGTAAAAAACATGTACAAGATAAAACAGAGAGCCTACAGGAAGGGCACAGAAGTCACAGAGATTATGCATAGAACGTATCTGTGACATTATGTTGAAAAAACAATTCTTGTGAAGGTTCTAAAGTGTAAGCATGCATATTTCATTCAGTTAACTGCTGAAGTCCATTTGACCAAAAAGAAGGTTGGAGGGTAGGTATATTGGTCATTCTCCATCTGTTCTCCCCTCTCCCCACAACAAAAGCATCAGTTCCACTCTGTACAATGAGCCACCTCCCTCTCAGATTACCTTTGTAACTTAGACTAATGCCTCACTGAGAGCCTGGTGGGTTAAATGCCGACTCTTTCCTCAGATAAGAAGTCTGAACTTTATTCTACAGGCCAATGACATTTCAAACTGTGTTCCATAGAACAGTTGGATTAGAGAGGAGGAAATAAAGCAGAGAACAAGGGACAAATAAGTGCTGTTCAGGTTCTCTACCTGAGCCTCGGCTGAAGCAACTGTGTTCATTGCTGCTTTAACATGAGACTTACGGGGTAAATTTTGCCCAACAGAGGACACGGAATGAAGGAAGGAAGGAAGGAAGGAACGAAGGAACGAAGGAACGAAGGAAGGGAGGAAGGGAGGAAGGAGAAGGAAAGGCAGGAAGAAAGGGGAAGGAAGGAGAAAAGAAGCGAATGTAGGGAGAGAGCAAAGATACCATGGTAACTTGGAAGCATCGAATTTGAAAGGTTTTATACAGGGGAGTAAAATGATCATGTTTGTGATTTTAAAAGAACTTTCTGTGATAAATATAGGACATTAAATGGAGGGTGTGAAATTGAGAAAGGAAGATCAACGAGGTTACTGCGGCATGCCAGGTAGGAGGTGATGAGACCCAGTCTAGGACTGTATTTGTGGTTGGGGGTGGGGGCTTGGAACCAAAATACTGTTAAAACATAAAGTAGTTGGGCTTAGGGAGGCACTTCCTTCCAGGAAAATAAAAATATGTGCCCAAAGGGTTGTTGTAAAGATCAAATACTATGAAATATGTTTTAAATCACATAGAGTAGTGCAGATATTAATCATGAGTGTTATTTCAACTAGATTATAGCTCTCTTTATTCCTACTCAGTATTCCCTCCACATGCCCCTCCCATGATTCATTGTAAATTGAGCTTTCAGCTAATTGGATTTGCTGAAAGCAATAGAGAATGCCATTTGGCTACTTCCTCTCTAGGGAATGTTGATATTCAAATCTCCAGGTCATTATTTAGCATCCCCAGTTCCAACATGGGAAATTTAAAATTGGATCTCATGTTAATCTCTAAAGCAAGCTCTAATTTGCCTCCAGAATGAGCAAATATTTGAACTTGAGAAAGAGGATCTTTTCTGCAACCTACAACAAGCCTTTGACCGAATTATCCAACAGTGGTAGATCCTGATATTTTAAAGGGGTGTGTAGGAATTGTGGCTTATCCCCTATATTATCAATAATGAGAATGATGATAATGAAAGTTATGATGATGAAGATGACAATTATTATATCTACCACAATTTAGCACCTGTTCTGTGCCAGGAAATATGCTAAGCACTTTCTGTATTAATTGTCTGATTTAAGCCCTACAATAATGATCAGTATCATCACCATTTTATACTTCAGGAAAAGGAAGCTCAAAAAATGTAAGTAACTTGTCTAATGTTATCTAATTTAATATTTAGAACAGAGATTTGTTCACAGTCTAGTCTGGTTGGCTCCAAATCTCATATTCACTGTTCTAGATGGAGGGTTCAAGTACCCAAAGTTCTCTTACTGCTCACCCCTTGCCGCCTCCACCCCCAAGTCTCGTGAAGTGAGTCCAGGCCTTATCTCTGGGCGGAAAGTTTTGCTTCAGTACTCTGGCCCTGTCACATGAGGCTGGATCTTCCTGATGGGGACTGTCAATACATAGAGCAGGCCTCTATAAGCAGAGAAAGTGACAAAGTCTTACACTAGACATACAGGCAGCATTGTCTGTCGCTTTCAGAAATTCGGGCTTGCTATTTCAGGCTAGGCTAACAGGACTGGCGGGAGACAGTGACATTCTTCTAGTTTCATGTTAATGTGGACGTTAGACTGAGAGAAACCAGGTAAGAAGATTCATAGCATGCACTCAAGTGCATACACTACACTACATACACTACAGTTATATGGAAGACTTGAGGGGATTAATGGTAGAACCAAGCCAAGTTTATTCATAAAGTTTTCAATGATTTCACTCCATTTCCAAAGAATATGCCTCAGCTGTGTGACCAGTTCTTTTTTCCAGTCCTTTTTCTCAACTACTTAAGATGGAAAGCTCTGAAACCAGACTGCCAACATGTATAGCTCTGCTCAGCCACTCCCCTACTGCATGTCCTTTAGTGAACTCTCTTAACTTCTCTGAACCTAAGTTCTCATCTATGCAATAGGAAAAATGACAGCATCTTTTTTTTTTTTTTAAGATTTTATTTATTTGTCAG
The DNA here is from genome assembly GCF_002288905.1 of Enhydra lutris kenyoni. NCBI lineage: Eukaryota > Metazoa > Chordata > Mammalia > Carnivora > Mustelidae > Enhydra > Enhydra lutris. The sequence goes on from NW_019154121.1 coordinate 19,911,350, forward strand.
AAAGAGAGGGAGAGAGAGCGAGCACAGGCAGACAGAATGGCAGGCAAAGGCAGAGGGAGAAGCAGGCTCCCCGCTGAGCAAGGAGCCCGATGCGGGACTCGATCCCAGGACGCTGGGATCATGACCTGAGCCGAAGGCAGCTGCTTAACCAACTGAGCCACCCAGGCGTCCCAATGACAGCATCTTTATTGTGGGGTTTTCAAGTGGATAAAATTCATCATATATAAAAAGAACTTAGAACACAAAATAGAACATAAAATGAGAGCTTGATACATGATAGACACTAATATCATCATATATGCTTATGTATGCATTGTATACATAAATATTTTCAGATTATGGAGAGAACATGATGTAACAGAGAATGACTCAGTTTGGAGTCCTGTTTTGAAATCCCTCCTTTTAAGTTCCCTGAGTCTCCATTTTCTCATTTATAAAATGAAGAAGGACAATCACAGCTCATTAAGTAATATAATATGTATAAAGAGGTTAACACAGAGCTGACATTTAATAAATTGATGTTACTATTCTGAAGAACAGTATGGAGGCCAAGGAAGCAAAGGAGAGATGAGTCAGAGAGACACTTTTACTGTCATTTTTTCCTCCTTTTTCTAAGAATATATTTTAAAGGTACTGCTTAGCTCACCTAACCCTAAGTTTCCTCATTTGTGATGTAGAAATAAGAAACATGCTAATGCATGTGCATTTTATGATGACAATGTAGATGGTACCTGTAATTTATATAAATATAGACAGAGATGTACATGTACACATAGACATAAACATAGTTAAGTGACTACAACAGTGCCTGTTATATAGTGGTTGCTAAATATATCCTTGTTTTCTTTTTTGTCCTCCTCCCTTCCTCCTTTCCTTCCCACTCATATTTTCATGTCCAAATCTCTAGATTCTGGATTACCTTTTACTCCATATTATAATGATCCAGGTTGCTCTTAACACCTTTCTACACTAACCTAATTAGACACTAAAATCCTTGGAAATAAGACAATTTTCTGGTCCATTTTGTGTCTTTAACAGTCCCTAAAAGGTACTTGACATACAGAAGAGAGTCTACAGATATATGTTGAATGTGTGAGGAAAAAATCAATTCATAGGGGCGCCTGGGTGGCTCAGTGGGTTAAAGCCTCTGCCTTTGGCTCGGGTCATGATCCCAGGATCCTGGGCTCAGGCCCTACGTTGGGGTGGGGGGGTCTCTGCTCAGCGGGGAGCCTGCTTCCCTTTCTCTCTCTCTCTGCCTGCTTCTCTGCCTATTTGTGATCTCTGTCTGTCAAATAAATAAATAAAATCTTAAAAAATAAAAAGAAATTGTACTTGAGGTGAAACACATTTAAAAAAAAATCAATTCATACTTAGCAACTGAAGGGTGTAAGCAAGATGATTATGAAGAAAGTTGTGAAAATATTGCCTTGACTTGAATGTGAGGAACAAGAGTATTATCAGTATTGATAATGGTCATAAGATTTAGGGTAAAAGGAGATGAACATACTGATTATCTACTGTATTTTGATATATAATAACTTAGCTAACTAGTCAACTTTACAACCTAGGTCATGGTATTTTCCTTTCCTTCTAATGTTAGCCATACTAATGCACTAGTCCAAATATTTCTGTATGGATCCCTTCAAACATCCCATGTATACGTTATGTATGTCACTTAGTGTGCCTAGTTGATGGCCATAAAATGGTAAAGGGATCCACACTCTTACCAGGCCATAATCCAGCACCTGTTGAGAGCTTTTTTTGGTCTGGGTTATGGTCTTCTTTTTTTCTATAAAGATTTATTTATTCGAGAGAGAGAAAGAACATAAGTAGGGGGAGAGTCAGAGGGAGAGGGAGACAAGCAGACTCCACACTGAGTGGGGAGCCTGATATAGGGCTCAATACCAGAACCCTAAAATCATGACCCAAGCTGAAATCAGGAGTTGGATGCTCAACTGGCTAAGCCACCCAGGCACCCCTGGATTATGGTCTTTTAAATTAATGGGCACAAAGGTTTTAGGGAAACAGTCTTTTAAATAAGAACATATGTAATTTTGAGAAGATTGTCCAGCCTAGATCCAGGACTAAATAGTGGAATCATTTAGTATCTCTCACTTTGAACTTGTCTACACAAAGGAAATGTTTACAGATCTAGAAGGCTTATGGGGATACAGGGCTTTGGGAAATCATCTGGTTAATCAAGATGCTCTATCTTGTTGACTTCCATTTCTTCCTGTTTTGTACTTTCCCTTTCTAATATTCTGTCCCTTCCCAAAAGGATAATGTTTTTTGCTCTTTCTGCTCACAATAGCCTTGAATTTCTTAGAAGTACTATGAATACATGAAGTATCCTAGGCTCCTGCACAGTGTATAATACATTTTCATTGTGAGGCAGTAACTAATAATTATGATAAGTAATGTACTTGATATGATATATGCCAGGTATTCTACTATAAACTCCCACTTTATTTAGTCCTTATAATCACGAATGATTTACGTACTATTATTATCTCCAGCTTAAAGATGAGGAAATTGTGGCTTATTAAAGTGAAGGAACCTGCCCAAGGATAATATTTAATGAGCAGTGGGCCTTGGATTTGAACACAAGCACTTTGACTTCAGAAACCATGTCATACTCCCTCTTTATATTTGTTTTACTACAGATTTTGTCATTTTACTCAAACATTCACCCTACTATTATTGAGAACTACAGCAAGTAAGTGATGTGCTAGGCAAAGAGAATGCAGACATTCAAATAAATACCCTGTATTCTCTAACACTTAGATCTTAGCACAACATGTATGATGTTCTTTCATTCCTTTAGGATTCTTCCACATTTATTGAAGATCTGTTACTTTCAAGATACTTTCAAGAGCTGGATACCAGGAGTTCCTACCAATTGGAGCTTCCAATCCAGTGCAAGGACGGCAATTACAATGTGTTCAGGGATTCAGGGAACCACTGTGACCCCCATCCCCAGTCTTATTCCATTCTACCCTGTGGGGACATTATAGAATTATCCTTTTGGGGTCAGATGCATCATCAGAAATCTCTCAACACAGATCTCCAGTCAGATGCTACCAACTAATTGGAATTAATACTTGAGATGAAACCTGTTTGCTACCTTTATCTAGTGAAAGGCAGATCTGGAGCTATATATGAGCTAGAGTGAGAACTCAAGGGGATCCTAGAGTTCTAGGGTTGGTCCTTAAAGATCACCCAATCTGATCCTCTCACTTTTCCAATAGGGAAATTAAAGCCCAGACAAAGATAATGAGACAGAATGAGAATTGAAATTAAAGCCCTTTCTACCAGACCACAATATGTTTCCTCTGCCTGTCATGCTCTCAGCGGTGAAGTAGAGGCAGCCAGACCTGGGATTTCATGTGAAGCCAAGGAAAATGGGCCTCTCACTAATACTTGCAAGTATCTGCAAAACTTTCTTAATGAGGACATCAATTGATCTGGGGTGTGGAGACACTGGGCTGCTTCCTAGAGTCTGGTCCTGATCTGCTGATTTTTATGTCTTTTAACTCATCCTTTTAATTAACATGTTTAAAAAATGGCATGTTTGTCAGTTCACACCAAGTCTCCCACACCTTCAGCTTGGTACACTAGGGTATGAAGTTGGAATTTGAGGTATCTTTGAGCAAAAGTTCAAAATGCTAAAATAGGAAGCATTAATGGGTGGAACCACTATGCGTGCACTTACCAGGATCAATTTTCCACTTAGAAAGCTTTTGCCCAGTTGTGCTAACTACTAACCAATCTATACTTCCTAATGGATTAAAACGAAAAGGTCAGGAATCATAAAATCATCCATTTCCCACTCATTAATATTCAATTGTGGGCCCTTGAATCTGCTCCAGGCTCCATAACAGCAAAGACTTATTTGTAACCAGGTTATAAGAAGACTAACAGCTCTGACTATATTGAAACATGAGTTTGTAAGCAACTTTCTAAATGAATGAAGCAAACAGTACATGAAGACATGATAGTTGACCACTGACATGAGGAATTATGTAAAGGGTCAGAGCTAAGGAGACATGAATGTTTCACTCACCAAGTGCCAAATTCTATAGTGCCAGAAAAACTCAGTAAGCAATATAAATAATATCTAAAGCAATATTTGTTTCAATTTAAATTCATATAAAAGTTCATGATAAAATATCAAAATATTAAAGACAGGATCAGTTGAGGTGTGTTTACAGTGAGGAGCATATATTTACATGTTAAGATCAGGGGATTTTGAATAAGAAAAGAAAACCAGAGTTAAAACCCTGCATCTGGAAATCATTACCTTGGGGGGTGGGGGGATTTTCATTAACCATTGGCCTCAGTTTCTTCATTATTAAAATGGCCATAATAGCTCCCACTTCACAGAATTTTTTAAGGATTAAAAACACATAGAACACTGTGACCAGGTTTGCATATTTCATTTATTTAGTCAGGATTTTTTGGAATACTTACCACGTCTCAAGCATCTACTTGAGATGCTTAAGTTACAGTGTCTTAACTTACAATGTCTCAAGCATCATAGACAGGTTGCAAAAATTAGAAGCAAAGAGGAAATAAATGAGGAACTAACATAAATTGAGTTCCAGATACTGTATCAGACACTTTACTAAGCCATTCCTGTTTGGATGGAGACTGAACAGGAGATGTTTCTGCAACAACATAGATGCCCTCTAGACCCAGACTCAATGCATGCGGATGCCAGGTAGGGCAAGAAGGAGCATCTGCTGAACAACTGCTGCATGATAGGCATTTTCACTCTTGATCTAATTTAACTCTTACGTGTGTGTGTGTGTGTGTGTGTGTGTGTGTGTGTGAAAGTATTATATGCCCATGTTACAAGTCAGTAAACTAAAACTCAGAAAGCCAAGGTTAATCATCAGATGAACTGGCTTTCAGATTCTCAGTGAGCTGTTATCTCTGACGTTTTTGCTTATTTATACAAAGTAGAAGTCTCAAAGGGGAGACACTCTTACACAAAAAGTAAAGTTCTAAGGGAATGCTAAATAGGGAAAGATTTGAAGAATATATAAATACTACCAAGAGTAAGTTTAATCCCTTTAAATTATCCATATAAACCCAAGCAATATATGGCATGCATTAAGCACCCCATTAAATTTTAAAAATGTATTGAGACACTAACAAAACCTGTGTTTACTTGGAGGACATTAAGAATAAAGTGTGAGGGGTGCCTGGGTGGTTCAGCCAGTTAAGTGTCTATCTTGGCCTTAGGTCATGATCTCAGGGTCCTGGAATCGAGCCCTGTGCTGGGCTTCCTGCTCAGCCAGGAGCCTGCTTCTCCCTCTGTACCCTACACCCCACTCATGTTCTCTCTCTCTCGTTCACTCTTTCTCTCAAATAAATTAAATTAAATGTTAAAAAGAATGAAGTATGAAAATTGAGGCAGACTCACAGAGACACAGCATTGGAAGGTACTAAAATAAAAATAGGTAAATAATATGTCATCCACAGAGTGGGCAAAACCATAGGTAACTCATAGGTTGTTGCAGGGGTTAAGCAGAATAATGTGTGCCAAAAACCCGACCTATAGCGAAATAACACGTACCGCTATTGTTGTGAATATTTTTATTTGGAATCATACCTGTATTTGAATTTCATACGTGCCATTTACATGCCATCTAAGGAAAGTAAGCTTTTGTGTGCATTGGGTTTCTTTAGTCTATAAAACAGGAACCAAAAGCAGCATCTTAATTTTTTTTAAAGATTAACTATCAGAAGATATCTATAGACACTGGATGAATGCCCAACATTCATAGTTATTCAGGAATTGGTGGTTGTAGTTGTTGTTGTTGTTGTTGTCGTAAGGGAGAAAGAAAATTGTTTCAAATAAAATTGACAGTACCTGTTTTTGCCTGCTAAGAGAACTGGCAGTGTGAGTCATATCAGTGGGAAAATAAATGTCAAATCTATTCCAGTCCTGTTCCAGAAAACAGTTGGGGAAGTATAAAGAAGCCCGAAATCTTAAACCGTCTGTCACGTCTTGTGAGTGGCTGAAGGGTAACTCAGATGTAGATGGACCTTCCTCTTAGCAGATATAATGAGTTTTGGTACGCAAAGGGAGGCAGATGGTAGAAAATTTTTATTCTGATTCAATATAACCTCAAAGCTTACAGAATCACAACCATCACCCAGAGGCATGTCTCTATACTACACACATCTGGATATTCCTACACATCTGGATAGCTGACTGCATTTTTTTCCACTTTTACCCAAACATTTGGGATCAATATCAGAAAATAGGGGCAGAATAATGACTTCAGGGAAGCTGTCAGATTGAATGTCTATAATTGAAGTTTGGAAAAGTAACACCCGGGGTCTGCTATGTGACAGAAGAGCTGAGAGAAGTAAATTGCCTGTGAGCCAATAAGGAAGTAGGTGTGATTGTGATTATGAGTGATTTTAGTCCCCCTAATTGTTGTCAGGAAACCTGCAAGACATTGGAGCCAGGAGGAAGGAATGATTGACATCTAAATGATGAGTTCCTGGAGCCATGTGTCAAAGAGAGCCCACCAGGGATAATTCATTTCTGGATTTAGTGATACCTTATGTCTTGGATATAAGTGAATAAGCAACAGTTCAGCCATTTGACCTAATGTCCAGAATTGGATGTAAATAGTATTATCTGGAATTTAAAGTCAGTTACTAGTGAGACAGGCATTCTTGATAACAACAAAGTCATCTGAAGTTACATGCACACCTTTTTAAACATCTCATAAAAAAAAATTAGGAATTAACAAGGCTGACAGCAGCCAAGCTGTGGATAAGGCAGCAATACTCCAAAAGTACCTGGGCTCACACAACCAAAAATGTTAGTGCTGGAAAGGACTTGGATTATCACTACTGGGGGTCACAGACAAGCAGCCTAAAGGATGAACTAATTTTCCAGGGGATAGGTTTTCTTTGGTATGCATAGTGTTTAAGAAAGAATTAAAAAAGGTTGTGTATTGTATATAAATCCCTTGGGATACCTCTCTAGCCACAGTCCACAGTCCCCACCACTCCTTCCTGCATTCTATCAGGTGCTTTTCCACACTTATTTTAACATTACCAGACCACACAAAGCATTTTAGTTTGCAAGCCCTGAGACTCACCCTTTGTTTTGAGATAAGGAGTCTGAAGTTGAAGATAAGGAGTCTGAAGAAAATTTAATGTCACCACCTAGTTCAGTTCAGCCATGTCCCCAGCATGGCTCTAGATGGCTCATTAAAGCATTTATCAAATACTTTTGAGCACCTGCTACATTCCAAACCCACTTCTAAGTCCAAACTATATAAGACAGATTCAGTATTTGCATTTCTGGAATTTACAGTCCAACTGAGGAAATGCCTAGAAAGTTTATGGTATATGTTCTTTGATACTTGGCTCCCTGCACCTTTGGGCTTTCAGAAAATGAAAAGTTACTGTACACTTTTTTGTTGTTGTTTTACCATTTTGGGGTTCATGTTTTTGAGCTGCTGATCATTACAGCAAGAACTGGAAGTGGTTTTTACTGGAATGGAGTTCAGGAGGCAACAAACACCCAAATCTCTAAACAGAGTTGTCAGGAGAGCACCTGTGGCTTCCCTAGGAGACCAAGAAATGCGGTTTTACAGGGAAGCTTTTATTTTTTAACCTAAATTTACATATTATAAACCATAACTCAGGAAATACTTTTTGGCTGCTTGTGAAGAGTAATATCACTGATAATCCTTGCCGGACCTTTGCTATTTCAATAAATTGTCTTATTACAACAGCTTCATGGTGTGGGTGTATTATTGCTTTTGACAGATGAGGGAACTGAGGCACTAGAAGTTAATTTTGTTGAGTTTACACAGCTATTAAGTGGAAGAACTAGAATTTAGATCCAAGTCTATATGTTTGCGTAACCTTTCCATCACTCCACTTCAGTGTCCTCTTCAGTTTTGCCAGCTAGAAGAAATTGTTCCTATTGGAACAGGCAGAAACCACAGACCATAGTCTTGCCTTTATACTATAAATATCAGAAGTGCATGCCATTAGCCATGACAAAGGAACTGAGAGTTCAGTGAATGCTGCTACAATTTAGTTTCATCAAAGAATGGGTGGGGCCAAAAGAGAGAAAGATTTGTCCCTCGCTTGGCATAGTATTCTTTGCCCTGGTGTTCTATGGTGACCATAATTTCTGATTACTTGTGGAAAAATTGGGAATATGAGAGTGAAGAGTACTCTAGACACTCCAAAAAATAAAAAAAAAAATTTTTAAAACCCTTGAGACAGATGGACAGTTATCGGGTTTTAATTTACTAAAGATCCTGGGGCCAGAGGGCAATGGGGAAAATAGTGTGGGGATGAGAGAGACCCCAGATGACTTTAGATAGGTGGGGCTTCTGTTTCATGAGCCTAAGACTACAAAAGCCTGTTTCCCCCATGATGAACTATCATTGGCCTTCTAGGCAAAAAATCTTCAAGATCCTAGCAAAATGATGTTGGTCATTCTTGGATTTATGTGGTAGCATAATGCTTTTATCTTTTTTTCTCAGTTTCATAGCTATTTTATTGGTGTGACTGTAGTTAATGGTGTTTGTCAAATATTTTTGATTGTCCTTTCCAGGATACATGGTAGGCTTGAATTTCCTGGCTTCCTTGTATTTGAGTGAGAACAGTTCTGGAGAATGTGTTTTGAGCTGCGATATATGACTTTCTAGAGATCTTTGTTCTGGTTCATTGGCCAGCAACTTTCAAGGAAATGGCTTCTCCATTAACCTGAATGTCCCAGGGTCTATAATCAGCAAAGTGCCTTCCACTGACAATCATCACAGTGGACTTCTAGAATGGATACTATTTTGTTTTCTTTAAAGCCACTGACAGTTGGGGGCTGTTTATTACTGCATCATAACATAGCCTGTCCTGAGCAATAAAACTATCCTGAGCAATTGGAAGAAGCTATGTGAGGTAATATGAACTAGATGCCATTTTACTCTAGAATTTTCTTGCATGATCTTTTTTTTTTTTTAAGATTTTTTAATTTATTCATTTGACAGACAGAGATCACAAGTAGGCAGAGAGACAGGCAGAGAGAGAGGAGGAAGCAGGCTCCCCGCTGAACAGAGAGCCCGATGTGGGGCTCGATCCCAGGACCCTGGGATCATGACCTGAGCCAAAGGCAGAGGCTTTAACCCACTGAGCTACCCAGGCGCCCCTTTCTTGCATGATCTTAAAGACAATGTGTTATTTAAACATAAATAAAAGCTCTTTGTTTTGAGATGACACTTTATCATGTTCAATTATTGAGTATTACCAGCTTTTTTTTTTTTTTTTTTTTGAGTATTACCAGCTTTTAATAGACTTCAACTCGCAAGTGGTTGTGAAAATTAAGCTCAAATTTCTTGGGGAAATATATCAATGCATTTAATAAGGATTTTTTTTAATTTTTTTTAAAAAATTAGTTAAAGGTAAAATTTTTATTGAGAGTAAAACATGAACTTAGAATTACAATTATGATATTGTCACATCTGTACTTAGAACTTTTTAATGGCTTCCCTTTGCATTCTCGACCACACTAATTCCTTAGCTTGAGCAAAATAAATCTCTCCATGACAGTTCCACATTTATTATTCTAACCTCTTCTCACTACCAGATCAAGCCACATACTTATTACTAGCACGAAGAGCCCTTCATCCCCCAGTCATTACACTTGCTGTTGCTTCGCCCTGGTGCACATTTCTCTTCCATCACCTTACCATTCTCTATTTCTTTGGCTTTCATCTTGGGTATAATCACCTTCAGTAAACTTTCTTTCTTCTATTTACCATAGGCCAGGAGGCCAAATCTCCCACACTTTCCTCTAGATGAGTTATGTACCACAATGTATCAAAATTATTTGTATATTGGTTAACCATCATTACTAACCCATGGACTCTTGAACATAAAGGACTTTTTGTTCATTGTATATCCCCACCACCCAACACAGTGACACACAGTGTGAGCTCAATAAGTATTCTGTGAAGTATTAAACATAATTAGATAGAATAAACAAATTTGCCAGCTTAGCAGCTATGTAACCTAAGTCACCGAATCATTCTTTAGCCAATAAACACATAACTCTGTATGAACTGTCAAAACAAGTATTTGATTCCATCATTTCTTGATTTAAATCAAGCATTTCCTCTTGATAAGGGAATTAAAGAATGTGTGATCCTATTTCTTGCCAAATGTGTTATGCTATAAAAAGACAACGAACAATTAGTGAATTTTAGGAAGTGTGAATCTTGCAAACGATTTAAGATCATTTTGGTACGAGACCATAAGTTGAAGTAAGTACCATGGTTTAAAGATAACTTTCCATGAAAGTACTTTAGTGTATGTGTGTTGTGTGCAAATGTTGAGGACTTAGAAATAAAGTGAGGGCAAATACCTGTACTTAAGGAGTGCAGAGTCCAATGAGAAAGAAAAGGGATACAAAAGGAATTTTAACAAGAAGGACAAAAGGGTGAGTGCTAGATTAGACACACAAAATGGAGTGCTAATCAGTGTATTAAAAAGGGAAAAGAAAAAGAAAACCCAAATTTAACCATCAATTAAATATTGACTATTTTATGTACAAAATTTCATTTAGTCCTTAAAAAATGACCCACGGAATTGTTTTGCTGAGATGAATAATATGAGACTCAAATAGCTTTTATAAAACCTACCCAAGGTCACACTTGCCCCTGATAATATTGGAATTGACAGACTCATAGCCCCTCTTGTGTTCATACTACGGTTTCTATAAGCACACCCTGCCTACCATGTACTGCATAATTTCCTGGAGGTGCTTTTAAAAATGAGAAATTATTGGGCACCTGGGTGGCTCAGTGGGTTAGGCCTCTGCCTTCGGCTCAGGTCATGATCTCAGGGTCCTGGGATCCAGTCCCACATTGGGCTCTCTGCTCAGCGGGGAGCCTGCTTCCTCCTCTCTCTCTCTCTGTCTGCCTCTCTGCCTACTTGTGATCTGTCAAATAAATAAATAAAATATTTTTTAAAAAATGAGAAATTATCAATTTTGATTCACAATTGCTGGAGCTGGAGTCTAGGAATCTCCACAAAAAGCTAGTCCTCCATATACCACCTTAGGCATAGGGAGGAGCAACTTTTACATTCATTAAATCACATATCTTCCTGGTTGAAAAGACTTGACAGGAAGCCAGTTTAGCCTGGCAGTATAGTCCCTTATCTGGAGATAAGGCAGGCTAAGACTTTACCCATCAAAACAACAAACAAATTAGAACCTTTATCTTTATTCATTAATGACAATCATTATAGGTACAACAACAATAATAAAAGAAAACACCTCTTTGTGTTCCTGCAGAGCCCAGAACACGTCTTATTTGTACTAAATCTGATTCATCTCTGATTCCCCAAATTAGAAAAAATAAAATAAAAACTTAAATAATAGGCACTCAACCAGAGTTGGTTGAATGAATGAATTTACCATATAAATCTATTTCATCTGTACATGCAAGTTAAAAAGACAACTACTTATGTTTTCTTGCAAAATGTAGTTCTCCAAAGGAATATGAAAGCCAATCATGACAAATGCTATCACTTCAATCAGAATCACTATCAGAATCTGTATGGGTTTCTGTTTGATAATAAATGCACTTTATCTCTTGCCTGCTTCCAGCGATCCCTAACTTGGTAGTGATCTTTAATTAGGGGATGTCATACATTGAGTTCCCAGCAGTTACTCCAGATACTCTATGGGTCTCTGCTGCAGATAAAAAAAGCCATAGATTCCAACTGTGAAGCTCCAAAGTCCTTTAGCCTCTGGTTTGTACATGGTAGAAAACACAAGCTGTGATCTTGATAAAAAACTGGAACATTAAAAAACATTAACCTTTTACTTTCTCATGATTCACAGTATCCCAGCAATCTTCAACAAGATCTAGCAATATAAGCCATTGCCTATCTGGACATTCTTCCTTGGATATCTCACAGTACCTCAAAAGCATTACGCTCAAAGCTAAACTCATAAGGCTTGGTTCTATTGTTTTCAGTGTCTTTAATATCTCCGTCATCCACCAAACCGCCCAAGCCGAAATCAGAGAGTCATATAGCATCTCCTTTCACCATCCTCACATCTAATTAGTCTCCATGTCCTCTCCATTTATATCTCCCATGTCCTCTCTTATTTATTCATCAGTCTTACCCCATCGTCATTACCTTCATCCAGGACATGATTTTTGCTGCAGCTCGATTTCCAGTTTTCTTCATTTGAGTCTTGTTACATTATAACTTACCTTCCTCATTGTTGTCTGAGTTTTTTTGTACGCAGCTCATATCTAGTCATGTATATTATCCCTTAGGTTCAAATCCGTAGCTAAAATCCATTCTTTGGGTAACATATAACACCTTTCATGACATATACATATATATAACGCATCACTTACATAGGTGTATGTATGTAGGCACACACACACACACACACACACATATGCAATTTCAAATCTGCCTGCCTTTGCACATACTGTTTTCTGTCTCTGAAATGTCTTCCCTCTTGTCTGCCTAAATTGTTTCCATTCATTCCTTAAAATGCATCCTGAAGCAGTCTTGGACGCTCCCTACCACCTCTCCCCTCAGTCAGTCAGTCTTGCTCTCATGCCTCTCGGTTCTAGGTCCGTTTCTCTGATGGCACTGACTGCACTGTGGTGTGAATACGTGGTCTCATACTTCACTCCTAAATACACTGTGTATTTCTTTTCGGAAAGGCTGTGATTTTTATTTTGCCTCCCTTCTGTTTCTATTAGAGTGTCTGGTGTAGAGCAGGTATATGTTTCTCGAATCTGTTGCATTACTTCACCAATGCAGTACATTAGGTGGAGAAAAGAAAAGCATTCATCCAAAATACTTACAGTGGTCATGCTTAACAGATGATTTATTCTCTGCTTTGCTCAAATTCACATACCATTCTTACTATCAAAGTCCATTTCAGAACTAACGTAAGCTGTAGGATAAAGTGCTTATACCCTAAGCCTGAAGTTCAAGGCTATCTGCAGCTTGGTCCTGGGTTCAATTTTCAGTGTCCCAGCACCCGTGCTCAGCACATATACACCCTCGGTAACAGTGTGTTGTGTGAACCTTTTCCCATGATGCCCCTGAAGGAACTACCCTGGCCATTAGCTGAAATAAACAGCCACATCCTGTGTCACCTCTAACTAGCACGACAAACATATGTAGCCGTAAGACAAACCCCACACACACTTGAGGCCCATGACTCATCCAAGTGTGAGATTTAATTTTCCATGGAGGGTATTTGGCTACTAGCATTTGTCACATAAAACCTTGAGCTACAGCTATGGCCTAGAGCAAGAGGTAAGCACTAGAACAAAGGGTTTATCTGGCATCCCAGAAAGATTATGCAGGTCCTGAAATGTGTGAGAACTTGGTTTCCTATATGAAATATAGACAATTTCTTCTCAACAATAAATTCCATCAAAGGATGGGGAAGTGCTAAGGACAAGGAAGTGCTTGGTGAAATGGTCTGCAAAGCAGGGTTTTATTTTCTTCTTTCTCTAAAATTTACTTCTCAAAAACAAAATTTAAAAGAAAAAGAAGATGTTTTTTGGATATTTATATCCATGTAAGTGTTCTGTCAAAATGTATGCCCAAGAATAAAAAAAAGGAGTTTTTAATAAAGTACCCTTTGGAATAGTATGGTAGATCTGATAAACAAATTAAGTAATTTCCATGCAATGGGAACATGATGCAATCTTTAGGACTGGAGGTGTTGAATACTATGCAATGAACTGTGGCATTGTTCATGAGGAATATTAATAAAATATACACAATATAAACTGATTTCCAGTTTTAGAAATATGTGCATAATAAATACATGCATAAAAATACTAGAAAGATGAATATAAAAATGGTATGAGCCGCTACACATGGGTGATAAGATGACCGATAATTCTTATTTCCTTATTTCTCATTCCCGTATCTTCTGTTTTCTGTAACAGGCACCCATTACTTTGTTAATACTCTTGGATTTCTGTGGCAGCTGCATTTCAGTTTCTTACCTCCATCTTTTCTTCCTTCACTTTCTCCTCTCTCTTGTGGCCATGCTTCAAAATAAGCCAAATTCTTGGAAAAACAGTAAAATTTAGCCAAGAAATCAGTCATTTTGAAAATGACCATGTTTGTAGAATGCCTGACCATTTGGCAGAATACATCTGTGCTTGGGCTATTTCAGTAGTTTTTCTTCAAATGGGTTTTGTGAGCTCCTCCAGAGACTTCCGTTTTCTTTTGCTTATTTTTCTTTTCTTTTTTTTTTTTTTTTTTAGAAAGATCAAACCCATTTAAAGGGTCTTTGTCAAAGCTGTTTTTTTTAATACTTCATTTATTTTTCTTATTAACATATAATGTGCTATTTGTTTCAGGGGTGCATTTTCTATAGAAAGGAATTATGATTCCTAGTGTGGCATTCATGGTTCTTCACAGTCTGACCCCAGTTCTCCAGATCACTCACACCCCAGCATGGCATGGATTCTCAGCCATCATAAATTTACATAGGACATTCCCTGTGCATGGAACATTCTTCCTCCTCCTTCTCTGCCCTTCTATCTTGTTCATCCTCAAGGCATAGCTCAAATTCCCTCTGCTTTGAATTCTGTTCTAGCAGAATTCATGAATTCAGGCAAAATTCATGGCTGTTTTCCTCTATGATTCCTCTACATTTCCAGTAGTGTGTTGAAGCTGGCCTACAAGGTTTCTGAGAGCCTATTGTTAAATATTCAACAACTTTTTAAGTTGTTGGAAACTTTTTATTTTTTAAAAGATTTTAGTTATTTATTTGAGAGGTAGGAGTGGAGAGAAGGTGCAGAGATGGAGAGAGAGAATCTCAAATAGACTTTCCACTGAACGGGGAGCTTGATATGTGGCTTAATCCCAGGACTGAAAGATCATGAACTTAACCGCAGTCAGACTCTTAACCAGCTGAGCCACCCAGGCACACCTCTTGGAAGCTTTTTAATTGGGAACTTGAAAATTAGCTGTGGTGAAATATTTACACTAAGGACATTGGCAAATGAAAGCTTTATTTCCCCAGAGGGTCAGTTTCCCAGAACACCATTGCTCTGCACAGGCCTTCATTACAGTACATGTCCATTCTCACCTGTGTTATAATTAAAGAATCATTCTCTCCTATGAAGTTGAGCGCTCACTGAGACAGGGGCAATGTCTTAATTTTTCTACCTCTTAGAACTTGGGAGAACTGACATGTGGCAGGTGATCAACAAATACCTATTGGAACAGATTGAGATGCTTTGACACACATTCACTAAATTACATTTGGAATTAGGCTGTAATCTTTTTTTCTCTATCCTTGATATTCTTGTTTCTCATTTCCAAAGCTAACAAGATTTAGCTAAATAACATTCATTTTTATTAACATTCTTAAATATTACAAAATAATTGACTTTTTCAATGTGTCAGTGATGTTGATTAGAATAGAAAACTCATAAGTGTATCTTTCTTTATTATATATAGATACGATTACTCTCATATCTTTACTTCCAATAGCTTTGCTTAATAAAAAATCTAAGGAGAGCCTCAGGAAGGCATAATATGATTTTAATATACTTAGCTTCAGAGAACCTCTGATGGTTAATTAAGAAACTTAAATCTTTGAAGTAAAATTAGAAAAAAAAAACTTATTAACTAAAGGAAGCAGGGTCAATAATAAGACAGCTTTCCTTTTGAACATTCCATCTAATCAATCCTGAGAGACTTAAGACAATTATATTTTATCAGAAACACAGAGAAATAAGCACCAACAGGGGACACTGAGTGGCTTTGGGTATTCCATACAAAACAGTCTTAGGAAATGATCAATCCCTTCCTAATCAGAGTCATTTTATGAAATGACAAAAAAAAAAAAAAAAAACATTATTTACAAAGCCACAGGAGTGAAAATTACAGTCTGTGGATTAGGAGGCTCAGCCTCTGAATTTGAAAAGTTGTCATATTTAGGCACATTCTCTCAACTAAAAGGAAATTAAAAAAATATATACCATTCATCCATGCAATTGTTCGTCTGTCCACATACTTATTTTTTCTGTTGGCTATAATCAAAAGTGAGCAAATACGGAATTTAAACCCACTTGGGTTAGAATACTAGCCCCACAACCCACCTGCTGTGTAGTACTACACAAGTTTACTCTGTGAATTTCAATTTTCCCATCTTTAAACAGGTATAGAGTTGACCTCATAAAGATGCTGTGAATATTAAAATAATATGTTTCATGTGTATAGTAGACACTCAATAAATGTTGTTGCTTTGACCCCTACCTCCTTCCATTTATCAGCATGCAGGTTTTTTATGAACACACAATATGCTCCCAACACGTTGCCCTCTCTTTGAGACATTTTTTATCCACTTTGTAAAATCATGTACAGAAATGTGAAATTAATAGAATACAACATGTTGTCATGGAGGGAGCATTAGATTAAGAGAAAGGGAAACTGTATTCTAACCCCAGGTCCAACACTGATTTATCATGTGGATTTGAGCAGGTCCCCCAAATTCTCTGACCCTCGTTCATATAGCCAGTATTTATGAAGTCCCTATCCTTCACCAGGCATTTAGCTAGACATTGGAGATATGGAGATGAGTAACTTATGGTCCCTGAGCTCAGAAGTCACCATGTAAGTGGGGAAGACATGCCTTAAAAAATAAATAAAATCTGATAAGCTCTATAGCGACATTGCCTATCAAGTGACAAGGGGATGGCCAGCTAGCTTATATCCATGTAAAAGGGAAATAAAGCAACTAACACTTGTCCTTTCTACAGATTTTTGTGAACAGAAAATGAAATTAAGTATATCAAAGCAATACATAACCTGGGAAGTGAAGTGAATACTCATTTTTAAGTGAAATAAGAGATTATGTAGTATTTGTCACCCATGAGTAAGATAAGGCATTGCCTTGTTATTGTTTTTTGTGGTCAGCATGTTGCAAGTGCTCAATAAATATATAATGGATGAATGTATACAAGAATACAGAAATACAGAAATTCAGAAAAGTGAGAGTCAGTGGTGGGTTAGAATAGTTTGGAAGGACTTCAAGGACTTGGTGAATCTTGAGCCAAATTTAAAGCATAAAAAGGACTTGAAGAGGTAAGGAGAGTATCCTAACAGATGGAGAACAGCCTGAACAAAGATTGATATAATTATATTATAATAGCAAATATGCTTTGGGTATGAAATAAAGGTCCAGCAGTGTGGTTTATGCTTCAACCATCATTTATGTAATCCTCACAAAATCTTTGCAAATGGAAATTGTTTTTATTTTCCAGTTTAAATTCAGGAAAGTTCATCAATTTACCATACTCACCTAAAACTTGAGTGTTAGAATTTGAACCCAGGCCAATTAGACTCAAGATTAAAAGAATGAATGATCTGAGAAACGTATATAGTACACATTAGCTGAACTGGTGCTTCAGAATGCAGTCTTCTTCCGCAAGGCCAAGTCCTCTTCTGGTTTTCCCACGGCAACTAAACTGCCCCTTCATTGTCTCCTTCACAGGCACATCTCACTCTACAGTTTAAATCCTGATCTTATCTCAGAGAATGGATCTAATATTTGTCCAGATGTATAAATCAGGAACCTAAGAGTCATCCTCGACACCTCTCTGCTCCTCCAACATCCACCCCATGTGCACACACAACACACCACTCTAAAACTCAGTGGCTTAAAGTGATAAGTATTTATTTCACACAAGTCTAAGGACTGGCAATTTAAGTCTCTGGCTAGGTGGTTCATTTGGTCACAGCTGGGCTTACTTGTTGTTTCAGGGTCATGATATAGAATGATCCTTGATACAGAAAGGCCTTCGCTGGAATGACCAGAGTGATTGGGCTTTTCTCCTCACAGCTTATCTTCCTGTGGTGGACACATTCTCGCCGCCAAGGCAGAGGGTAAGAGTCAAAGCAAGCCCAGTCACACAGGCACTTTTCAAATCTCTGCTTGTGTTGCATTGGCTAACCTTCCATTGACCAAGGCAAATGACATCTGCTCTTGACCCCTCAAGCTTCCTGTCACATCGTGATTCCTTCGCCTCCTTGATTTCAGTCACCTTCATCTTCCCCATCATACCCAAACAGACTTTTGCACATTTTCAACCCATCTAAAACACTTTTCTCTAATGGCTCTCTGCTCATTGCCAATGATCGCTCAAATCTCAAGTCATAGGTCTCTAGCTCATGAAAGTTGAAAAGGACAGATCATTCTCTAACAGGCTCTCATGATACCATATAATCCTCTTCAAAACTCTTGTCACACCTGCATTGTTATTTATATGATTATTTAATCTCTTATTTCTCAACTGTGGTCAACGTTATCTGTAGACAGGAATCATACCTGTTTTTACTTGCCTTTTGTACGCCCCCCAGTTTAGCTCAGTACCTGACACAAATTAGGCAGTCTGCAAAATACTTCTTGAATGAATGAACAAATAAGTAACTGAATATAAGTAATAAATACTAAGTTTAAACATTCTAAAATTAAAAATACATATATACATACATACATACCCAAAGCCATTTAGAATTTTTGTTAAAAGGCTGAGCTACTTAGCTATTCCTGAAACTCATCTTGCCCCGTACTAGCAAGAAATTAATAAAATAAAAATGTAATCTGGTCATGACCTGAACAAGATTCTTCAGTTGGTCCCCATTGTCAATAAAATACTTAAGGTTAAGAAGGTGAAGTAGGGGATCCTAAACCTGTGTATTCTGAACTTGTCCCATGGATACACATAGTTAAAAGCTGTATTAGTGCAACTAACCTGAAAAACGACCTGAGGACTACCAGAACAGACTTTCCACAGTTACAAAGAGGAACCACATCGAAACCAGTAGAAAGGGTGTGGCATAGTCCTGGTCAGGAACTAAACTAAGTGGCAAGACTAACTACAAACAGGAGGGAGAGCACAAGCATGGAGAAGGGAGAGGAAGAGACCCCCCACACCAGGCACCCACCTGCACTGGAAAGACCAGTCTCCATAACATTTTGCTTTGCAAATCAGTGGGACTTAACTTCATGAGTTTGTGCAACCTTCAGGGCTTGATTCCACATACTTTAAAAGTCAGCAGGAATAGTTAAGGCTCTGAGTAAACCCCATGGGGCCACACTGACCCACACACTGTCTGTCTTTCTGCCTTGTCTTCTCCTTAGCAGCACCCATTTATAGTTTTCTTAAGCCAGCGACATCTTTCCCTCTTCACTTCTGTGTTTGCTGCCCCTATTAATCTTTTCTGCCTGATCAACTCCAAGTCATCCTTTTAGCTCTTCTCTAACATCATTCCAGAGAAGCTTCCCCTAGCCTCCCATTACTGCCCCCAGATTGTGTGTGTATGGCTTCTGTTGGGTAAAAATAGCTTTAATATAATCTCCCATTATTACAAATCATCACTTTATACTCCATTATACCATGGGGTGTGCCCTTCTCTGCTCCTCTTACCTTCTTTATAGGGAAAGTCCATGAAGGAAAGAAGGAACATTGCCTCTTACTTAGGATGAGGTCAGTGACCTAGTAGATGTGTAGTATCTGTCTGATAGGTGAATGGGATAAGTGAATGGATGGGGAAGAACTAGCCACTTTCATGTTTGGGCTTAAGGAGAAATATAAAGACTGCTGACTGCAGAAACAGAGATAGCTAAGCAAACCAAGGAAGCTCAGAATTTATTTCAGAACTGTTCTCTCTCTCCTCCAAATGCCTTCTTTATTTTTTTAAAAGATTTTATTTATTTATTTATTTGACAAGGAGAGAGAGCACAAGTAGGCAGAGAGGCAGGCAGAGAAAGAGAGGGAGAAGCAGACTCTCTGCTGAGCAGAGAGCCCGATGCGGGGCTCGATCCCAGGACCCTGAGATCATGACCTGAGCCGAAGCTTAACCCACTGAGCCACCCAGGGGCCCCCAAAATGCCTTCTTTATGATTAAGGAGCAAAACTAAAGTTACTGACTCTGGATTAGATAGAACCTGAAGGTGACCTACTGACTAAGCTGCCATCGGTCTGCAGGGCACTACAAGGGTAAGAAGGGAATAAATATCCTGCTAATGAGGCACAGTGATGGGAAGCTGTAATTCGGAGCTGGACTGCCCTGATTGTGCACCCCAGGTCTGCCACCTATTAGCAGGGTGCCTTGGACAACCTCTCTTTGCCTGATTTTTCTTCTTAGTAAGATGGGTACAATACTATGACGCAGTGGGCATTTTATAAGGATTAAATATCATAATGTGGTATATTACTGTGCTACTTGCTGACCCATGGTTAATACTCAGTAAATGTTAGTGTACTTCTGCCCCCCCTTTCTGTTTTATAGGGGGAACTGAAACATCTTAGGCTCATCCTCAGCACAGGGGATTGGAAAATGTCTCCTTCTTCTTAGTAGAAGGAGGCCCCTTCTCCTTTACATCCCTCTGGACCAAGTTCAGTATCATTAACTATCCCCTCCCAGCCTTCCATCTTGTCAGTAGCTTGTGACAGGATTTTCTGGTTTGCATTTCCAATTCATTTCTTCTAAAGAGAACCTTTTAGATGAATAAAAGGGGAAAAAAGAAAAAGAAAGCCTCAACATCTATTCTGTCAGAAAGAGAAAGAAAACTCTTCATTTCCATTTTCTGCCAGAGAGCTGATTCAGCAGCTCACCACCTTCTCCATCCTAACTCCATTCTTTTTCTTTATTCTAGACCCTGTTCTCATTATCCATAGCATATCTCAGTCAGCAACTTTATCCTCCCCTTTTGAATAAGGAAAAACATTTTTACTCCCTCTTACTAGTGATGACTTGCTGCCAGTTGGAGTAAGGTTGCCTTGCTGGGTCCCACAATGTCACACCAGGCCCGCTGCAGTACCTCCTCAGCGTCCCCAACGTGGGATGGCATTTGTCTCTGCAGACCCCACATGCCCCTGTTCCTGAGCCAACAACAAGCTGCCTGGCCTTTGTGAAGACCCCACACCTGAGCAGAAGATAGAGTCCTGAGTTAGTCTCACTGCTCGTGTGATTGTTTGTTGGTATGTGCCTCCCTGCCTGATGTCACAGAGGGCTGCTGGGCCAACAGTAGCCCCCTTAGTCGAGACTTTTAGCTGAGTCCAACTCAGTCCAGTCAGAGGGACCACAGCCTGTGCAACCAGCCTCAGTGAATCCAAATTCCTACCTTGGCCACTGTGGCCTTGGGCAAGTTAACATGAACTTTCTGGGACTTCATTTTTTTTTCCTATACATATGATGATTAAATTATTAAAAAGAGAAAGAGCAAGAGAGAATGAGAGCAAATGAGGGGGTGGGAGAGAGAAAAACAATGCCAAGCAGAGTTCCTGACACTTCTTAGCTAGCAGGTAAAAGTGGATGACCTTCCTCTCCCACCCCACATCCCTCTGTAAGGAGATTAGACTCTCCCCTCTGCTTCCTTAGCTGCTGCTCTTTAATTGAAGCTTGACTTCAATGGAACTTTCTCAAATGCACATATTGGTTTGCCTCATATAAACAGTGTCTCTTCTTACATTTGGCTTCAATAAGAAATGCTCTGTCCACCTGTCCTAGCCCCAAAGGAACCAGTTGGGTAGGTCAGTCTGTCTCAGAGCTGATTGAGTGGTATTGAATCCACAGCTGAGATGTTACTCCCTCCAAGAAATGGTTGTCTATAAGAGGACCTAGTTATAGATGTGCTTGGGGCAGTAAGGTGCCTCCAAAGCAATATAATACTTCCCCATTAGTGAGCTTTAATATAATTGGCTGTTTCCTGGTCTAACTTCCACACTAGATTCCTAAGCTAGTAGAAGGAGGTAGGATGCTAATCTCCTTGCACAATAGTTGACAGAGCTAGCACACAATCAGGAGGTGTTTAATGAGTAAATGAATGGCATAAAAGGAAGAGGGTGGAACCTATCTGCTGTAGTTTGGAAAAGTGACTGAATTTCTTTAAGCTAATAAGAGCAAACAATCTTCCCAGGGAAGAGAAATGACATTTATTCAGCTACTTTATGGTCCAAGAACAATTAGGGTATTTCATTTCACTTAATTGCTAAATGACTTAATTACTTCACATAATTCTCACATAATTATCATGCCCATTCTACAGACAAAGAGCAGAAGCACTGAGGAGTAGGTCACATATTTCAGGATGCAGAGCTGGTACTCAGATCAGAAATTCAAACAGTGATCTCTGACTCCATGCCACCCCACCACTTACAATTCATGATTCTTGCTTGCAAAGGAACTATCGGTCCCTCTGCTCTTGGAAACCAGGGCTGAGAAGGAATGAATCTTTTCCTATGCTAAGTGACAACTTTTTAAAGAAAGCTTTTACCTAATGTGAAATGAAAACATTTTCTTTATGAGAAATATGCAATCCATATGTGCGTTTATATTTCAAAGCCCCCAATTTACTAAGATTTCTCTAGGCTGTTTTTGTCAGGGTTTGAAAAATAGCTCCCTGTGATTTTTTAGATGTGAGTTAATATGGTGATAAGCACCATAAAGTCTCTGGGAATAACACATCATTAATTTACCTCCGAAAATAAGACTTCAGCGACAAATAAACCTCATAAGGGCTCTGTGGTTAAAGTAGCTTGGCGAGCAATGGCTATTTGAATTGAATGAAATTAAAGGTAAAAAGAGTGTAGCAAATGTAATAAATAATTATTTTATGCACCCGAACAACACATAGCCTGTTTTATGAAAGGTCCATGGACTAAGTGGAAGGGAAAAATAAATTATTGGAAATACTCCATTTTAGTGGGAGGCAACATTATGTTCTGGGAAGAACATGGAGTTGGTAGAAGGCCTAATTTAAACCCTTGCCTGGCCACTAATTAATTGTTTGACCTCACAAAAGTAAACTTTCACTCTCAATACCTTGATATCTTCATCTGTAAAATGAGATAATTGAATTCTAAGATGTCTCCAGCCCCATCAAAACTTAATTTTCTAGAGTTCCAAAGATTTTATGTCACATAGTGATGAAAAACATGAATATGTTCTCAGAGGGGAGTGTGGCTCATTAGGTTGAAAGTCAAGGGACTTGGGCAGCAGGGTTCCCAATAATTATATATGAACATTGGAGTAAACTTGACCTGGACTTCTCCTCGCCATTCCACTTACTGGTCATGTGATTTCAGATCAATTTGTTCACCTTTTTAAGACACAGTTTTCTATAAGATTGTATATAACACTTCCCTGAAAGGTTTGCCATGAGGATTAAATGAGATAAAATGTATAAAATCCTATGCACAGTACCTTTCACATGGTAGGTATGTAATACAAAGGGGCCTCTACTGTAATATAAACAGCCTATCTTAATGTCTTCCCTGGTGGGGGTGGAGGCATGTTTGTAGAGATGTGAGTTGCAATGAGAAGCTGAGCCAGCTCATGGGGTGGTAATCTGTGGGGTCCAGGGAGTGCTCATGAGACTTACAAAAAGTTTTTGCAGTTATTAAAGCCAAAACAAATCAGAAGTGTATGGAGTGAGTCAGGGACAGATGTCAGTGCTGTAATCAAAATTGGGAATCTAACTGAAGATTGGAATCACAAATCTGGGAATCAATAGCATATGGGTAGTGTTTAAAGCTATGGAATGAGTATATCCCCTAGCCACTGGTCCTCAACCTTGACTACACATGGGAACCCCCTGGAGAGCTTTTTAAAAAATAATGACACTTCAGTAACCCTCAGAGGTTCTAATGTAATTAGTCTCAGGTGTAGCCTGAGCATCTGTATTACTAAAAGCTCCCTGTATATTTCTACTTCCCCACCAAGACTGTGAACCACTGACTTAGTGGGAAAGTGTAGACAGCAGAGATTCAAGGACTAAGTTAAGGGCCCCTCCAACATTTAGTATCCATCATTGAGGGAGGAGCCAGAGAAGGAGTCTGAGAATGGGTCATACCTGAGGCTGGAGAAAAACCACAGGATTCAAGAAGAGAAAACGAAGGAGTCACTAAGGAAAGACTATATAATGCTGCTGAGAGGCCAAGTAAAATCAGAACAGAGAAGTGATGAATGGATGTACTGTCATGGAAGTTCCTGGTGGAAGTAGCAGAGGAAGTTTCTGGGAGTGGTGAATGAGAGCTCTGTTTTTAACCCCATCTTGCCTTCCTCTGATGCTAAGCACAAGGCTGGTTATGTACTTGATTCAGGATTGATTGAATGGGGTCTTAACACTCATTACATTTAAAAACTGTTTCTGGAATGGGTTAAATTTTAGGATAAAATAGATCTACCTTGATACAGATGTCATTAATTCATTCAATGATGGATGATTCACTTGAAAACTTTATGTTGTGTTCTCATTATACTCAAGTTACTAGGCTAGATTCAGAACTGCTATATAAAGCCATAAATGTTCCCTGGACAACTTCAAGAGTCACTGTTTACAGAGATTACAATGTAAATGACATCTGGAGTCCTGTGTATACAATTTGCCTACTTATACATGGCAGTCCTGACTAGAAGCTGCCGGAAAAGGGTTTGGAAAAGAATGAAAATAATTTTTCATGTGTCAGTGGCATGCCTGCACATTCATAAACTTCAACTTCACACTCCTCTAGATAGTAGGGTTTATTATTTTCTTTTTATAGATTGTTAAAATACAAGACTCTAACGAGTCCTAGAATACACAGGTAGTGGAGCCAGATCTCATGCCAAGTTCGTAGATGGCATACATACCAAAAACAGCAGTGAGTCTCATATTGTGGCTCTAATACAACAATGTAGAAAATAAATACAAATTCACTGAATATTTATTAAGTACCTACCATATGACTAGCATTGCTGAAGACCCTTGGAATAACATCATTAGCCCAAAATACAAAAATCCCTGCCCTCAAGGAGTTCTTGGTTTTCTTCTCATTAGCATCATACTTCCTGGCTCATCTTGAATACCCACTGGTTGGAGCAACAGACATGAGAGTCCTGGCTCCACAACTTACCATCTGGGACACTAGGCAAGTCACCTTGCCTCTTTCTCCCTCAGTTTGCTCAGTTGTTTAATGTGGTGTAATAAGCCCTGTTTAGAGTTTCTAGGTGTGTTTTGAGGAAACAGAAGTATCCCTGTCAGCAGTAAATAGGCCTGGGAATAGACTTTCGTGAGTAAGTGCAGTTGGAGCTTAGGGCAGGAGAATCCAGGCTGGACTGACTAATGTAGGGAGGTGGTGGGCTGGAAGGCCTAGGTTGCTGCATGAGATGCTAGGGCTAGACTTGCTACACGAGTAGCTGCCACTGCTCCTGCTGCTGTGTTCAGTACCCTTGCTGATCTGCAATGGGTAACTCCTTCTCTTTAGTCTTTTCCTTGGCTTCCTTCGCTGTCCTGATGAGCATCTCCCAATGGGTTTCACTTTGCATCTAGACCAAAATCTATTAAAAATTGTAATGGTCTTGTGTGCCACTGCTTTTCAACCCAGCTGACTGATCAGTCTAATAGTAGCCAGCTCATGATGAACTATTCTGGCCACATGGCCTCTTCATATCCTATAGTATGATATTCAGTCTCTGTCAGAGCTCAGTAGCATCCCAACCACTATTATTCACATGAAGCAGAGCTCTCTTTGCAGCTCATGACATGCCCTTAGTCCAGAAACAAGATCTATGCTTCAACTCTCTTCTTGGTGTTTAATAGAGGCTTCAAATAGCATCTCTCTCCACAATACATACCTCTCGTACCACAGAACTTGCTGAATCATGTCATTCCAAGCAGTGTGGATGTTTCAAATGCAGCTATACTTTTTTTTTTTAAAGATTTTATTTATTTATTTGACAGAGATCACAAGTAGGCAGAGAGGCAGGCAGAGAGAGAGAGGAGGAAGCAGGCTCCCTGCCGAGCAGAGAGCCCGATGCGGGGCTCGATCCCAGGACCCTGGGACCATGACCCGAGCCGAAGGCAGAGGCCTTAACCCACTGAGCCACCCAGGCGCCCCGCAGCTACACTTTTTGAAGAATCCTTTCTTGCTGTAGTTCCTACTCAAATTAGCAGCCTTCTGCGTCATTCAATAAATGAATTAAAATATGTAGCCTTAAAAATCCAAAGAACCCTACCAAGCATTGGGCCTCTTTCTTAAAGGTGGGAGCAAGGTGGACTATTTGTCCTTTGAAACAGTGTACCAGTATGGATCCCTAAAAACTTTATTGATATATCAGGCTCTGAATCTTTGTAGGTTTTATCTCCCTCCCTCTGGAGCACATGTCTCTCTCTCTCTCTTTTTTTTTTTTTTTTAATTCAATTAGCCAATATATAGTACATCATTAGTTTTTGCTGTAGTGTTTAATGATTCATTAGTTGCATATAACACCCGGTGCTCATCACATCATGTGCCCTCTTTAATGCCCATCATCCAGTTACTTCATCCCCCTACCCACTTCCCTTTCCACAACCCTCAGTTTGTTTCCCAGAGTCAAGAGTCTCTCATGGTTTATCTCCCTCTCTGATTTTTGCCCATTCAGTTTCCCCCCCACTTCCCCTATGAGCCTCTGTGCTATTTCTTATATTCCACAGATGAGTGAAACTGTATGTTAATTGTCTTTCTCTGATTGACTTATTTCACTTAGCATAATACCCTCCAGTTCCATCCACCTCGATATAAAGGGTAAGTATTCATCCTTTCTGATTGCTGAATGTTATTCCAGTGTATATATGAACCACATCTTCTTTATCCATTTATCTGTTGAAGGACATCTCTTGGAGTACATGTGTCTTACCAAGGCATCCAGAGTACTTTTTCATCAGAGCATTTAAAATCTCTAAAGTAGGGGTGCCTGGGTGACTCAGTGGGTTAAAGCCTCTGCCTTCGGCTCAGGTCATGATCCCAGGGTCCTGGGATCGAGCCCCACATCGGGCTCTCTGCTCAGCGGGGAGCCTGCTTCCTCCTCTCTCTCTGCCTGCCTCCCTGCCTACTTGTGATCTCTGTCTGTTGAATAAATAAAATCTTTTTTTTTTAAAGATTTTATTTATTCAACAGACAGAGATCACAAGTAGGCAGAGAGGCAGGCAGAGAGAGAGAGGAAGGGAAGCAGGCTCCCCGCTGAGCAGAGAGCCCGATGTGGGGCTCGATCCCAGGACCCTGGGATCATGACCTGAGCCGAAGGCAGAGGCTTTAACCCACTGAGCCACCCAGGTGCCCCGAATAAATAAAATATTTAAAAAAAAATCTCTAAAGTATAGCAGACCACTGGGATGCTCCTCAGAATTTCTAAATGATTCTGGTCTCTTTAAATTATACTGCTTTAGAAAGCCAGAGAATCAACGTAGCCCGAGGACAGGATAATGAATGTATACTGTTTGTTCTAGCCACATGAATATGAACTATTTTTGATCATCTTTTATGATGTCTATTGAAGAAGGATTAACAGGATCAGTGGTTGTATACCATGAACTAAAGGCTCAGTTTCTCTAGTAAAGATCAACATTTAAATACCAGCTCAAAATGCTGCTAAATTTTGGTTAAGTTTGAAGTAGTTTACTACAATCTACAGGGTTCCGTTACATTTTATGCATGGGTTAAATTAAATGGGGGATAAAATGGGAGAGAAGAGAATGACTACCAAACTTGAATTATATACTTCAAGTCACTTTAATCTACTCAAAACACTGACTTTTTTTTTTTTAACTTGGGTTGTGGCTTATATACAGCTAAATTCATCAATTTTAGGTGGACAGTGAATTTTGAGACATATATACGGTCATTTAACCACAACATCTGTTGTGTTTCTTCATCTCCCTTTATAGCCAATCTCCTCCCCCAATAAGTGACTTGTAATTTCCAGATTTGATGGCTTTTCTAAATGTTTCATGCATTCTTAAAATTTGTAATTTAATTCAATCAGGACGGAGGACATACCCTATAAGATTTCAATCTTTAAATACCTATTGATAGTTCTTTTATGACCTCAGTTATGGTCTATATTGGTGAAAACTCTCTATGCACTTGAAAGTGTATTCTGCCGTTGTTGGTATGCTGTAAATGCCAATTTGGCTAAAGGGATCAATCGTCTATATTTTGTCGAATTATTCTATTAGTTACTGAGGGAAGGTGTTATAAAGACCAAACACAACTTAGTTATATAAATTTTGGTGTCATATATTTTGAATTCTCTTTTTTTTTTCCATTTTATTTTATTTCTTTTCAGTGTTCCAGCATTCATTGTGCACCACACCCAGTGCATAATACCCACCACCAGGCTCACCCAAACCCCCACCCCTTCCCCTCCAAAGCCCTCAGTTTGTTTCTCAGAGTCCACAGTCTCTCATGGTTGGTCTCCCCCTCCGATTTCCCCCATCTCACTGCTCCTCTCCATCTCCCAATGTCCTCCGTGTTATTCTTATGCTCCACAAGTAAGTGAAACCATATGATACTTGTCTCTCTCTGCTTGACTTATAAGAGATTATGCTGAATGAAGTTCTCTTTTACATGAGTTTATATCTATAATTTTACATTTTTCTGGGAGCATTGACTTTTTTATCATTATTAAGTGTTTCTGCTTGTCTGTAGTAAAAACTCTGATGTGGAGTCTATTTTGTCTAATACTAATGTAGTCACTCTGACTATCTTATGCCTACTGTTGTACAAAATATCTTTTTATTTTACTTTCAGCCTTATTGCCCCTTTGTGTTTAAAGTCTTATGGACATGAGGATCACCTGGGTGACTCAGTGGGTTAAAGCCTCTGCCTTTGGCTCAGGTCATGATCCCAGGGTCCTGGGATCGAGCCCTGCATCGGGCTCTCTGCTCAGCGGGGATCTTGCCCCCCCCCCCCCAAGTCTCTCTCTGTGCCTGCCTCTGTGTCTACTTGTGATCTCTGTCTGTCAAACAAATAAATAAAATATTTTTTAAAAATAAATAAATTCTTATAGACATGAGATATTAGATTCTTTTTCATTCCATCTGGCAATCTCTGTTTTTTATATGTTTATATACAATGTAATTTAGGCCTACTATTTTGCTGTTTTTTAGATTCATCTGATTTTTTTTCTGTTCCTCCTTTTTTGCCTTTTTGCATTAATTCAGTCTATTTCAGTATTCCTTTTTAGTTGCTTTATTGGATTTTTTACCTCTATCTCATGATTTTAGTGCTTACTCTAGAGATTACATACAAATCTTAAACATATACCAATATAATTAGTTAATATTTAATTACTTCAATTAAAATATAAGAACTTTGTATGCGTGTATTTCTTTAACTCCTCCATTCTTAGTGTAGTTATTTTTTTTAGCCATATATACTTCAAAAAAATTAACCGCAAGAATGATTCTGTATGTGCATGTGTGTGAGAAAGAGTGAGAGAAAGAGTGTGATTTTAATATTTAATTTTGCCCACATATTTACATTTCCAGGTGTTCTTCATTGCTTTCAGTTGATGTGAGTTTCTCTCTAATATCATTTCCCTCAGACTTCAGAACTTACTTTAGCATTTATTAGAACTAATTTATTGCTGCCAATAAATTATTTTTATTTTTGTATATCTGAAAATTACCTTTATTTTTAAGGATAGATTTTGCTAGATACAGAATTTTCAGTTCTGGGACGCCTGGGTTGCTCAGTTGGTTAAACGTCTGCCTTTGACTCAGGTCATGATCCCAGGGTCCTCTGATGGATCCCTGCATCAGGCTCCTTGTTCAGCGGAGATCCTGCTTCCCCTACTGCCTGCCACTTCCCACTGCTTGTGCTCTCTCTCTTTCTCTCTGAGACAAATAAATAAAACCTTAAAAATAAAATAATTCTCAGTAGTGGTTTTGGTTTGGCTTGCTCACCATTGCCCCTGTAGAATTTAAAAATATGTTTCAATGTTTTATAGCTTCTGTAATTTCTTATAAGAAATCAATCAACCAGGGCACCTGGGGGGCTCAGTTGGTTGAGTGACCGCCTTTGGTTCAGGTCATGATCCTGGCGTCCTGGGACTGAGTCCTGCATTGGGCTCCCTGCTCGGCAGGGAGTCTGCTTTTCCCACTTCCCTCTTCACTCTCCTGCTCTCTCTCTCATTCTTTTTCTAACAAATAAATAAAATCTTAAAAAAAAAAAAGAAGTCAATCAACTGTCTTATCTCACACATATAGTGTATTTTGTCTGTTTGTTTGCAGCGAGGGTTCTCAGGGTTTTCTTTTTATTTTTATCTTTTAGTGGTCTGACTTTAATATATCTAAAGGCACTTTTCTTTTACTTATTCTTTTGGGTGTTCCTTGTGATTTTTTTTTTTTTAAAGATTTTATTTATTTATTAGTCAGAGAGAGAGAGGGAGAGAGAGCAAGCACAGGCAGACAGAATGGCAGGCAGAGGCAGAGGGAGAAGCAGGCTCCCTGATGAGCAAGGAGCCCGATGTGGGACTCGATCCCAGGACACTGGGATCATGACCTGAGCTGAAGGCAGCTGCTTAACCAACTGAGCCACCCAGGCGTCCCTAATTTTTAACTATTGTATATTTTAATATGTTTATTTTTATCAATATTAATTAGTATTTTTAACCCAATTTAAGATCCCAGTTTTAAATTTAGTTTTCAGATATTATTTCTTCAAATCACTTTTATGTTTTCTGCATTCGGGATTCCAACTAAATATGTCAAGTTACTTTTCATTTTTTCACATGTATCTGAGAGTCTATTTTTCTTCCAAATCTTCCCTTCCCCACCCCCTTTTTTGGACTGGGTAGTTTCTTTTGTTAATCTTTTAAATTTAATGCTTCTTTCTTTTTTCCATCTCAATCTATTGTTGAGTCCATCAAGATAATACTTTATTTTAGCTACTTCATTTTTTTTCTATTTTTAAATAGTTTACATTTTGTGGTTGAGATTTTTTACCTCTTCATTTGTTTTAGCATTTTTTTTTACTTCAACACATGTTCTTTTAATTCCTCGAAAGTATGTGTAATATATTCTTTGAAAATTTTTTTTGCTAAAGTTAGCATCTTATCTCACACAAATTCCGTTTCTATTGACTCCTTTTTTTTTTTTTCTAAATGCAAGTTATAGTTTTCTGTTTCTTTGCCTGTTTAGCAATTTGTGGTTGAAAGCTGGACATTGTAGATACTACCTTATTGGCTATATTATATTAGGTGGCTATATTATATTAGGTGGCTAATATGCTTGGATTCAAATTTCGAATTTATTTTCCCCACAGCATACTGCTGCTGGTGTTAGTCCCTAATACTACTTTCCACTGCTGATCTTTTAATCTGACTCTTTGTGTGTCTTCCTTGTTCTTGAGAAATTTCAAGATCAGGCTAGGATTTGGGAAAAGATAGAATTCACTCTCTATGGTTTCCTTACTTCTAGGGATTTCTCATAATTGCCAGCTGCTCTTCCAGCTTTGGTCTTTGTTACTTTTTTCTTACCTTTTTTTTTTTTTTTTTTAAAGATTTCATTTACCTGACACACAGAGAGAGAGCAGAAGCAGGGGTAGCAGCAGGTAGAGGGAGAGGGAAAAGCAGACTTCCTGCTGAACAGTGACCCCTGCCACCCCAATGTGAGGCCTGATCCCAGGACCCTGGAATCATGATCTGAGCCGAAGGCAGACACTTAACTGACTAAGACACTCAGGTGCCCCTTTTTCTTACTTGTCAAGAATATCCAGCTTCAGATTTTCAGCAACTGAACTGCTCATGGTTGGAGAGAATACACTTAGTAAAGAAAGCATCAAATTCACATACCTGGTTACACATACCTCTATATTTCACAAGTAGATTTCATTCAGGTCTTCTTTTCTTCCTTACTTTAGAGACCCCCATGTTTTCTTCTACTTATGCATGGTTCAGCTGCTAACAATTTAAGCAGTTTATGCATTGAAATTGAGTCCTAACCCTTCTAAGTTTTCTTTTTTTTCTTTCTTTCTTTTTTTCTTTTATTGTTAGAATTTTCTCTTTAAATTTCTGGCTGCTTTTCCATTTCTGAATGGCAGTTTTTCTTGCCATGGTTTTCTGCAGTGAAAGCTATATTTGTGAAACAGTGCCCCTGAACCACAAAGCCACAAATTCACAATACTTACCACTTCTAGTTTTTTTTTCCCCAAAAGTGACTCTCAAGTCTGTTTTTGCATACTTACAGGGTTGTGTTTTTTTTTTTTTAATTTTATTCTATTTATTTATTTCTCAGAGAGAGAGAGGGAGAGCACAGCAGGCAGAGGGAGAAGCAGGCTCCCTGCCGAACAGGGAGCCCAATGTGGATCCCCATCCCAGAAATCCCAGGGTCATGATCTGAGCTGACGGAAGACACTTAACTGATCGAGCCACCCAGGCATCCCGCATATTTACAGGTTTTTTTTAAACTGTATCCAGAGACACCTGGATGGCTCAGCTGGTTGACTCTTGATTTCTGCAGAGGTCATGGTCTCAGAGTGGTGAGATGGAGCCCAGAGTCTGGCTCCGCACTCAGCAGGGAGTCTGCTGGAGATTCTCTCCCTCTGCCCCTCCACCTACTCATGCTCTCTCTCTTTCTCTCTCTCAAATAATCTTTAAAAAAATGTATCCAGTGTTTTTATGGTTGTAATTAGATTTTCACATGACCATTTTCTCTTCCATCATTACCAGAGTCTAGCCCTGATTCAGCAGGGCACTTACATGATGAAGTTGGTTTGATGTGTCTTTAAACTTATTTTAAGTGCAGGCAGGAGTCTTCCTGATCGTAGAGGAGCTACTTTCAACAACTTCTTAAGATTCTTGAGTTCAGGAAAAATATCTACAATATGGTTTTTCACTTACTATCTTGGCGGGGGTGGGAGTAATTGTAATAATTTCAGGAGCTTCTACTTGGGCTTTCCTACTACCATAGCTCTTACTCTAACAACTAATATCAATAAGCATTCTGCCAACTTCTTTTTTTTTTTTTTATAAAATATTTTATTTATTTGTCAGAGAGAAAGCACAGGCAGGCAGAGGCAGAAGCAGGCTCCCTGTTGAGAAAGGAGCCCTATATGGGACTCGATCCCAGGACACTAGGATCGTGACCTGAGCTGAAGGCAGCCACTTAACTGACTGAGCCACTCAGGCATCCCTCTGCCAACTTCTAAGGATGTCTTTTTCAATTACATAATCAGGGAACCAGAGAAGTGATCACAGCATAGATAGGTATACTGTGAAATAAACCTGCATCAGGACTCCATTTAGCACTTGATTCCACTATGCCTGTGCTGTAGCAGAGGCCATTATAGCACTTTAAGATCGCAGATGTCACCATCAACTTGGACCCTGTATCCAACATTTTTTCAAAAGATCTGGATGTTCACTTTTCATAGTTTAAAGTCACCTATTAGAGGCTCCTGGGTGGCTCAGTAGGTTAAGCATCTGTCTTTCGGCTCAGGTCATGATTCCAGGGCCCTGGGATTGAATTCTGCATCGGGCTCCCTGCTCAGTGGGGGAGCCTGCTTCTCCCTCCCCCTCTCTCTACTGCTCCCCCTGCTCATGCTCACATTCATTCTCTCTCTCTGTCAAATAAATAAAATATTTTTTAAAGTACCTATTAAATAGCTACATATGCCTGTAGGGAAGGACTGGGGAAGTCTATGGTATATACCTGCTATGGTACTTTAGGATTTTTTCATATGACAGCCTTAACTCCCATTCGGTTGATGGAAACTGGGTCTAAGAACTAAAACATATCTAGAAATTTGGCCCTGGTCCAGCTAACCTCAGCCTTGTGTTCATCCATTCCTGATCTCTTGGTTATACATATTAAGCAACACTCTTCCTCATTGCTCATCTGTCTTACTTCCAGGGACGTTAGGCACTACAGGCCTCTGCAAGTTCAATTCCCCTGGCAGACATTCTGCCCTTCTTCCCCTTACAGTGAACATGCTCACTTGCTTCTGGAGGTTAAATGTTACCATTTGTCTTTTGTTATTCTATGATTTTGCTATTCCCTGAATTCAATTGGGGAATCCAGTTCTATAGCTGCATCTAATACTATCAACTCAAGATTTCAGAGAACAGCTATCACTGAGTTTCTCAATAATACTGGTGTCCCCATAACCAGAGCAATCATTTTTACTTTGGTAGATAAAGTACTCTCTAGGCCCTCATGAATAACATAACTAGATGGTAGGTTTTCCAATCCTACATGGCTAACACATTATAACATTTCCAATTATCTTCTGAGCCCTTCCTCTACAGTTTAACATGGCAGTTCTAGTGTCTATGGTTCATATGAACCAATGCTCAGCTCTGAGGGAAGTCACATGGTTAATTAGTGGTAGAGTCAGTCCTGCCTTAAGAGAAAGCCCAACCTCTTTTATCATGATAGAAAAAAAAAAATCATACAGTTTTATTTTGTTACAGATTGATTTTTATTTATGGTTTTATTATTTGATTGATTGTCTGGTTAGTTTGAATTGAGTGAATGAGTCTAAGAAGTTTTGGATTTTCTCTCTATAAATTTTCTAACCAGATGATTTCTTTAGAGAGACAGTAACAGTTTAGAAGTATTTATAGAATCAAAAGAGAAAAGAGAAGTGGGTTGCAGAGGGTGTTACAAATGCCATGCTGTGATTGGAAAATAATAATAATAAACTCCTGTTGTTCATTTGTACAAGGTTTGAAACATGCATTGAAGCCCACACTCTAATCCATATGGATTTTCATTTTCTCAAAAACAATAATCGTCTTGCTTTTGTCTGAGGGGATTTGAATTGCACGAGTGGTGTGTGACTCCACTGGTTCTGCAAAGAATAGTTCATGACTGAATGGCCTCCTCTGGGACTCTATTTCTGATTGAAATTCAAGAATAATACTGGCTCAAAGCTTGTTTATAGCCCTAGAAGTTAAAAAGAGAGTCCAACTACATGAAGATACAGGTGTGTTGCCCATACACATCGACTCAGGAAGCATCTGCTTCAGGTCTGTATTTTCACAGTGGTCTCAGTTACTAAATCTGTGTACTTAGCCATATCCCTGGATCTCTGTGCCTTTGTCTAGAAACTGGGAGTAATAATCCCTAAATTTCGGGATTACTGAAAGGTTTCTTAACCTCAGCACTATTGATATTTTGGGCCAGATAACCATTTGTAGGATGCATAGCAGCATCCCTAGCCTCCACTCACTAGAGGCCAACAGTACTTTCCACCTATTCACTCATGTCAAGCAAAAATGATTCTAGGTTTTGACAGATAGCCTCTGGAGGACAAAATCGTGGCCCACCTCACCCTCAGAACTGTATTGAGAACCACTGTGTTATTTTAAAGGTAACAACAACAATATAAGTTAATTGCATGATTTGTTTATTGTGTTTATAGTGTCCCAAACGCTACAGTGTCCCAGACATTTACAGTGTCCCAGACCTATCATTTCATCTTCAGAGCAGCCCTATGATAAGGTGGGTTGTCTTTTCCTCTTAGTTTTGTAGAAGTGGATACTGAATAGCAAAGAGGTTAACTTTCCAGTATCAGAGTTGAACTAAGGACTTGTGATCCCATAGCTAGTGCTCTAAAACCATGCCAGACACAGTGAGCATCAGCATCGGTATCCTCTGACAGCTGTGGAAGATAAGAATCTCAAAAGCAGCCCCAGATGGACTGAGTCAGAACCTTCATGTTAACAAGATTCAAGGATTCCTATCTCTATGAGAGAGAAAGAGAGAGACTTTAAGGAACTGGCTCGCATGATTGTGAAAATGCAAGCCTAAAATTGCAGGGTAGGCTGGCAGGCTGGAGACCCAAGGAAGAGTTGAAGTTTGAGCTCAAAGACAGTTTGCTAACAGAATTCCTTCTTCCTTGGGAGAGATCAGTATTTTGTTAAGGCCTCTACATGATTGCATATGACCCACCCACGTTATGGAGGTAACCTGCTTTACTCAAAATCCACAGTTTAAAAGTTAATCTCATCTAAAAAACATTTTCACAGAAACATCCAGAATAATGTTTGACCAAATATCTGGGTAGTATGGCTCAGTCAAGTTGACACATAAAATTAACCAGTCCTTGTGTTAACAGAGTTGTGGAATGATTTCACTGGTTTCAGGGTTCCAAGAGCAACTTCTGATCAACTAGAGACTGAGTTGTGAAGCATGGGGGGAAGACAATGGATCCAAGGGGCAAATTGGATCAATAGAATTAAATAACACCTGGATCCAGACAGATCAGGCTAATCCCATCTCTGAATTTTCCCGTGGTAAGTACTGGCAAAGTGCTCTGCCTGTGTGAGTAAGACACATGTTGCAGGGCTATTGTGAGGACTGAGGAAGATGTCATGTCGAATTCACCCAGCTCACTACCTACACAGAGCTGAGACCACTAGTGAAAAAGTGACTCACATCATTTGTCTGTCTTTCCTCCCTCCCTCCCTTCATCTCTCCCTCCGTCCCTCTCTTCCTCCCTTACTCTCTACTTTTTTTCCTTCCTTCCCTCCACACTCTCTCCCTCCTTCATTTCTTTCCTTCTATCCCTTCTCCTTTCCTCTCTTCCTTTCTGTCTCCCTCCCTCCCCCTCTTCTTTCCTCCTGCCCATCCCTCTTTCCTTTCTTCCTTCCTCCCATCCATCATCTTTCCTTCTTTTGTCCTTCTGCACATCTTTGAAAAGTTAATGGATACCTTTTTATTCTAGATACTATTCTAAGACTGGTGACACAAAATAAATAGAAACATAATTATACCCTCTGTGGTTCACAGCATAATGGGGAAACAGAACGGCAGACATGTGTAATGTTACATGAAACTCTGGCAAGAATGAAGATGTATATACAATGATTTTATAGAAGAAGAAGGCTTAAGTATGACTGAGGGAATCAGTCTGTGGGGCTTCACAGAAGCATCAGTGTTTGACAAGAGTCTTAAGGGGTGCATCAGAGCTTGCCAGGAAGATCAGAGGAGAAAAGATCCCTCTAGGGTGCTTGGTCATGAATGCCTTTCCTTGCAAGGGTGCAGGCCCTTTGATTTATGGTGGCAAGGAGAAAGGGCTACAGGTCAAACAGGAGGAGTAAGCAGGTAGAAGTGTTAGATTTGGAAGGGACTTTCTTGTCATGTTTGGGAGTCTGGACTTTTACCAACAGGCAATAGAGAACCATCAAATGGGGGAGAACATAACTAATAATATTTGTATTTTAGAAAAGATTGCTTTTTAGCATGGAGTAATTAATGTAAGAAAGGATAGACTCCCTCTCCCTCTCACCCTTAATGCTCCCAACATCAACATCTATTTTGGCCCATTCCAACCCCCTCATAAACACACACACACACACACACACACACACACACACACACACACACAATTACCTAGGAAGGAGACCAGGTAACCCAGAAAAGTCGGTCTGTCTCTTATTAAGTAATCCTAAGTCCTTCATTCCAGAAATAGCCACAACTTTGGTGATAGCAGTTTCTGAAGTACCTCCAAACTTAGTCAAAGGAAAAATAATAGACTTAGAAAAGAATTAAAGGGGGCTGCTTTTCCAGTCTTGCCTTCTCATTTCCCATGCATATAACAATTTTGATTCAACCCAAAGCAAAACTGCCTTGTGGATAAAGCCACATATTTTAATGTAAAAGCTCAACCAAAAGCCCCACAGCAAGTTATGCAATGGTAAATGGATGCAATGTTAAATTAATGCCAAATTAATGGGGTAGTAATTAATTAATTACTGTAATAACTCTCAGGGTTGGAAATCACTCAAGCCTGTGCCCTAGAGGTTCCCACAGGGCTCAGAAGGTGAAAATATCTTGTCCATGAGACAAAACTGAAAGATGGAAGCCAAAGTTGCAAAATAATATGTCCAATTCAGGCTGTGCTATAGAATCTGCAGTGTGGTTCTCTGCCCTCCAAGAACAAGATATCTGCAGAACCAGTATGTCTAGGTCCCAAAGGCCCTAAAGGCCAGGCTAACTAGGCAGAGTAGTCCTTTACAGTGTAGCACCCAGAGCAGAGGCAGGGGAAACGCAGACAAGCCTGGGCTCAAATCAGTGTTGATACTATGCACTGCTATGATCATGGTACTTTATGTCTCTGAACCTATTGCCTAATCTATAAAATGTGAAGAAAATCAGTCCCATAGTCTTGGTTTTTGATGAAAATGGGATGATGTGGGTGCCTATGTGGCTCAGTGGGTTAAAGCCTCTGCCTTCGGCTCAGGTCGTGATCCCAGGGTCCTGGGATCGAGCCCTGTGTCAGGTTCTCTGCTCAGCAGGGAGCCTGCTTCCCCCCCCCCCCCGCCTGCCTCTCTGCCTAATTGTGATCTCTCTCTGTCAAATAAATAAATAACATCTTTAAAAAATTAAAAAAAAAGAAAATGGGATGGTGTATAAAGAACATTTAGTAAGTAGATAATGTCAAATAAAGGTTTTTTGAATAAATAAATGAAGAAATATGTGAATGGACATCAAACCATTTTCTTCCAACTTCAGACTCAAAGGGAAAGAAAGAAGGCAGATGACAGAGCAAAGAGGACTTCAGCAGTGAAATTTGAGCTGATAAGGACTGAGGTTCAGGATGTGTGTGAGGCCTGCTGGAACAGTCCACCCATAGCTTACGGTCTTCCCTCTGCTAAGAAGCCAAGTCCATGAAGTGTCTAACCTTCTGGTTCTTACAGCTAAGGGAGTGCACCCATTACTAAGCTATGGCCTTTTGCCTACTCAAATTAGACTGGCATTTGGGAGCACAATTGGGAAATGTGCCCCTTTCATGGAAGTAGTGCTATTTCTGAAAAAAAGAAGAAATGAAAAGAGGAAAAAGCCACTGAGAAGACCACTAAGGTCTCTCCTGTTAACTCCTCACAATCTCATCAACAACTAAAGTCCTTTTCTTTTGTCTCCATTCCTGACCAGCAATCCCTTATTTTGTACCTTCCAATCTAAGCAGATGGCTTCCTTTCACTTCCTGAGATTGGAGCTGTCCGAATCCCATCCCCACATTTTCCTTCATTTCCATCTTCAAGCTGCATCTCACCTGTTCTTCATCTCTCCTCTTTCCCTTCCATCTGAGAGGAGGCAATGTAAAATGAGTTGCAACATGGTGAAGCACAGGATTACAGATACATGTAGACATTGGAAAAAATTCCCATTCCAGCACTCATTGCTCATGTAAAATTCAGTCTCAGTATTTTCATCTGTAAGATGGGGAATGTAAATAGCTAACTCTACTTTCTCAAACAGTATAATGTGTATGAGCTCATTGGATTGTAATTATTAAAATTAACAGCAATTCAGTAACCATCCTACTACACACATATTCATGTGTCTTTAAACTATGTGAGATTCACTCCCGTCCTCCAGATTTTTTTTATTTAAACTCAATAGCCGATATACAGTACATCATTAGTTTTTGATTTAGTGTTCAGTATTCATTAGTTGTGTTCATCAGTTGTGTTCAACCCAGTGCTCATCAAGTCCTCCTTAATGCTCATCACCCAGTTATCCCATTCCCTTACCTATCTCCCTTTCCACAACCCTCAGTTTATTTCCCAGAGTCAAGAGTCCCTCATAGTTTGTCTCCCTCTCTGATTTTTTTCCTATTCAGTTTTCCCTTCCTTCCCCTATGATTCCCTGTGTTATTTCCTATATTTCACATATGAGGGAAATCATATAATTGTCTTTCTCTGATCGGCTTATTTCACTTAGCATAATACCATCCAGTTCCATCCACATCAATGTAAATGGTAGGTATTCATCCTTACTGATGGCTGAATAATATTCCATTGTATATATGAACCACATCTTCTTTATCCATACATCTATTGAAGGACATCTCAACTCCTTCCAGTTTGGCTGTTGTGGACATTGCCGCTGTGAACATTGGGATGCAAGTGCCCCTTCTTTTCACTACATCTGTATCTTTAGTGTAAATACCTAGTAGTGAAGTTGCTGGGTTGTAAGGTAGCTCTATTTTTAACTTCTTGGAGAATCTCCATACCATTTCCAGAGTGGCTGTACCAGCTTGCATTCCCTCCAACAGTGTAAGAGGGTTCCCCTTTTTCCACATCCTCACCAACATTCATTGTTTCCTGTCTTTTAATTTTAGCCATTCTAACTGGTATAAGGTGGTATTCACTGAGGTTTTTATTTGTATTTCCCTGATGACAAGTAATGTGAAGCATTTTTTCATGTGTATGTTGACCATTTGTATGTCTTCTTTGGAGAAGTGTCTGTTCATGTCTTCTGCCCATTTCTTAACTGTATTATTTGTTTTTTTGGGTATGGAGCTTGGTAAGTTTCTTTTATAGATCTTGGATACCAGCCCTTTATGTCATTTGCAAATATCTTCTATCATTCCATAGTTTGCCTTTTAGTTTTGCTGATTGTTTCCTTTGCCCTGCAGAAGCTTTTTATCTTCATGAAGTCCCAGTAGTTCATTTTTGCTTGTTTCCCTTGCCTTTAGAAACATGTCTTGAAAGAAGTCATATGGTGGAGGTCAAAGAGATGACTGCCTGGGTTCTCCTCTAGATTTTTGATGGATTCCTGTTTCACATTTGGGCCTTTTACCCATTTTGAGTTTATCTTTGTGTGGGGGGTAAGAGAATGGTCCAGTTTCATTTTTTTGCATATGGCTGTCCAATTTTCCCAGGGCCATTTATTGAAGAGACTCTCTTGTTTCCATTGGATATTCTGTCCTGCTTTATAAAGATTAGTTGACCATAAAGTTGAGGGTCCATATCTGGGCTCTCTATTCTGTTCCATTGATCTATATGTCTGTTTTGTGCCAGTACCCATACTGTCTTGATGATCACAGCTTTGTAGTATAGCTTGAGGCCAGGCATTGTGATGCCCCCAGCCTTAGTTTTCTTTTTCAACATTCCCCTGGCTCTTCAGGGTCTTTTCTGGTTCCATACAAATTTTAGGATTATTTGTTCTGGCTCTGTGAAAAATGTCAATGGCATTTTGATAGGGATTGCATTGAATATGTAGATTGCTCTGGGCAGCATGAACATTTTTTAACAATGTTTATTCTTCCAATCCACGAGCATGGAATGTTTTTCCCTCTCTTTGTGTCTTCCTCAATTTTTTTTCATAAGTGTTCTGTAGTTTCTAGAGTACATATCCTTAACCCCTTTGGTTAGGTTTATTCCTAGGTATCTTATGGGTTTTGGTGCAATTGTAAATGGAATTGATTCCTTGTTTCTTCACTCATATTATTAGTGTATAGAAATGTAATTGTCCTCCAAAATTATGTTATTTCAGCTTTGGTCTAATAAGCAAAGTCAGTCATTTTTTGTTTTGTTTTGTTTGGAGGGGGGCATGAGGGGAAGTGTAAGGAGAGAAAAATTAAAATGAGGTATTTTCTGCATATTTTAAGAACCTCAGCCTTTAACTACCAAGTATGTTGCCTTTTTGTTTTCAAATGTGTCTACTTCCTATCTTCCACTTCCAATTTCAGTTGATTTTTCCTATCTTATCTATTTAGTTTGCTATCTCAGACTCATGCACATTGCAAAGATGATCACAAACGTCATCCATTGATTGACTAATTCCACAAATATTCATTGAGCCCCACTGTGTTCTAGTTAGGAACATCTTGGATAAAACAAGATAAAGCAAGCTGATAAACATATGAACAAATAAACTAAAAATGGCAACTACAACAACAAAACAGAAAAATTGTACTTCAAGCTGAGGTCAAATGAACATGCCATGTATACACACACACACCTCTTTTTTTGGTGTAGAGGCCAGGTGAATCATCTATTATATTAGAAACTTACTCTTGTTTCTAAATAATTCAATTGATAAAGAAATAGCAATGTATTTTATTTCTGGAAACTAATATTGAAACAAAAACAAATAAGCAAAAAAAAAAAAAAAAAAAAAAAAGGTGAGATAATCTTCTAGAGCAGCCACTGTGACCTGCTTGTGGGTCTTCCTCATCACTCACATCAGTCTCTATTTTAGAACACAAGAAATGGCCCTGGACCCCACCCCCACTGCAAGACTCACTTCTGTGTACTAAGCCAGAGAATATCACTGGATATTTATGACCATCCCAGAGAATGGAGAGACCAGAGAAAGCTCATGCACTTTAGAGTCCAGGGTAAGATGCAGCCATGCTAAAAGAACACTAAAACCACCAGTTCACTAAACACCAGTTGAGGGAACCAAGGCCAGTTCTCATCCCAGCTTCAAATAATCATTATTTAATAATCACTTATTGTTTGACCAGGTACAAAACACTTCCCTGAGAAGGCCTCAATTTTCCTATCATTAAAAAGAGGAGATAGATTAGATTTGCTTATAAAATCTTCAGTTGGATAACCAGACCTTTTGTCTACCCTTACTTCCAGGACACCTGTAAATTACTGCTCAGCTGACAGTCTGCTGAGGCAGGATAGGACAGGGGACATAGAGGTGTGGCCTTGGTTCTGAAGGGAGGTAAGCTAGGTGAGGATTGGACAGCATCTTTGTCTTCACAAAAGTGATGTCTCACCTTGTGTATGAGTGGCTTACTAACGTGTCAGTTCCTGAAAACCCCAAATTCAGAATGACACCCTCAGTAAGACTCTTTTCTTCTAGAAACTATCCTTGCTTGAATTGTTTACTTTAAAAATTTGCTACCATAACAATAAATGATAAGACATTCTCATGCCAATTAACACCCTCTTGATAACATTTATCTGAAAACTGGAAATTATTTGTTATTCCATCTAAACAGGAGAAAACAATATTTACAAAGTTATTATTGAATGTGAAATCTCTGTCTTACTAACTCCACCTGCCAACAAGCCTTTTTGGAAATGGAAGTAGGTAATTATCTTATTCACACTTATTTATCAAGCATTTTGCAAAAACACTTCGAATTCAGGGAAGAGGAGACACTTGTGTGGTGATGGACTTTAGCAAATGCTTAGGCTTTGTCTGAGGGATCACGGCTGAGCACATTACTCAGGAAGAAAAAAAAAAAAAAGTCTCTGGGTTTCCCAGACAATTTCTTTTAAGTGGGGAAAGAGGGTTGAAGAAGGGGATGAGTGTGAAAAAGAAACTCAATATATTATTCTTTCCCTTTTCTCAGAACTCAAGTGCCCTGATGAAGGGGAGAGGTATTGTGCTTGGAGAGGCTGCTTGAAGGAAACCAAA
Source organism: Enhydra lutris kenyoni (assembly GCF_002288905.1). Taxonomy (NCBI): domain Eukaryota; kingdom Metazoa; phylum Chordata; class Mammalia; order Carnivora; family Mustelidae; genus Enhydra; species Enhydra lutris. The sequence continues at coordinate 19,954,335 of NW_019154121.1, forward strand.
AAGACTTTCTTGTACTTAAACAGTGAGATATGGTGAAGTTAAGTGAAGCATGTAAAAGGAATTTAAGATTCTCAACAATCTAGAATCCTCTCTAAGGATGTTGGTGATGGTATTTGCTACTTGCAAGAATATTTTAGTAAGGATTAATTGCCTCTGAGATGCAGAAACACAGATTTGAACACCATGGGAGGCAGCCTGGTCCATCCAAATTAAGGCAGCTATTAGCCTGTGCTTTGCCTTGACTTAGTGTGCAAACTACCTCCATCTTATTTTCTTTACATACCTGATTAGCACCTTCCCACTCCCACCCCTTGGCTTTAGTCTCACTTACATATTAAAGTTTGTCTCACTTACAAATTAAAGGGTTTGTTGCAGTTAAAAGGCTCTACTAATAAAAGCATTTGCAAATCCAAGGAATGGATAATGTCTAAGGGTACTTGAGGTTTTTGCATGTCTAGGATTCTGTCTTACAAATTGTCACCACATATAACGTATAAGGGCTCTGTAAGAAGGAAATTTATCAAACATGTGATCTTTTCTCTGCCAGCTGGGCTACTGTTCCTCAGGGAAACCTGCCCTTGAGAGTCAGCTAAATTCTCAGAATGAAGTTACGGTCATCAAAATTCAAGAGTTTCCTGTATTTGTTAACATTTCCTTTTGCTCCTGCCTTGTTTAATAAAATGTTTTTGGACTTCAAAGTCTCAATGACACTAAAGCAACAAATTAAGGTGCGGAATATTATAGGAGCACCAACATGGCAGTAATTACCTTTTCTCAAGTCGCAAGCATTCAGGGATAGTCATCGTCGTGCCCCTTTTCCTAACAAGGACACGAAGACCCCAGAGCATAGTGATTGCACAGGGCAAGTTGGAGAGTGAGCAGCAGTGCTAAGATTTAAGCCCAGGACTTTCTGGGCTTCGTCCAGGATTGATTCCACAAGGCCACAGGGTATGGCATGCCTCTCTGCTTAGGCTGAGAGCCCAAAGCTTCAGACAGCTCACCTGAGGACTGTTCAGTGCCCTGGAATTCACCGAACTCAGCCTGTGACCCAAGCCAGTGGTGTCCCCTGAGCCACAGACTTCAAAAAGCCATTAGTATCCACTGTACCCAAAGGTGAGGAAAAATCTGGGCCTCTTCTCAAAAGCTAGGGTTTCTAAGAACTACAGGAGATTTTAAGCTAGTTGAGAAAAATAAAAGTGTATAAATGAATGCTATTAAACAACTTGGTTTTATTAATCCAAAAATCCAACAGCACTCAGACTGAACTCAAACTGGGGAACAAATTTAAATATAAACTCTAAGTTACTAATCAAAATGACAATAACCATCGTTAAGAACTCTTGTTTGTTGATCCATATACTGTACATTTGTCCTCTCATTTAAGCCTCACAGCAAAGCGTTCTGCAGTTGTGACCAGGGAGAAGGGCATTCTACAACCCATTTACAAATAAGGAAATGGAAGTGCAGCAAGGCCCAGTAACCCGCCAGTCCTCACACCACTCTCTCCCCCTTTGGGAAACCCATTGTCAATCCATTATTCTGTTCTAACTTCCTTCTGATAAAAGGATAGGTGTATCCAAATCTGCACTTTATACCTGAGTTATTATACCTTAGGCTTTCAGTTTTTTTTCTTCTGGGACCAGATCTGATGGAATCTCATTACTGTGATGATTGAACCAAAAGGGGATCTTTCGACATTTGGTGCTTCATGCTGGGAATGACATGAAGAAAAAAAAGAAAAAATAGCCCAAATCCATTAGCATCCACGGTGCTCAGGGAACATTTGTCAATGTCTGGAGATGTTTTTGATTATCACAACCTCAGGCGGGAGAAGCTACTACATCTAGAGTGTTGCTAAACACTCTACAAAGCATGGGATAGTCCCCCAAAACAAAGAATGATCCAGCCCAAGTGTCAATAGTACCAAGGTTGAAAAATCCTCTCCTAGCCTTCATGCCAGGCACCTAACTGATTATAAGTAAGCCATATTTTTCTGCCCATCCTAGTTTAAATAGCACCCTCTGGTCACTATTCCATGATCAGACTCACTGATACTGTTTTATGCACTTATTCACATAGATATTATCTGTTCCCCTGATGTAAATGTAAGTTCCATGAAGGACAGGATTAGGTCCACCCTAATCCTCAGCATCTCTCTAGACCAAGACAAGTAGAATACAAACTCAATACACATTTGTTGACAGTGAATCATGTTGAATGATGGACACACTGTGGAGTGCTAAAACAAGTCACTTCTACTCTTACAACTGGATGCAGAGACCTCAGTACCCCCCCACTTTTTGTACAAAGTGTGCTGTGGACTTTGAGAGCCTGCCTTGGCTACAGGCCATTAAGCAGCACACATTCAGCCTGGAGTTCTTTATCCTCTGAAATTTTCTGGACAGTTTCACAGATCCAATGAGTTTTGTTGAGCCTCAATGCTACTCTGTGTGTTTCCTAACTAACCACGTAACTGCTTCCTAAGATTCCCATCATTCATGATTTGGGGCTAAATACTTATATCTACAGGTGCTTTGCACTTCCATGGTCTGAAAACTTCAGAGCCAAGACCTCTGAGGAATTGAGGTCCCTCTGAGACTCAAGTATAAAAGCTAGATGCCTGTGGTGTGGGGGTGGGGGTGGGGAGCTGCTCAGCTTCAGACCTTCAAGAGCAAACAGTGTTGCAGCCCTGTGCCAGGTCCTGTCAAGGATTAGAGGGGAGGGCATCCAGGGAAAGTCAGGCCTGTGATGGGTGGGAGGGTCTGGGACTTGTCCCAGAAGAAAAGCCAGGAGAGTCAGAAAAAGATAACATGTGAGCACACTGGGCCACGTGGGGAGGCTGGCTCCAGGGAGAAACTGAGGTCCAGAGCAATGCAGACCTAAGGATAGATTAAACATCCAGATGTGGGTGCCTGAAGTGTAGTAAGCAGTGAGACTGAGGAGGAAAGGGCAGGTTCCCAGACAACATAGGGCCATATGGAGGGAAGAACAGGAGTAGGAAGGGAGTGGAAATGGGGTTCACATAGAGTGCATGAAATGCAGTACACTGGATCCCTTACACTGTCTCAAATATTAGACTTATACTCACTTTCCTATTAAGGAAGGTGAAACTTTGAGAGTCAATTAGTCAACTAGTTTCTTTTTTTTTTTTTTAAAGATTTTATTTATTTATTTGACAGAAATCACAAGTAGGCAGAGAGGCAGGCAGAGGGAGAGGAGGAAGCAGGCTCCCCGCTGAGCAGAGAGCCCGATGCGGGGCTCGATCCCAGGGCCCTGGGATCATGACCTGAGCCAAAGGCAGAGGCTTTAACCCACTGAGCCACCCAGACACCCCAGTCAACTAGTTTCTTATAGTCTACCAGACTGTGAACTTCACAAGGACAGAAACCCGACCAGGCCAGCCTTGTTCACTGCTGTGGCCACAGTGTCCAGAACACATGCCTACACAGGGCCACTTGCTGGCTGACTTGAACAAAGTCATCCCTGGTGAAAGGTGGATAGCGAAAGGTGGCATTCAAAACCCCCTCAGTAGAACACAGCTAGTTCTTCTCTGTACCAGACTGTCTTCCTTGCCGAAATCAAGTCAAATCAGAGAGAACTTAGCAGGAGCAATGATACTGAGGCCCCAAACCTGTCCAAAATAGAGTCATTACTTCATTTGTCTCCAAGTCTAAAAGGTCCAGCACTTGACTTTTGCCATTTTCAAAAAGATTCAATGGTTTCACCAATTCCCTCAGCTTTTTAAAAGAGAAGAAACATTATTTTTTTAAAAATGGAATTAGATTGGTTTTTAGCCAGCTTAATAAAAAGCTGAAAGATGAACATTAATTTCAAACTGCTCGTACATTGCAAGTTGGCTTGTGTCACTTCCAAACTGCATAAAATTATTTTGGAAGCAAGATATATTTATTCCATGACAGCTTTTTATAAGATCAAATAAGTACCCTGTTGGTATCAGATGGCCAGTTGTTATAAGCATTTCATAGTTATAAACCTGGACTTTTCTTTGGTTTTTCAATATAATTTAATTTAAAATGTATTTATTGGACAGCCTTTATAGTTAGGGCCAGACGCAGTAAGACAGGAGTGTCCAAGTAAAAGAACCCGCTCTGGTGTATTCTCTCAGAGCACCCACCAGGGAAAGAATCACTAAGGAGAGAGGGTGTGCACAGAGCTGGAAAAGCTGGAGCACATCCAGACCATTGAGCCATGGGTACAGGTGGGTTTGCAGTTAACTGCAGCAGTGTTAGGACTACTGGTGTTCATCCTAGTCTACTGGCACAGAACCTCCCATTCCCTACAAAACACTCACAGGTATTTCTGGAAATTTCTAGACTATTGTGTGCTTTTTAGCAATTCCAGTCTTGCTGACCGTCGCCATTCCTTATTGAGTCCTGCTCCTGATGGCCGAACCTGCATGGGGGTATCTTGTGGGGTGAGGGAGCGTGCCTTTCTGTCTCTTTTGTGTGTATTTCCTTCTATAAGCAAGAGCCTGAAACAGGGGTGTTGCTGTGTGTTCCCAAATCACGTACCAAATTTTTAGTGAAACAGGTCCTCTATTATTTTGCTTATTTTCATTTAAGGTAGTAGTTAAGAGTGTAGATGTTAGAGACAAACTTCCTAGAATCATATCCTGCTATACACTTACTAGTTGTGTGACTTATAAAATGACTCATTTATCTATACCATGAGGATGATAGTAATTCCTAATGTGGTGAAGATTAAATAAATGAGTATGTATAAAATGTTGAGAACAGTATCTGACACGTAGTAAGCTATATATATATATTCACCATGTTCACCACTCCACCACCCCTCCCCTGCCTGAAGCTAGCTGGCTAGCTATATATATCTATCTATCAATATGTCAGCTGTTATTATCATTAGTTAGTGAGTAATAATTATGCATACATAGTGCTAGCTAGATTATTGAATTCTTAACCATGTGCCAACCAGGATACAGGGCAGTTCATGTTAAATCCTCTCACTAGCCCTTGAGGCAGGAATTTTTGTTACCTCATCTTCATAGCTGAGGAAGCTAGGCTTAGGAAGGCAAATAACTGAGTAAAGGCACAATTAGCGCACAGACTGTCCTCCTGGCTGATGGGCTGATGCCAGAATCTGTGTATCCACAGGGCAACAAGAATGGTATATCAAGTGTCAACCACTCTGCAGCACCCAAAGCTTCTAACTCCCTCCAAAGACCACAGTCTTTGAACAGTCTGTGAACAACCTGCCAGTCTGTGATAATAGATGCTATAGGGAGAAACAAAGAAAGAAGAGTTCAGTGATTAAAATAACCACAAGAAATTCCAGATGAAACCAAAACACACTCCTTTACTACAGGACTTCTCAGTGTTTTCAAGATCCTGATCTGTATCCCAAAAGGAGGGAATAAAATGGAATGTTTCTCAGGCATGTTTCCCATGGAACCCTTCATGTTCACCACTCCATCACCCCTCCCCGGCCTGAAGCCCAGAGGATTCTCAGGATAGGTGTTTCCCGGAATGGCTTTATGGGACAGCTCCTGAAATGAAAAGATATTAGTAATAGATTCTAACAGCAGAACCACAGAATCTGATTTATGATATGAATTCTCGTAGAAGTGTGAAAAGATCAAGCTTAGAAGCTAGAAGACCTTTTGAAGATAGTCACAAACCCCTGTGAAGAAAAAACAAGGTTGTAAATCAAGGCCATGGGGGAAGAGATAGGCAAAGAAGGGCCTCCCCTTCTGACTGGTTTTCTGATACTGCCAAAGCTACTCCTCATCCTCTTCACGCCACTTCTCTAACTCTGTCCTCCAGCTTCCCTGAACTTCCAAACTGTCTGGCCTCCCTATGATCACAAAATCTCCCCCCTCCACTTGGCCTCTTAATGACTCCCCAGAGCACACATGCATCTACCTGTGCCTAAAGAACTTCTGTTCATCAGCTCAGGTGTCATCTCTGGAAGTCTCTTCCTCAGGAAGCACCTCCAGACCTTCCCAGCCCTCCATAAAGCAGCTCTTTGCTCACACAGCACTCATCCCAGGGTCCCTGAGAGTCCTGTTCTTTATCTTTCTCCCTCTCTAGACTGAGATTCTGCTAGGCTGGAACCAGGTCCCACTCATCCTTCTGTTTCCGTCACTAAGCCCAGAGTCAGGCACATGGAAGTGGTGCCATAAAGTTTATAATATGAACGAATGACTTGTTTAGTCTTCACAATAATTTGGGAGGTAGATTTTATTCCTCCCACTTTATACATAAATAGAGTGCCAGGTGGATAAGAAGCTAAACTAAGCTCATATAGTTAATGATCACATTCAGCAGAGCTAAGACCCTCTCCAAAGAGCATTAAATTTATCTCTGAGCAAAGGAGAAAAAGTAACGACTTCTAGGGTGATGTTAGTAGGTATCCAGAAGGCTCCCACTGTAGCAACTGTATGTCCCCTCTGTGTCTGACCCTGTAGGTTTCCTGAACTCTGGACACTTGGAAAATACTGAGCAGCAATGTGAGGTTGGAGAGAACACAGACAGTAAAATGGGAATCTTATTGATAGAGGTATCAAGTAAGTTCATAAGGGACTTGGAATAAGTCAAAATGGAAGTCTATTTTCAAATTCAGCCATCACAAAGTATCCATTATAAATCTGCATGTCCTCTTACCTTCAGGGAAGGAATGGTCCAGCTTTTTTTAAAAATGTCATAGAGAATTGAGTTCCAAACAGCTGACAAATGGGACTGTATTTACCTACCTGAAGGAGCTAGCACCAGGAATAGCCAGGATGTCATTCTAAAAGAGCTCTGTGGGCCCCATTCAGGCGAACAAAATGCTGAGGATATATTCTAAATGGGGGTGTATATTCATCCATAAAAGACAAGGTTAAGTGCCAAGAACTAGGCAGAGACTGGAATGGAACAGGAGCAAGGTGGGTCCCAAGTGTTCACAGGGAATGCTAGAAGAATTCCCCCAACTCACCTGCCTTTGTGGAATTTTGCATGCATTTTGCAAGAATATAATGTATGAGACTATTTCAAGGCACTTAAATGTATAAGCTGAACCATACACCACAGACAGAGCACTGAATTAAGAAGTTTCCAGTGCTATTTTATTTAATCTTTGCAACACCCCTATGAAAGGTGCATTATTATTTCCATTTTACCAGGGAACTGAGTCTCAAAGAAGTTACCTAGCTTGTACACAAGGAAACAAGAATTTGGCCCCATGTGTGTCCTAGGTACATCCTCCTCATTCTAAAACAAATAAACCAATATTCCATAGGATATTACACATATTACATATCAGGTCTCTCGCCTGTGTCCCTACCCGCCACTCCCAAGGAGCACTGTTTTCAACATGCCAAAGAGAGCTCCTCACTTTCCAGCACTGGGAGAGGAAAAGATTGAATTTAAGTGAGTGACACTTGTTAAATGCAAGACTATTAAATGCAAGCTTTTAAACTGAGGTATTGATGTTATATATGTTGTTTCTCATAATGGCTTGATGATGGCACTAATTCAGGTTGCCTTCCTATGGGGTACTATGTTTATTAATCAACCAAAGGGCCACCATTTCTGATGTTTACAATTTAGTTTAGCAGAACGTAATGTTTAAAGTTTGTTTGGAAAGACGGACCTCCTGAGTGTTTAGAAAGATAGGAGTCAGAAGCCCTGAGTTTGAGTCTTATTTTTCTCTCTTGAAGAACTCAAACACAAAATTGGGAACAAAGAAGACAAAGGATATGTATTTTTATACAAAACTGAAGGGGAGGGTGGTAGGGTTATGGATATTGGGGAAGGTATGTGCTATGGTGAGTGCTGTGAAGTGTGTAAACCTGGCGATTCAGAGACCTGTACCCCGGTGGCTAATACATTATATGTTAATTAAAAAATTAAAAAAAAAACTGAAGGGGACTTAGGAAGTGATTGTTACAGTTGCAATTATACCCCAAGTTGTGGCCACTGATAAAATAAACCTTAATCTATAAATCACCTGACCTCCACATCAGTGAAGGATAGTTTTTTCATAAGAACATTAGGTTGCTTATTTTCTAGTTGATGCAGTTTCATTTTCACTTGTGTTTTTTATGTCCGTTTTTTGTTTTTTTAGAGAGAGGGAGAGTGTATGAACGGGGTGGAGGGGAAGAGGGAGAGGGAGTGAGAGAGAGAGAATCTTAAACAGGCAACATGCTCAGCACAGAGCCCAATGTGGGGCTTGATCTCATGACCCTGAGATCATGACCTGAGGCAGAATCGAGAGTCTGACGCTTAACTGACTGAGCCGTTCAGGAGCCCCTCACTTATACTTTTGAAGGTCAGACTACCTCTACCCAGTCCCCAACATTCAGTCATTACTTTGTTCCTTCAGCAGACCTAAATCCACCTTACAAAATGCAGAGTTGTGTTAGTATTACAAGGTTAATGAGAGGGCCAGGTAAGCTAGGCTCAGAGGGTAGAAGAGAATCCTTCATCTTGTTATATCCCAATTTACATTATTATTTGGTTTCATTTGGGGGTGGAGTGGGCCTGTGCCAGGTAGCCCTCCCACACTCCTGGGAGGGTAGGACTGGGGGGAACAAAGTGGTGAGAGGGAAATGAATAGGGTTAGACTGCAGAAGGCAAAGTTCTTGCATGTAAAGAGCTGCTTATAGGCTAGAGAGGATAATACACCTGCAAGAAATAAAATAAGTGGCTCCAGTAGCACTGTGTTGGGGCAGGCCATCTACTTTTCTTTCTGGAATTGGTATGTTATCCTCTACCTGGCCTCCTCACACACCATTGCATCTCTTCCAATGTATATCCCATCTTGGCCCCCAGATCTGATCATTTTTATCAATTACAGCTCCAAAGGGGAAACAAGTGTTAAAACTAGAAAATTCAAGGTAGGTTCAATATGGTTTGGACAGACTGCACAGCAACACAACACTAGTGACAGCAGGATGTACTGTCCTTAAGCCTGGAGTGTGGGGGAGGGGGAGGGAGATGTTACTGAAAATAGGAAGGAAAGAGAACTGTCAAGCTAGTTTCTCTGAGGGTCAGTAATATTGGAAGAGGGATTAAACCTGTCTGAGATGATTGTGCAAGAAGGGAGCCTGAGAACAGGTACCACAACTTCACCCCCTCTCCATCATCCCTCTCACCTCTTGCTGGGGCATCTGTTGGCCAAACCAACCAGAAACCAGAGCTCAAGGGAGACTTGATGGAACTGACAAAGGACAGAGTAGAATGGGATGGCAAGTAGATCTGCAGGGGCAGCCAAAAATGTTCAGCACAGGCCCTTTACTTAAAGCCCATCTTTAAGGAGCTGGACATGCAGAGGAATGGAATTGTTTCCACCCTGGAGGAAGCTACAGTCAGCAGAAAGTTTGGAGAAAAAAAAAAAAAAAACAAACTACAAAAGAGTTCCCAACCCTGAGAATGCTGTAAGGAATTTATTTCATTTATCTGTTCTTTCATCAGACCTTTCCTGAAGGCCTCCTCTTTGACAGGCAGATGCAGACCCTGAGGACCCTGGGTTGCAGGGATATGTAAAAGACACAATCTGTGCTGTTGTGAACTCATTATCTGTATGAGGACAAAGATGAGCGAGGGGTAAGCCACAACACACAGAGATCCAAGGCCTGTCTTCTCTCCAAGTATCAGGACGCCCAACTCATAAAGCACAATTAGTTCTGTCCATCTTTGCGTATATTTGGATAGTAACTGGTTTGGACAGCGGCCTCTGTTCATTAGGATTAGAAACTTTCCATGTCAGTTAATTTGATTAATATCAGAGAAAACTCAATTAGACTTGTCAACTTTTTGCATATGACATTTAATATCTATTAAAATAATGTCACCTCCATCAGCCAGAGGCCTTATTTTCAGTTTCCCCAGACTGTCAACTTGAGAATGCTGAACACCCAAACAAAGGTGACGGAAAATGTTTTCCTATCATTTTCTGCACACACTCTTAAAGCCAGTCTAACATAATTATGTGAAAACAGTTCTCATGTTTATTTGTCCCTTGCTTCCATTTTCCTAGAGAACTATACTTGAAAGAAGAATATACAAGGCTGAAGGTTAATTGTCCAAATAGTACTTAAGACAGAGGCAGGGAAAGAGAAGGTTCATATAGGTAGGGAGAATCCCTAGGTTAGTGGGCTTGTTTGGGGATTATTCAAATACCCGGCTGTCACTTCCAAACAAGTACACCATTTCTGGGTTAAAATGAGGCTGTGAACTCCACAAAGAATATTATTGCAGTCCATAATAAAATAGAGAAGAATGTAAAATTCTATTTATTAGTGGAATTTCTTTATAGTAGACGCTTTAAAGCTCTAGGTGGAATTACTACAAGATATGTAACACACGTGGAAATGTAACTGCGTAGCCATATCATTTCAAAGCATAAAAGAAGCCCAGGGATCCCTGTATTTAATGTCTGCGTTTATGTTGCTATTCTATAACTTTTGGTTCTGGCACCTGCTCCACAATTTGCATCTTGTCTACTGGAAAACTCAAATAATTGGCTCTTAAAAAGGAGTATATATCAGATTAATTTGGAAGATCTCTTTCAAAATATGCACATGCTTGCATCCTGATGCAGAGATTAGGGTGGGGCCTGGACTCTCCATTTTTTAACATACACGCAGGTCATTTTAAGAGGCATATTCACATGAGAAAGAATGTACTAGAATGTCTTTGAGTAGTCCATGCTACTTCATACTTCTGGGCATTTACTCAAGACCTTTCATGACTATTTCTCTTGCTTGTTTGCCTGGCAAATGCCTAGACCTTTTCTGAAGTCCACCAACCTCTCTGAAGCCTTTTCCATCACCCTCTTTATATTTTACATACTTTAAATACTTGCACTATCACACTAACTTGTAATGTGCATGGTGCATTTTTTTTTTTTCTTTCACACCAGTCTATGAGTTCTTTGAAGGCAGGAAATGAGTCATATCTTTGGACTCTGAGATATCCGCCCTATAGTATGTGCAATATAATGTAAGCAGTAAATGCTTGTTGGCTAGAATTGAATTAAATGGCTATTGAATATATTTAAGTTATCTATTACTTCCTTGGCTTTGTTACTCCTAATTAGACTCCATCCAAGGATTATTTATAAAACAGTTGCAAATTAAGAGATCCCATGTGGTTCAGGCTAGTCATGGCAGTATATTATTAAAAAGAAAATGAGGGGCACCTGGGTGGCTCAGTCTTTAAGCGGCTGCCTTCAGCTCAGGTCGTGATCCCAGGGTCCTGGGATCGAGCCCTGCATCGGGCTCTGTGCTCAGCGGGGATCCTGCTTCTCCCTCTCTCACTCCCCCCTGCTGTGTTCCCTCTCTCGCTGTCTCTCTCTGTCAAATAAATAAATAAAATCCTAAAAAAAGAAAGGAAGGAAGGGAGGGAGGGAGGGAGGGAGGACAATAAAAGGTTTACCATTCTAATTTTACTGGCATCTGTAAAAGACATTAATGAGATTCAGTGTAACCACTGGCACCACTCTGTCTTCCCCCTTTTTTGACATTTCATACCTTGCAGATACCCCCTAAGTCTTTCTCTCCCTATCTCTAGTTTTCCCTATGCTCTGCCCACAGGGGTTCTCTTTTCCTCCCTTCCTCCTTTCCTGCTGCTACTGGTTCTGTGTCTCTTCCCTCACTTTCTTCCGAATTTAAGAAGGCAAGTCTTATACCTGCCCTCACCATCCTCTTCCCACTGTTTAGTCCCATACCTTTCTGGTCCCAGTTTTGTAACCTCATCTGTGAATCAAACAAACTAACATTTCTTGTGCCCCCTCTCATTCCTCACTAATGGAGAGTCCTCTAAAAATTTGTATTTTTAAGCCTCAAATGTCAAAATAGGGTTATGAAATGAATGATGTATTTTTTGAGTGTTTACATTTCACAAACACATTTAAGATAAAAATGGAAATGTGTTCCAACAATAATTACAGGATTTATAAAAATTCTTAGTCATAGTATGCTAGAGGCAGTGTGTTTTGATACTAGAACACATGTTAAATGTTGTTGTTTTTTCCTTCAGTACGTCCAGTGTATCCCTGCATCTGGCTGTCTAACCTCATTTTGAGAGAACATCAAAAAGACTTCATTTGGGGATCATTTGTAAAGGAACAGCTCACACCAAATTTTCCATCTGACCCTAAATCCCACTACTGCTAATAAAGATCACAGAGAAAAATACACCTGGAAATATTTTGTGTCAAACCGGGGTTCAAATTATGACTCTTCAACTTCTTAGCTTTGTCATCTTAGGCAAGCAGCAAGCTTTCACTTCCAAAGAGGGCTCTCTTACCTTTGAAAAGAGAGCATCTTTTCATTCCCTGAAGGATGACTATTTGAGTGCCTGACTCTATCAGGAAGGTACATACCAGGAGGTCCTGTGGGAGGGCCCTGGGGGCAGAACACTTATTTCCAGCGGCAGACCAGTTGCTCACAGGCTGTACAACTTCAGGCAAGCTACTTAACGTCTCTGAGATTCATTTTTCTCATCTGTTAAGTGAGCATTATGAAATAATGCATTTGGGGACACCTGGGTGGCTCAGTCAGTTAAGCATCTGCCTTCAGCTCAGGTCCTGATCCCAGAGTCAGAGTCACAGAATCGAGCCCCAGGTCAGGCTTCCTGCCCCACGGGGAGTCTGCTTCTCCCTCTGCCTATCATCCTGCTCTTGCTCTCTCTACCACTCTCTCAGATAAATAAATAAAACCTCTTTTAAAAAGTTAAGAAAAGAATGCATTTCATACAGCTGTTATGAGCATTAAATGGATGAAATGAGATGATGTATGAGCGTATTAACAGCACCTGCATAGGTATTCAATCTCTGTGTGTGTGTGTGTGTGTGTGTGTTTAATACGATATGTGTGTCTGCACTTGTTTGGAGATGTGGCATGCTTAGAAGGGTTGAAAGAATGAGAAGAGGAAAGGTTAGGGGAAGGGATTTAGCAGTGACAACCTGACAGTGATCAGCTGGGCAGGACTCTAATATCAGTACATGTGTTATACTGTAGGGGGCACAGGAAGAACAAGGATGATTCCACCTTTGTGTGTTCAGTTCCTTGATATACCCCAGGCACTTCAAATAGTGTCTAGCACATAGTAGGTGCTCAATAAACACTTGCCAATTTCCCCATGCTAATTAGCTCACCATCTTGGGTACAGTAGGTCTTCACTTAATGTTCGCTGAAAAAATGAAAATAATAATTGTAACTAACATGTGTTGATCCTTTCTAATTCATGCACTCTTCTAAACTCTTTTTATGTGTAATCTCATTCAGTTGTCACTTGCACACAGCAAATTAGGCCCTTTTATTAATGCCATTTGTCAGAGAAGGGACATGAGGTACAGATAAGTTAAGTCTCTTGTATGTCCACACAGCTGAAAACTGGTAAGGCCAGGATTCTGCCCTAGCCACTGTGACCCAGGCAACAGGAGCCTTGGGAATGCCAGTGATTCTCTTTGCCTCTAGTTTTAAGTTCTGTAATATCCCTGGGTTGGGGTGCAGGGGAGCAGTGTTTGAATGAGGAATAAGGCTTAGTTTGCTCATGATAATTAGAGATCATAACTTGTCCTCCCTATTACAGGAAAGAATTATTTTGAACATCAATAAAGCTAATGTGAACTATCATAAAGTATATTACATTTTACATTCTCTATACTGTAATGTAACTAATAGAACATTGACTTTGGAGTTCACAGACCTACATTCAAATTTTGGCCCCTTTTTATTAGTTTTACAGCCTTGGGCAAGTCATTCTGCCTTGCCTTTCTCATCTGTAAAATATGAAATATTAGACTGACTTTTGGGGTTATGATAATCATAAATGAGATAAAGCATGTAATAAGCCAAAAAAAATTGCATATATAGATAGACAAGGACTAAATGTCCTATCTTTTTTGTTGTTGTTTGTTTATTTTATGTAGAGTGGTTTGTATGGTCAATGCCAATAATTAATCAGTGACTACTGTAGTAGGACTGTAGTAGGACTAAATGTAGCAGGACTATGATTATAATTTCTTGAGTACCTACTACATGCATGTCTCACATAGAGAAACTCCATAAATACAGCTCCTTATGCTCACACTCCTCACTCCCTTAACTCCTTGCAGGAGACCCATGTCCACTTCTTCCTCAGTCCAGTGTGCTCCCTCTGACCTCATCTAAGTGGTCCCTCTGACTGCTTTCTGCCTCATCATCTGTAAAAGTAGCGTGTGTTTCCAGACTTCTGTTTTAATGAATATTTATGGTATAATTTACACCGGTGTGAAGCACACAATGGCTCCTTTCTGCATTGTTAAAAGATCTGGAATTTTGTGTACAGGGGGAGTGGCGGGTGGGCAGTATTAGCGTCTAGTTTCCCTAGTTGCCATTAAGAAAACGTGTGCTGTAAAGTGGAGTGGAGTGGGACTCCAGGGCCTGATTCATGTGGCCGAGAAGCACCTTTGCAAAGACTTTTGTTTTTGTCTTTCAGTTACACATTTTGTTCCAGGAAACTGCTGATCCCATTTGAGTTAAATATTAACTTTAGAACATTTTAGCAACTCATTAAGTCTTTTTTTTTTTTTTTCCTCACTTCACTTGCAGGTGGAGTTCATTACAGTCAAGCTGGAGGGAGTCCCTGTAATAAATTCATTCTCTCTCTCTCTCTCTCACACACACACACACACACACACAGACACTGTCCTTGTAAGAAGACTGAGACAGAATTAGCATTCTACATGTAGACCCGTGGTTCTCTAGGTGGGGCAAGGGATGTTGAGCAATGTCTGAAGGTATTTTAGGCTGTTACAACTTAGGAGGAGCTACAGGCATCCGATGAGTAGTGGCCAGTGATGGTGCTAAATACCCAACAATGCACAGCAAAGTCCCCAACAATGCAGAGCTACCCAGCCCCCATGTCAGTAATGCCAAATTTGAGAAGTATTTTATCAATGACTCTGTTTCCAAGACTATATATAGCCAACCCTGGAGAAAACGTAATGTCAGGCTTTACACTAATTTATTTTCTGGCCTCAAGGAGCTTGAGACCAATGTTGAATGTTTTTAAATACTTATAAGCCTAAGTTTGAATCCTAGTGGCTATGTGACCTTGGACAAGGTCTTCCCATCTGATACTCAGTTTTCTATTTTTTTTAAGCGATAATACCTACCTTAGAAATCTTTTATGTAATTACATGCAGCAATGTATTTAGAACCTTAAATATGTCTGATACAGAGGAGGCTCCTGAAAAATACTATTACTGTATCTTTTTAATAATCATGTAACTGAAAGGATTATCAGAGACCCTTGAAATTGGCCTGCACACTCCAGGTATTAAGTTTCCATGAAGACTCAGGCCTGCTCTTTCATTCATACACATTGTCCATTGTCAAAAGGACGATGTAAAATAGAGATATGTGCAGAGGCTTGTGAGGGCATCCCAAGGGGGCATATAACCATACCTAAGAGAAGGGGAAACAATTACACAGGAAGAAGACTGACTTAAGTTTAAGTTTTTATGACTCTGAGTGAGTTATCTAACATAGTCTCAAAAATCTGTTAACTTATTCTACTTTCCCATTGGCTTCAGTCTTTATTCCTTCCACAAACTGTTAATATTCCTATCATTAGCAATTGCATTGATGTTTTAATTAAAATTTGGACATTCCATCCAATTTCAGCCACCTGCTGTCTTTTATATGCACTCATATTTCAAAAGCACAGAATGTTCCCTTTTTTTAGAAGTTGGCCATATCCGCTGTGATTGGAACAAGAAGCCCAGAAAGGCTGTGTTGATGGAGGTTGGCAAATGTCCATTGATCTGGGTTCAGGCCACATTTGTGACTTCTACACACCCCAAAAGTATAGATCCAGAAAGGTGTCCTTAATTACAACAATTACAGGGAAATCTCTAGTTGAAGGTATTTACTGTTAGTGGCGTAAGGTCAATCATCTCATTACTTATGAATCTATTTGTGTTCCTTTTAGCAACTGAGTAGATATTTAGATCAATGTATTCTTAGCCTGCAGTTTCCTACTCCTGATAAAGACACTGAACTCACATTGGAGTGGTAAATTAAGTTTAAATGAGAAATGGTATGCCATCTATTTGGTCACCAAATAATGATATTTCTGATTTGTAGCTATTATAGAAAATTAAAAGAAGAGATGAAATTATAAACTGCCACAATACACAAAAAGATTTGATGAGAAAGGTTGGAAATAACTCTATGATTTCTACCTAAGGTTAGACTATTTACTACTGTGTGTCCTTTGTACTGTGTTCAGCTGATAGATATATGGCAGCTATACATGCATTGTGTGCATGTGTCTCGTGTTCTACTGTGAAGACTTAAGGGGCAGGATCAGAATTTGAATCATCTTAGTACACAAAATGCCCAACACTATACCTGGCATACAACAGGCATTCCGTAACTGTTTGTTGAATAAATTGTTTATGGTCTCATAGTAGGACCCAGGACACTGTGGACTGCATAGCTTATCACCCATTTATCCAGTTGGCCAATGCAAGACCTTGTAATCATTCTCGACCGCTCTCTTTTACCCACACTCCACATCCAAGCCATCAGTAAGTTATGTCAGTACTACTTTCAAAACACATTTTCAAATCCGTTAGTTCTCTCCACTTCTACTTCCTCTCTCATCCAAGCTATCACCATTTCTCACCTGAACTGAAGTTCTCATCTGAACTTATCTTCCAGGAACCAGACTGAGTCAGATGCTCCTCTGCTCAACATCTTTAAGGGGCTCTTGATCTCACTTACTATGAAAGCTGAAATCCTTACAAAGAAAAACACGACCTGGAACATTGATACTTCTCTTTTTTATTCACTCTGTTCCAGACGCACTGGACTTTTTGTTGTTCTTCAAAATACAAGCAAGTTCTCATCTTAAAATGTTCACCTTTTCTGTTCCCTCTGCCTTGAATAGTCATCCTTAAGAATGCTCTTGATTCATATCTTTTCTTTAGATCTCTGCTCTGTACCACTCTACCTAATTATGGTAGCCTCAATCAGTCTTTATTCTATTTTCTTATCTTACTGTTAACTCATAAGTTATTCCATCCATCCAGGCAAGGTAAATACTGTCTGTTCCCTAAAATGTAAGCTCCTGTGAGGAGGGACATTTTTAGTTCACTGCTGGAGAAGAGTGGTACTTGGGAGCTTCTCAGTCATATGCTGAATGAGTGAATGGAAAGAAAGGAGGTCAGTGTACTTGGACCATAAGGGAGCAAAATGAAGAGTGGACCACAGGAGGGAGTTCATATATGGCAGCTTATGTTGGTCTTCAAATCATGCTATAGAGTTTGGATTTGATTTTAAGGGTCAATAGAAAAGCTCTAGAAAGGTTTTTTGTAGCACAGTGATAAGATATAAATTATGTTTTTGAAATGTTAGCTACATTGTAATGAAATAAATTAGTTACTTGGCAATATAGTGGATGAAAGGAAAACAAGAGTAGAAACAGGAAAACAAGTTAGAAAGGTCTTGAAGTAACACAGGTAAGAGATGAAAAGAGTGTGGGCTGGAGTAGTGGCTATGGAAGATAAAAAGAAGTGGATGAGCTTGGAGTCTGTTTCAGAGACAACAGGACTTGACATATGACCAAATATGGGGTAAGAGGAGGTCAAGGGGGCACCTGGGTGGCTCAGTGGGTTAAAGCCTCTGCCTTCAGCTCAGGTCATGATCCCGGGGTCCTGGGATCAAGCCCCACATTGGGTTCTCTGCTCGGCTGGAGGCCTGCTTCCCTTCCTCTCTCTGCCTGCCTCTCTGCCTACTTGTGATCTCTGTCTGTCAAATAAATAAATAAATAAATAAATCTTTTAAAAAAGAAAAAGCTCTGTTTTGAACACTTTTTCCTTATTTTATTTTAATTCAATTAATTAACATATAGTGTATTATTAGCTTCAGAGGTAGAGGTCAGTGATTTATCAGTTGTATATAACACTCAGTGCTCATTACATCATATGCACTCCTTAATGCCCATCACCCAGCCACCCCATCCCTCCCACCCACCTCCCCTCCAGCAACCCTCAGTTTGTTTCCTATGATTAAGAGTCTCTTACAGTTTGTCGCCCTCTCTTATTTCATCTTATTTTATTTTTCCTTCCCTTCACCTGTGATCTCTGTTTTGTCTCTTAAATTCCACATGAGTGAAATCACATGATAATTGTCTTTCTATGATTGACTAATTCTGCTTAACATAATACCCTTTAGTTCTAGCCACATTGTTGCAAATGGTAAGATTACATTCTTTTGATGGCTGTGTAATATTCCATTATATATATATACACCACATCTTCTTTATCCATTCATCTGTTGATGGACATCTTGGCTCTTTTGGCAGTTTGGCTGTTGTGGATATTGCTGCTATAAACTTCAGAGTGCAAGTACCCCTTTGGGTCACAACATTTGTATCTTTGGGGTAAATACCTAGTAGTACAATTGCTGGGTCATAGGGTATCTATATTTTCAACCTTTTTAGGAACCCCCATACTGTTTTCCATAGTGCTGTACCAGTTTGCATTCCCACCAACAGTGTAAGAGGGCTCCCCTTTCTCTGCATCCTCACCAACATCTGTTGTTTCCTGACTTGTTAACTTCAGCTATTCTGACAGGTGTGAGGTGGTATCTCCTTGCTGTTTGATGTTTTAAACACTTTTTCAAACATTCTCAGTTTTAGGTAACTACTAGCTATTAAAATGAAGAAGGCAGAGGCCTTGAATATATAAGCCTGGAAGTGAAAAAGATCTGGATTATAGTAATGTATTTGAGATCCATCAAACTATAGATGGTATTTAAGACCATGGAGCCAAATGAAATTACTTCAGGAGAAAAGTATAGAAGACGTCCTAACCCTCAATCTCAATGAATATAGAATGGAGTAAATGCTCTGGCAACCATTTCAACCTATTCCTTAAGCAGATGACATAAGGAGGTGTGGAAGACAGTCTTGCAGGAAATCCAAAGAACAAAGAAAGGCTCACAATTAAAACAAACAAACAAAAAACCCCACAAGTCTATGTTAATTAGCAAAGGAATCAGCTGTTTAAGGAGGGAAAGGACTTGAGGAGGCTTTTGGACAGTTTAGAAAACTGTAACAACAAAGAGTTGAGGTCTCAGGGAGGTCTAAGAATTGTCAGAGTGGTAGTATTTGAGAAACTGACCCAAAAATTCAGAAAGTAGCAGAGAATGTGATACAGTGAACATCTATGCCATGATGTTGTCTTGCCATTTAGCAGTTTATTTTCGGTCTCTGTTGATGTGATTGCTCATACTGACTTCAATTATAAATCTTTATAAATTTGTGTGTATGAAGGTCTGTCTCTCTAAGATTCTGTCCATGCCTAATGCTAATTACTCATAATTAGCAAAAGGCTCTTCCATCTCTTTGCCTAGCATTACAGTACTCTCTCTCTTATCCTGTTCTAAATAATTTGTGCCCCGTTACCATGTCTGCCAACTTCTCCTGAGTCTCTGTGCTTTCCCAAGGCAGCGATGAAGGTACATTTATTGCGGGAAGAACAACTTCTGGGTTGAGGTCCCAGCTAAAAAACAGCCCCCAGCATGGATCACCATGTTACTTCCCATGCAATTCTGTTTACCACTCTTTGTGCATGAATATCTCCAGGATAATCCTATTTAATCCCATTAGTTTATATCAGTACCTGGAACAACCAACAACCAAATAGGTGCTAAATGAACAGTTGTTGAGTCATTAGTGGATTTATAGCTTAAACATGCATCTCCCACTTGCACCTTACACATTAACCAAAAAGAGAGCCAAAGCTGATATTGAAGAAAATCTAAACAAAATGCCATCTCTAAATTTAAAAACATTCATCCTCTTAATAATGGAGAATTTCTTGAGCAAACATACTATAGACATTTGCTATTGTTTTCCATGTTTTTTTTTCCTTTGTATTATCTGAAAGTAATCATTTATAATGTATGACCTATTTATATGTTAACACTATTTGTTCTTGAAAAATAGTACATGATTCGAATATGTGCTCCAGCCTATTACTGCTTCACTTAAAAAAGAAAAAAAAAAACCCACACAGAAATTTCATTAAAATCTTTGTGCCTTTGAGGATTATCATTGTTTAGTCCCTTCATCCTGTAGGAAATCCTGGCTGCTGATATGTGTCCCCCAACAGTTGGGGACAGAGGCTAGGGCTCACCCCTGTTGCAATACCTACAAAAGTGCCTGACCAACAACAGTTGCTCAACAAATATTCCCAAATAAATTAATGAAGAGACGGTCTCCTACAAGAGCTGCATCTTGCACTGGTTGTGAGAAAGGATGGTGAACTGAGAATCCGGTGATACTTGCTTTGTATGCATGGGTGCCCATGAGGGAAGAGTGGCACCAAACTGGAGAAGATCATATAAGATCAAACCAGAAGATTGTATTGGAGCAGAAGTTAAGAGTGTGGGAAAAGGAAACAAAGGGAATAAGGCAATCCTCTTTGAGTAGCTGACCCTGAGTTGTTTTTTCTTCATTAGCCTTTGACAGTCTATGGGAGGCGATCATTGTATTTAATGGGCAGAAGGAGAGAAATAATCATATTTAGCAATGGCACTCGTGAACATTAAGAACTAACTTTGAAGTGGACATATCATGTCCAGAATAGTGAGGCCATCTAGAGTTTAATCAATGGGGTTATACATCTCAGGGCATTGGAGCGAAAGTTTATTTTATGATAAGAAGAAACATGCTATGTAGAGTGGTTTGAACGTTTGTATTCTAAAGAAATGATAGACAGACCCTCCAATAAATTATTAATAGTGTTCATTCAGCAATAACAATTGCGTACTCACTGTGGAGCTGGTACAGTTCTTGGCACAAGGGATACAGTATGGAAGTATGGACAAAGCAATGTCCCCTGCCTTCATGGAGTTTGCACTTTAGGAGCTGGTGAATTTGTTGAAAATATAAAACACCCAGGCTACCTGACTTAGGTGTGAAGAAGAAAAAAAAAAGCATATCATATATATTTGCATTAACATTAGAAAATTGATGATTTTTTTGTTTGATGATGACAACATCTGTTGACCAATGTCTATAATTCTGTATAACATGCAAATGCTAGAACTTTAAATTTCAGAAATTACCCCAGTGCTCCAAGATAGAAAGAAGGGCTAGATATTTTATGAAGTGAAAAACTCAAGTACAGAGCCCGTTGTAGAGTAGATATTCAATCAATGTCAATTTGCTTCTTTTTTTCCTTCTATCACAACTTTTTTTTTTTTTTTTTGCCTTATAAAATTGCCTAAGTACTGCCACTTGGTTTAAAACTGAGAGAAGCAAAAACACATACATGGAGACTATGAGAAATAAGATTTAAAATATGTATTAATATGGGTTATTTTATTCAAGTGAGTAACTTTGTTCAACCCTAATGTGGAGAAAGGAGACAGAGAGGAAGAGATCCCCTTCAGACATGATTAACTGTCAATCATCCTTCTGTTAGTGGCTGAAGGGCAGCGGGAGGTGCAATAGTTCTGATCCTGCTGATTAAATCAAGAGCACATAGGTTTGAAGGGCAAGGATAGAAGAGTAAGTTAAATCATAGAAATTCAAGCTGAGGAAATGACAATTAAGTCGGTCAGCCTATTTCCCGCCAAGGAAAGGGAACATTTTTAGAGCACCGCTTTGTCACCAGTGCAGTGTTGACAATCGAAATTTGTATGGCCCATTCGATTCATTCATTCCACATGTATTTATTGAATTGAACTCCACCGTTTAAAGAGAGAGGTAGCCAGAATTTAGAGTCTTCTTTAATCTCGCACAGACACCTGTGGAGAATGTAAGCAGGGAGCCAGAGGGTCCTCCTAATATTTTAGAAGGCTCACTCTGACTACTATAAACATGATAAACTGGGGAGGAGAGGTGCTAAGGTGAAAGCATAAAGGTCCATTGTCCGCATTTCATCCTAAGTTACGTCAGCTTTGGGGCCTCTTGACTCTCATTAGCAGAGTTATGGCAAAATAATAATAATAATAATAATAATTAGAATGATGGCACATCACTCAGGATTGCGTATTGATTGATTTTCATATGGATACAATATGTGATACAATTTCATTCACTTGTGTCACAAATATGGTGTAAGAACCTATTATGCTCCAGCACTGAGGTCACTGTGAAGGGCAGCTACAACCTCTGTCTTCAGGGAGCTTGTCATCTAGTTGGGAAAGAGACAAACAGCATGTAAATTTCAGCACACTTTCCAAATGGTGCAGTGTTAGAATTGTAGCTTCCTGGTATTCATGATAAAACATTGATCTGATGGTCTGCTTACTTTCAAAATATAGAAGTCCACCCTTTTTCTTTTAACAGTATAGACTATCTGCTTCTCAGATTATCATCATAGAGTGTCATCTTGAAATTACTCATACTGAAATTTATAAAAGCTCAAATTATCAAACTGATGGTTTATCTAAAGTATACGATATCTCTCTCCTCCCAGAGGAATCCTGTGGAGTGAAATGAACCACCCAAGGGCTCTTCTTATCACTTTGACCTTATCTGCCAAGGCCTTCTCCTGAATTGACTTTAATTGGGCATCCATAGCTACTTCACTTAATGAAATTATTAATTTTTAAGATCCACTTAAACATGACACCTCCTCCACAAAGCCTTCCTTGATTCTCCTCAGTGAAAATCACACAGTAGATTACTTCTACCCCTGTTTAATGTACTTAAACAAGAATTTAATTCTTCCTTTTTATATAATTAATGGCAATCATTAGTAAAATGAAGAAGTATTAGAACTATAATTTTGATTTAAGGATTTTATTTATTGATTTGTCAGAGAAAGAGAGAGAGAACACAAGCAGGGGGAGCAGCAGGCAGAGCAGGCAGAGGGAGAAGCAGGCTTCCGCTGAGCAGGGAGCCTGATACGGGACTCAATCCCAGGACCCTGGGATCATGGTCTGAGCCAAAGGCAGCCCTTAACCGACTGATTCACCCAGGTATCCCTAGAACTATAATTTTTAATCACCTACTATGTGTCAGGAAAGATAAGTTTCCTACATTTCCCTTAATGTTGACAGAAGTTCTCTAGAGACAGTTAATATTGCATCCATTTATAGAAAAAGAAACTGAGGTTCAGAGAGCTTAAATAATTTTATCTAGAGTTACACACTTAATAGCTTATTATAGGATTCAGGCTTCAACATTAATTCAGTTTCGACCTTAGAGTATATTGAATAGTGTCCCCCCAAAATTCATGTCTACTTGGAACCTTCCAATGGAACCTTATTTGGAAATACGATCTTGGAAAATGTAATTAAAATAAAGATTGAAATGAGGTTATACTGGATTAAGGGTGAGCCCAAAACCCAGTGAGAATTTCTTTATAAGAGTCAGAAAAGAAAGAAAGAAAGAAAGGAAGGAAGGAAAGAAGGAAGGAAGGAAGGAAGGAAGGAAGGAAGGAAGAGAAAGGAAAGGAAGAAAAAAAAAAGGAAAGAAAGGAAAGGAAAAAGGAAAGGAAAGGAAGAGAAAGGAAAGGGAAAAAAAAAAAAACCTGAAAAAGAGACTGGAGCTATGCTGTCAGAAACCAAAAACCACTAGGAGCCACCAGAAGCTGGAAGAGATAAGGAAGGAGTTTCCCCGGGAACCTTTAGAGGAATTGTCGCATGCTAATAATTTGGTTTTGTACTTTTGGCCTCCAGAACTCCGAGAACAAATGGCTATTATTTTCAGCCACCCAGTTTGTGATACTTTGTTATGGCAACTCTGAAGTCCATTCTCTTTTCCTTAAACCTCTTTCCACTCCAGGCTTGTGGATTTATTTGTCCTAGGATTTTAGGGTAATCTTTTAACTTACACTTTGGACTTTTCAAAAATGCACCCCACCAACTGCCTCCTGAAAAGAGGTAGGAGGGATAGAGGGAAATACTTCAGGATGATTTTGGTGGCAAGTTGCAAACATTGAACTTCAAGTAGAATATCTAGAAGGGGGCATTTATTGAATTCTATCACTAAATGGGAGAACAGGGATGTAGGGAGGCCTCTAACATGCGAGAAACCACGGTCTGGAATTCCACCAGGTCTCTCTCTCCATCTCCCAGCCCTCCTTCCCTTTGCAGCCAACCATCATCTCAGCCAGTGAAGAGGCAGAAAATGTCTGTGGCTCCCATCTCGCCAAGTTAGAACACCACGTACAAAGAGACTTTTTCCTTAATTTCCAAGTTGAAGATTCCTGGAAAAGGTTTGTGACTGGCCAACCTGGATCACATGCTCACATGCATATCATGGAGGCAGAGTTCCAAGATCCATGGTTCCCACTAGGACTGTGCAGTGATAGCAGCCACAAGGAACATTTTCTGGAGAAGTAGGATGCTGTTGCCAGAAGAGAAGTCTGTCACTGAGGCAGATATAGACATCGATGTCCGTGCAGATCATTTCCATGTAAATGGTACTCAGCTAGATTTTTGGATAAGACTTTTGCTTGCAAAAGGCCAAAAAGAGTGAAGCCACAATATAGACTTCATGACTATATGTTTCCAAGCCACCCAATATGAGTGTCAATAAAGATGTTAGAATCTAATATATTTTTTTTTTTCAAAAGGGCCAGTGGCTGGCAAGAGCTCTTTTGAATAGATCTGGAAATGCAAGCAGAACTTTCATTATCCAGATTATATCACACAGACTTACATGAAAGAGCTGTTCCAATAAATAACGATGATCTGATCTTTTTTCCAAATATTGCAGATGGCAGTATCTTCAGAGCTAACTTCCTCTCTGATTGCAAAGAAAGGACTGAATATAACAAAAGAGAGAAAGGGGGGCAGGGGGGATAGTCTGAGGATGAACTGCTTTCCCGTGCCTGTTCCTCCATGGGAAAGGGCTGGCTGCGGAGGTCAGCCAGTAGAACTGCAGGGCCACCGAACTGCTTTCCCTGAAGGGCCATCTATGTCTTCCTTTTGCTAAATTGAAGACAAATCTCTAAACGTTGACTTCTTAGATGGATTTGGTCATCTTTTAGGAAGATAGTTTTGGTCCAGAAGGGAATCAACCTTAGAAGGGTCCTTTCTTCAACATACAAATACAGGTGCCCCACAGTGAAAAGAAGCAGCTCTGAAAGAGGCTATCTCAGAGCAGAAGGGACATTAGGCCCACTCACATGTCGCTTCCCCCTAGAAACTTTCCTTGTGATCACGTAGTACTTTGCAGTGTCCCTGTTATAATCCACCTCAAGATACAACTGTTTGCATATTTTTGTTTCTCCCCATTGGGCTGAGAGTCTTCGGGTTGGGGATCTTCCTTCCTTCCCTTCTTTATGTTTATGTCCCAGGGTCACCAGCTCCGGGCTCTGTGTACAATGGTGGCTCAATGCATTAGTTTCAGTTCAGAGCTCAAAGTGGCAAGATACTGAGGGGAGATGGAAGTTAATTTTTCTTATTTCTCACTAGAAAAAGGAAGTCAAATGAGCAAAGAGAGAGGATGAGCAGGAAGTGATTGTGTATCTCCTTACAGGTACTCGGATAGACAGTTTACATTCTTGGCCTTACTTTATCAACCCCAAAGTGCCTCTGTTTCCTGAATTATTCTGTAATAAGGCAGGGCATTAGCATGTAATCCATTGAGGTGTGTACTATTATCTCCACTTTGCATTTGAGGAAAGTTAGGCCCAGAAAAGTTAAGAGAATAGCCCAAGGTCATGTAATACCTACTGGTTTTCCTCTCTCTCAGTCCACTAAGGATTTGAGACAACTTACAAGACTAAATACAATATAACGGAAATATTGACCAATACTGGGACCTGGAAAGTGGCCTTTTCATTAAAAGTGGGCCAGGGCTTCATTGCCAGCTCTGACAGGCTCCAGAGGCCCTTCTCTTTACCAGCACCACACTGAGAATGACATAAACCAGTGGATCCTTCATCAGGTAGGGCAACATCACAGAATCAGAGCCTTGAAAAAAAGGCATGTCAGAATGTAACATTACCCATGTGGTTTTCCTTATATTGTTGATACTTACTTAGGTGCTTGGATGATTTTCAATAATTGAGGTCATAGATTTTATTCACATGCAGATGAATGATCAGTGAGGAGTGTTAAAGCACCTATTTAGTGGCCAAAACCCCACTATGATCCCCATCCCAGTTCTCCACTGTAGTAAGGCAATTGGCCATTCCTTATTGATTGCATGATTCCTGTTGCAGCTGCATGAGTGGCTCAGAGATGAGTATATCCTGGCTTCTACCAGGTGATCTTAGGGCTGTTGCTTTCTCTCCTAAGTGTCCTTGCCAAGTCCACGGGGCCACCACCAGACTTTTTTTTTTTTTTAAGATTTTATTTATTTATTTGAGAGAGAGAGAGAGAGCACAAGCAGGAGAAGTGGCAGAGGGAGAGGGCAGAGGGAGAGGGAGAAGCAGGCTCCCACTGAGCAGGGACCCCAACATGGGGCTCGATCCCAGGACCCCAGAATCATGACCCAAGCCAAAGGCAGACTCTTAACTGACTGAGCCAGCCAGGTACCCCCAGACTGAAGTCTTTTAGATGGTGGTTTCACTTGTAGGAATACTGGCTCTGGAGGCAATACATGTAAAAAATTATGTATGTATGTGTATATATATATATATATATATACACACACACACACACACATATATATATACGCACATGTGTACATTATGCATATATTCATACATACATACACACATATACAACATTTTCCATAGCCCTGGGCCCTTCTTTAGCCACCATCTTGGGGCCACACCACAGACTGGGCATCACTGAAGTCTCCTCCACCGCCAAGCCCTAATTCTCCCATCACTTCCTCCTTTCATAGCCTCCTTTCCATCCAGCTCTGACTCTGCACTCCCACTGTATACACTCCTACTGTAAGAGTTATCGACTCTGTATCCAATTCTAAATTTACTCCCTCGATTAATGCTGGAGAACTCTGAAAGATTTCTGAAAAGCTGGTTTCTAACCATACTATATAACTTCTTATGTTTTGCTTTTGACATTTCACTGAGATAGATAGTGGGTGGTTGCCTCATTTATAACAATCTCATCCACTTATTTTTATACACATTTCCACAGGCCCTTCATTTCATAGAATAAGGTGATTATTGTGGTGAGGATGATAATACTAGTGATCATAACAAGTAAAAATAGAAGAGTTATTGAACTACTCTGTGCCAGGCACTACACTGGGTGCTTTTACTATTTTATGTCACTCAGTCCTCCAGAAAGTTCATGAAGTGGTAATTACTATTTTCATTTTAAGGACAGAATCTGAGGTTCTTAAAGGTTAAGGCACTTGCTTATGCTGACTTAGCCTTAAAGATGAAAAGCCATGTTTAAATTCATATGATCTAATTCTAAGTGTCATATCCCTTTAGCATCCTCTCAGTTGTCTCTTAGGTTCCCTACATTTCATGATACTTCCTACTTAGAAGCTAGAAATGGAGCAAAATCCTCACTTCTTCCCATTGCTTATAGGATTCAGGCCACTAGAACAAAATAATGAGCTTGATTGAGGTCAGGACCACACCTTGGGCACTGAACACTTACTTCTGTGGTGATAGCAGGTGTAGTGTTGAACAAAATGTTTGTGTTCTTGCCATCGTTAAGACTTACTCTTTAGTGGGGCAACACATTCATCAATCAATGCCAAGAATTCCACAGCAAAGAGGAATAAGTACTTGACAACTGAGACAGGAATCCTGACTAGCTAGAAGAATCAGGAAATAAATGGGCTTGGGGAAAATAAGCAGTCAAACATAAGGAATGACAGGTAAAGTGGAAGCTTGTTGGTCCTGAGAACCAAAGCGAGACCATGGTGGTTGGAGTTCAGCAAATCACTCAGAGTGTCTCAAAATGGGCACAAAGGTGGGCAGGCACCAGCGCACTCAGGGTGTTCACAGCGTAGTCCCAATTCCAAAAGCACTGAGAAGCTGTCAGAGTCTTAAACAAGACAGGGACATGATCTGACTGGTGTTTTTAGATGATTGTATGTGGAGAACAGATGGAGTGTGGGAGTTGACAAAGTGGAGGCAGGGAGACAAGGTAGGAGGGTGTTACCATTGTAAGGTAAGATGACAGAGACTCCAGCTAATGTGATGGTAAGGAGGACAGACAGAATCTGTCTCATTTACCCTGTGTTCCCAGCACTTAGTATTGGTGGCATCTCAGGAAATGTTTGTTAAATGAAGGAATAAACTCTTGATGCATTTCAAGCTCTCAGTAAGCCTCTCAGCTCCCATTTTATCACGTATCTTTGTCATTAGGTTGGGTGACCATATCAAATCAGCTATCCTTTTTATTACTATTATTACTACTCTTATAACTGAACACTCGTTAAGTGCTTATTCTATGTGAGGCACTTCCATGTGTGCTAATAATGGTATATACATTATTTGGTTTAATCATACAGTAGCCCAGTGTTTTAAGGCATTTCATTCCCATTTTATAGATGAGGAAACCATAACTGAGGAGATGATTATGAACAAAAATTTATTCAGTCAACTGTATCAATCAATAAATGAATGTATACTTTAAATAATTCATTCAAAGAAGGTTTAATTTTAGGGTGACTTATTATAAAAGTACAGGCAAAATATAGGAGGACCACAAAAGGGCAGTGTAGAAACTCAGGGGTAACAGAAGGAAAGCTGATACCGCCCTGTTTCTGAATAGGGGCAAGAAGTTACTGGGGCCTTGAATGAGAAAGACCTGTCTAGTAGCCTATCTTGAAAAGTACAGTGACCCTTGATCAAGGCACACAGCCCATCCTAGAGGAACTTCTGGGGGAACAACAGAAAAACAAACATTCTGATCTCACTTTCTTTCCTCCCACTGCCCTCCCTTTGGGGTTCCCCATTGGCTGAACCCCATGGAAATTAGAAGGTACAAGAGCCTGTTGACATAGTACATACAGGACAGCTTCTAGGACAGACAACAGTGTGGAAAAAGATGGAACTGAGAAGCAAACAGAAGCCATCTGGCATGTAAACTAATATTTATTGACAGCCTACGGTGATGGTAAATATTATATATTATATACCAACTTGGCTAGGCTATGTTGCCCAGATGTTTGGTCAAACTCCAGTCTGCATATTGCTGTGAAGGTATTTTTTAGATGTTATAAACAATCAGCTTTGAGTAAAGCTGATTACAATCCATAATGTAAGTGGGCCACATCCAACCAGTTGAAGGTGCTAAGAAAAAAAATACTTACTTCTCTGGAGAAAGAAACAATTCTGCCTCCAGATTCCCTTTAGGCTCAAGACTACAATGTCAGCTCCTCCCTGGGTCTCTAGCTTGCCATCCTACACTGATGATTTTGAACTTTCCAGCCCCTGTAATCAGATAAGCCATTCTTAATATCTCTCTCAGCCCTTCCCTCCCTTCTTCCCTTCCTCTTTCTCTCTGTCATTTCCTCCCTTTCTCTCACCCTATACATAGAGAGGGTTGGACTCTATTTCTCTGGAGAACACTGACCAGTAGACTGCCAGACATTAAGCACGGCGCCAGGCATTGATGATACAAGCACAAATCTCCCCAGCACCTGTCCTTAAGAAACTCACTTTCTGGCACTGTGATAAGTCATATGACAAGGGTATACAGGATATTTTATGAACAGAAAGAGGGACCTCCTTTCCCACTCTTGGCAGGGATGAGAAGAAGGGCAAAGGGAAGTCAGGAAAGCTTCCTGGTGTTAACTCTATGAAACTGACAGCTCCATAGAGCCCAAATACTAACCTTGATGGTCTAATTCTAGAACCGAGGCTATTTTCATCACTGTGATATTTGCCCTGCTTTCCCATCCCACCTTCACCCCCAGCAGTCTGAGCTAGCAGTTGATGTCCACATACCACATGGAGCTCTGCTACATTTGCAGGAATGATGATTTTCAAAGGGAGGTGCACATTTCTGCATCTAATGTAAGGGAAGATCACATCTACTTGTTTTTGTGAACAAGATTGCCCATACTCCATTAGTATAAACACAAATGTTCTTGGGAGTCATGCAATGGAAGAAAAGGCCTCCAAATGAGTGCAGAGCCCCTGGGTTCACAGCCTAGCTATGCCACTTCCCAGCTTTGTAACTGTAGGCAGTCAATTAACCTCCCTTGTTATCAAAGGCTGTTGTGAAGAAGGAGGAAGTACTTCGCAAACTTTCAAGTTCCTTACATGAAGAGATAAAAATTAGTGTTGGAGATCTTTTTTCTCTTTTACTTGAAATTCCTATAAGGCCGTCATTTTAATCTCTCAGTTCCCTTCATTTTGCCACAAAATTACCTGAGCCCAAAATATTGATCATTTGATTGTTTGAGACCCAGGATTTGTGACTGGTAGTCTCAAAGTGAAAATTTTGCTGTACCTTTTCTGAAATGCTTTTTCCAAGGATCAGTTTGTTTGGACAAGTTTGTCCAGTTAACCTGCATTTAGCCATACACCTTTGGGTTATGTCCAACAAAGACAAAAAATAACTTCTCGTATCATACTGCGTGGTCAGGTTTAAGGAGAGAGGCCAAGGGCCAGAAGCAGCAGGCCAAGCGCTGGAATCCGGGCTGTAGTTGCCTCTGTCTCTGAGCTGTCTCCTCTTGGCTGGCATTGAGCGGCCTTGCAGAGAGGCAAGTTTTTGAGGCCAGGCCTATACACCAGTAAGCCTTGTGCCTCAAATTATTTCTCACCTACTTGTCCTGGTGTCCCAGGCCTTATTTCCTTGTTGGCACCTGTGTAGACCCCAGACTATCTTGCTTGACTCCAGACTACCACAAAGGTGCTGGCTCTCAGGCTGGGTTTGCCCAACTTTGTCATCATCATAGTGCATTTTTTTTGTGCTTGACCAGAACTGACTCCCTTGCTGTCTTGTTTCTCTCTCCTAGCCCTGGCCCCAGGGTTCAGGCTTCACTATTGGACTTTAGCCATGACTACCTCTCTGAAACTGTGTATTAAGGACATGTGACCTGGTATGTCTAACCTACCTAAGACTCCATTTCTTCTCTAAGATGGAACTAAGTTCCTTCTATCTCTGAGCCTTTGAGTTCTATATTTGGAATCATCCTTCTTGTTGCCAGATGCTAAATGGTTGTTTTCCTAATATATAGAGGACAGGGAGCTGGGCCTGACCTCCACTGACAAGAGTACTATCCACCTTGTGCCCTGTACCTGTTGTCATGGAGTAAAGCTCTGTCCCTGACTCAGCAACAGAAATATCCCATTTGTAACTATGCCAAACTAATGCATATTAGTTTATCTCATTTGAATGAGGCACTTGTTTGTTTTCAAACCAGGAAGGCAAAACGCAGGTAATAAAAAAGCCCCAACTACTGCTGTTTTACATTTTTTACTGTATCCTCTGCCTGCAAAGTCAAAAGTGCATTAAAAAGTAATATTGTGCTGAGCTCAGACATATGCAAACGTCTCTAGATATCTTGTCTCAATAAAGTTTATAGAATACATTCCCAAAGGTCTGACAACAAAACAGAATAAATCGCAAGGCTCATAAAAATATAATGCATGCTTTTTTTTTTTTTTTTTTTTTTTTTACATAAACACTAGCAGATGCAATGAGAAAGGGAGTGTCTGGGCTTAAGAGGAGGTTCCTTCTCATAACAGCCCTTTTTATCATTAGCCACCAACACAGAATGAAATAGCTCTTTGAAAGCCACACAAACGTGGAGACATGAGGAAAGAGGGAAGGTTTGAATACATTGCAAATGGTTAGAATCTTCCAAGCATTCTTTGCTTCATTCATTAGATTACCTGGCCAATTTCTTTACTCAACCTTTTAACCAAATTTTGACTACCTGCTATGCCAAACCTGATGGCAGGCATGAATGCAGAAAAAAACCATATGGATGCTGTTCTCAAGGAATTCATACTTGTATAATAAAGAAGTGTGTGTAGAAAAACTAACCACAATTAAGTGCTATAATAGGAATAGCATTTCTTCAAATTTTTGATACATTGATCAGTTATGCAAATTTGGCTAATACCAAAATAATTATGCCCAATTTGGCAAGCCAAATATTATCATTATTGTGTCTAAGAATAGCAGATGTCTACATGTTTGGGACATAATTGCCAATATTTATTAAACACTTGCAATGTGCCAAGCTCTTTTCAAAGTAATATGCAGTACGGACTTCAGAGGAACCCTAAATATAGGGTGCTATTATCTTTTCTGAGTTTACAGGTGAGGAAATGGAGCCTGAGGGAAGTTAAGTGACTTGACCAAGGTCACATGGCTTCTAAGTAGCAGAGCTAGGATTTGAACCTTCAGCCCCAGAAACTGCACTTTTAGCCAAAACACTACACCATTTGTCATGTGTGTGCTATGCAACATCCTGAGTTTATGAGTAATATTTCCCCCCTGTCTTGTGCAGTGCCTTGCCTGGTCAGGGATAGAGCCAGGGTTTGATAAGGCACCTGCAATCATGGAGGACATTGCCATCTTTTGTACTGTATGGAACCACTTCAAGATGGATGGAAAGCCTTATTCGTTCGCTTAACCTGGATCCTTTTCCTTAGCAGGTCGACTCTCAGAACTCACACCGAGACAGAAATGTCATATAGCTTTCTTATGTGAGCAATTTCATATCATGTTATATCAGGATCTCCCTGTATTAATATTGCTTTTCTCTGAAAGATTACATTACTGCTTGCTCCCATCAAACAAAGCTCCGAGTTTCCTGTAAACACAGCCCTGGGTTGCTTGCAGTCTTGCACAAGTATGGCAGCCTCCTTGCTGCAAGAATGCACATGCAGGAAGCCCGAGACTGGATTTCCCATAGGTTGGCAGCACTTGTAGGATCACAGATACTGAGGAATTGGAAGAACAATCAAAAGAGAGATAAAGGAGCACTTGTCAATACTTCTGCCCAGTGAAAGGGAATTATGGTGCAGTGGGCAACTATAAGATACCAGGTATAAGCTTTTAACCTGCATTTCCTTATTTAATGCTAATAAATACTTCAAAGGGTACACAGAGTATACCCACTTGATAAATAAATACAAAAGCTAATATCAAGAAGAGTTGAGAGATTTGCTGAACTCTACACAACTAATGGAGGCAAAGCCTGTGCCCTGTCTATAACACTGTATAACTCAGAACCACTTGAGCCGTAGCCCAGCCTAAATTCTCAATATACACTCCAGACTACAAAACCGGCAACAAGTGTGAGGTCATCACCATTTATGTAAGCATCAGCGCCCCATCATGATACACCATGGACAAAAGCAGTAGAGGGAGACATACTGATGTTGCGCCGCCTAAGAAACAATGATGTGTTAGAGTGAAGGTAGGCTTTGCTCTTCCCCTCCAAATATACTGCATTCAGACAAAACAATTGAGTAGAAAAGCCTAATCTGCTTGCTGTGCAGTTGCATTTGTTTCATAAGTCCCCATCCTTCTGTGGCCTTGTAGCAGAGCTCTGTGGAACCAGGGGGAAGATGCGTGCTGGAAAATTGAAACCAAGGCTTCACAGCCTTCACCACATGAAATCTTGCACCCAGGCCTGCTCCAGAGAATACCTCTGATAAGCCAGTAACCTGACATCTTTTGTTAGAGATTATTGTAATATTTTGCCCATAGTATGAATTGTACATGTCAAGCAGACGTAAGTAGGTAAAAAGAGAGCTAAAGGCA
This sequence comes from Enhydra lutris kenyoni, assembly GCF_002288905.1. Classification (NCBI taxonomy): domain Eukaryota; kingdom Metazoa; phylum Chordata; class Mammalia; order Carnivora; family Mustelidae; genus Enhydra; species Enhydra lutris. Next base: position 19,987,936 of record NW_019154121.1, read on the forward strand.
AAAATCACAAGGTCAATTCTTTTGACTCCGGACATAAATTTATAATTTCGTCCAGGTTGACATAGAAGGAGAAAGGAAAAGGAAAAAAAAATCACATGTCTTGGGTGTACTTTGGATTCTGTCCCATCTCAATCCAGAAGCCACATGTTTCCACGGGGTGCTAGAAGTTTTGACTAGAGCTCATAAACATGCAACTGCCATTATCATCAGTAATGGGATCATTACAATGGAAGGCAGTGTGGTTTTTCATGGGAATTTTATTTGCATATCCTATGTAATTCCCAGGCTCCTGCAGGTATTTAAAGTTAAAGGGTAGTTGTGAATGTCTCAACAGGCTGGTTGGGGCTGTCTTAACACCTGTGTGCCTGATAAGACACCTTGACATAATTTAGTTTTTAGGGATCCCATATTCCATCTAGAAAGTGACGTACACACAGGATTTGACTGTATATAGACATACTGGTAACTATTCCAAAATACAGAAGCACAGCCAGATAAAGGGCTATTGGAAGGACATTTCACCGAAGGAATGAAGAGGGTAGAAATCGAATATGGTGTAGGATGACAGGACAAAGCCTGGGCTTTGACATCAGACAACCCCTAAGCTTAAATGCCAGCTACAACTCTTCCCAGCTTCACTGGTCCAGGTATTTACAGTTCATAAGCCTCTGTTTTACCATCTTAAAAGGTATATGTGTCTCCGAAGTGTACTTTGTAGTATGGTTTGAAAAGAGAAATATATAATGTGGTAGGCTTAGGAAGAATTCAAGGGATATATTTTTTTTCCTTTATATATGAAATTTAGTTTGTTTCTAAAAAAACATTTGTGGGTACTTTTAACCCATTTATAAAAGAAGAAACCAAGAATTCTAAAAGCATCTGGACAGGGGTTCTGGTTGGCTCATTTGGTTGAACATTTGATTTTGGCTCAGATCATGATCTTGGAGTCCCGGGATCAAGCCCCACATTGAACCCTGCATCAGGCTCCAAGCTCACTGGGCAGTTTGCTGGAGATTCTCTCCTTCTCCCTCTGCCCCTATGCCCACTTGTGCACGTGCTCTCTCTCTCTCTCCCTCTCTCAAATAAATAAATCTTTAAAAGATAAGAACATTTGGCCAACTTCCCCAAGACTAGGATAATACAGACTCGTTTTTTTTACATAGGACCATTCCTTGGTGGGAAGGAGCTCTAAGCAAGTAACTTTTGCGTAAGTCTTGTCTGTAGAAACATTTGAGTCACTCAAAATCAACTTGCCCATACAATTCCAGCAGCTCAAACTCCCCAAATCCCACTCAATTAATAATGCCTTGTTAGAAACATGGCCTTTTCTAAGTTTACCAGCATCCCAGTGAATTATTCTCTCCATTGCACAGATAAGAAAATTAAGTTTGTATTGTATATTTCACAGAGAGGAAACAGGACCAGAATCTGGATCTTCCACCTCCTAGACTACCATATTCTAGGACACTGTTTTGGACTGGAATCCTCGTGGGCTTATTTTTCCAACATGAGGCTTCTGTTTTTTATAGCCCTTAACTGTATTCAATCATTGGTCTGTTCTATGGATCAATGTACTTTCATTAGACTCCTTACTGGAGTGGGGATAGAGAATAAAGAAAGAAAATCACATAATAAAGTGTGCTAAGTCAAGGGGAAGAACTCTTCTGTGTTAATTGAGTATAATTCCATGACTTTAAACAAAGTCCTCGGACTTTCTTAAACCTCAAAATTGTGAACTCTTCTACTGAACTAAGGATGTGAACAGAAATCACTGTACTTTTCTGAGCCTCTGTATTATTCATTAGCATAGTAAATCATAGTGGCTATTAAAGGTTATTCTTAAAAGCAAAATAATTAAGTATCTGGCATATAATAAATGTTCAATAAATGGTCATTGTTACTAGTGGCAGAAGCAATAGAGATACCTCCTTCTTCCTCAGGTAATTGTGAAGATAAAACACACTAATAATAATCAGGAGAGTTGCAAAAATGTTAAACATCTGCAACAATGCAAACTATTCTGCCACTGTATTTTATAACATGTCCTTGAAATAGCTGAATAAGTTCCTTCCTTTCCTCAGCATGTTGCCTACAACTTATGGTTGGTACAATTCTCCACAGAACAGAGATGGATGGTTAGGAATCTGAAGGCAGCATTTCTCAAAGTGTGCTCTAGAGAACAGTAGTCCAGTCATAAATTCCATTAATATTACGTGAAAGAAAAAATATAAAGGGTAAGTGGTCAAATAATATACAATATGCATATTAGTGCAATAAAACCTACAGACTAAAAATTTTGCAATAAAGAAACATTCACATGTGACTCATTTTGGGTTTTCTTTCCACAAAAAGACAAAACAAAGGGACACAAGGACACTCTGGGGGTATTAGAGATGTCCATTACCTTGTTGGTGGTAATGGTGTCATGGGAATTTGCATATGTTCAGGCTCATCTGGTTGTGCACATTAAAGATGTTCACTCGTTTTTATATCAGTTATACCTCAATAAAGCTGTTTTTAAAAACAGAAACACTTGGGGCCCATGGCTGACTCAGAAGTGCATGCGACCCTTGATCTCAGGGTAGTAAATTTGAGCCATGGTGGGTGTAGAGATTACAAGGAAGAAAGAGAGAGAGAGAGAGAGAGAAGGAAGGAAGGAAGGAAGGAAGGAAGGAAGAAAGGAAGGAAGGAAGGAAGGAGAAAGGGGGAGAGAAAGAAGGAGAGAGGGAGAGAGAGAGGGTGGAAGGAAGGGAGGGAGGAAGAAGAAAGAGGGAGGGAGGAAGAATGGAGGGAGGGAGAGAGGCAGTGAGGAAGGAAGGAAGAGAGAGGAAGGAAGAGAGGAATTATTTCAGATTTCCTTCCCTTTAAAGAAAATAAAAAATAAAAAAAAGGGAAAGAGAAACACTTAGATGAATTTAGGTAAGATCCAAATTTTATTGAGTCCTAGAGTCACTTGTTTGAAGAATAGTTGTTATATACCACAGGAACACTGTTTGTTTTGTTTTTTTAAAGAATCTTTTTTTTTTAATTTATTTATTTATTTGACAGATAGAGATCACAAGTAGGCAGAGAAGCAGGCGGCGGGGGGGTGGGGGTGTGGAGCAGGCTCCCAGTAGAGCAGAGAGCCCCAACGTGGGGCTGGATCCCAGGACCCTGGGATCATGACCTGAGCTGAAGGCAGAGGCTTTAACCCACTGAGCCACCCAGGCACCCCAGGAACACTCTTTACTTACATGGCCAGACCTGGACTTGTGCCCCACCGTCACCTCACTGGTTTTGAGCAGATTCTCAATAAAATGTAAACATGTCATTTACCTAATTTTTGGTTTCATTAGAGACAAGTCATAATGATTTTTTTAAATGGCTAGAAAAACAAGAGTTTTCTTGGTAGTCATTTTACAGGCTGAAGGTATGACAGCATGGGAAATGTGTTTGTAAAAACTAAGAGGGGATGTGTGAGAGTCACTTGAGTATGACACCTGTCATCCTCCTATCACCAGGATACCTCAAACATGACCGGCCAGGCCAGTATCCTCTCTCTTATTTAATGGCCAGTAAAGAGCAAGAGGAAGGACAGGGAAAAAAGAAAATGTACAAAATTTTGAGGACTTCTATGAAACTTTAACAAAATCATGGCATTTTTCTATTAGTTAAATTATTTGAAATAGAGTGTTTATATATTATAAAACCTGGGTGATTTTTTATATATTTCCTCAGCATAAAACAATCTAGTTAACCTGTTCTGCCTCTTCCTGTTAAAAAAGTAAAAAAGTAAGGAGAAGAGAGAAGAAAAGGAGATGTCAAGGGGAGGAGAAGATGAGGTATTGATTTTGGTCCAAGTGAATTAGCCCACAGAGTAACTGAGAAGGAAGGCTACATTACCTAAACTCTTTTAAAAGTCTTCCAAGTGTCCTTCCCTACTGGTCATCCAATTCTGGTCTTACCTTCTGAATTAACCAAGTCCCACGTCTCCAAGAGTGGCATACATTGGGCCAGAGCTCCTGGGTTTGAGTCTCAAGTTTTCTGAGTGATGCACATGATTTAGAGATCTTACAAAGATTATTATTAAAACGATAACTCTAAGGATTTTTCTAAATAACTTTATTTTTATTTATTTTTTGAAGGTTTTATTTATTTATTTGAAAGAGAAAGTGAGCGCGAGACAACAGAAGCGGAGCAGGGTGGGGAGAGGGAGAACCAGGCTCCCTGCTGGGGCTCGATCCCAGGACTGGGATCATGACCTGAGCTAAAGGCAGCTGCCTAACTAACTGAGCCCCTGAGGTGCTCCTAAATCACTTTATTTATTTTTAAATGCAGTACCAAATGATGACTGTAGAGCTTGGAAATATTTTAGCATTATCCTTTGGACAGATCAGGGTTTAAATCCTGGCTATGTCACTTGTTAATTATGAGACTATGGGAAAATTACTTTGAATCCCTACACTTTATTCTCCTCAGTTAATTGGATGGTAGCTTTTGTATAGTGTAGTGGTGAGGATTAAAGACTAAGTCATATAGGGACACCTGGGTGGCTCAGTGGTTAAGCGTCTGCCTTTGGCTGAGCTCATGATCCCAGGGTCCTGGGATCAAGCCCCACATCAGGCTCCCTGTTCAGCAGGAAGCCTGCTTCTCCCTCTCCCACTCCCCCTGCTTGTGTGCCATCTCTCCCTGTGTCTCTCTCTGTCAAATAAGTAAATAAAATCTTTTTTTTTTTTAAAGACTAAGTCATATAAAGTGCCCAGCTTCAGGTCTGTTATGTATTAAACCCTGTAGATACCTGTTTTCACCTTTCTCAAGTTCCCTAAGCATTGCTATCTTTTCCTCTTCTGTTGGGCATTAATGGCAGACAGCTCATAATCATGTCAAAAGGGCATTGATGGCAGACAGCTCATAATCATGTCAAAAGGAAAAAGTTTCAAAGATTTACCTCTATGTATATTCCCTGTAGTAATCCCCAAGTCCAGTCCCTTCTTCTTTCTACACCCCTCCTCTCCTCCTCCTTCCTATCCCCCTCCTCCTTCTTTCTCCCTGATCTCTATCTCCCTATCTCTCTCTTGGTTCTTAGCCTGAAAAGGGACATGGTGGGGCAAACAGTTCAGGAGAGAATTTTTACAAAGAAGAAGGAGGTAACATAGTGACTCCTGATGCTTGTGATCAGTCTCTCCTCTGTTCCTTTCTTTGTGAAACCAGCTTGGGTTGCAGTTGCAAAAGCTGACCCCAGGCTTCCCAGTTCTCTGAAGTTCAGACAGTCCTGATTTTAGCCTCCATCACCCTTACGTCTTCCTTTTTTGAGGTTTAGACAAAATTATAGAAAAATATCTGAGACTCAGCAATGAGTGGGTGGCCCTGGGCTGTTTTCCATGTTCATCTAGTATCTACTAGATCTGTAGAAACTATAAAATTCATCTATAGAGGAAAAAGGAAAAACAAAACAAAACACAAAAACAGTATGATCCCTGACATCAGAATGTAGGTCTATGTGTCACTACCTGGAAGACAGCTAGCCTTGTTTTCCATTTCTGGCTGCACTCTGGAAACTGGGTTCCTGGCCACTGAAGAGGAAGTGCTTACCGAGGCCAACACATGGCCAAGTAAAAGCTGGGAATTCATCTCCACATAGCACCCAGAATAAACCCATTATAGAAAGCATCATTGGGGCACCTGGGTGGCTCAGTGGGTTAAGCCTCTGCCTTCTGCTCAGGTCATGATCCCAAGGTCCTGGGATCAAGCCCCACATCGGGCTCTCTGCTCAGCAGGGAGCCTGCTTCCCCATCTCTCTCTTTGCCTGCCTCTCTGCCTACTTGTGATCTCTCTCTGTCAATAAATAAATAAATAAAATCTTTTTAAAAAGGCATCATTTTAGTAAAAGAGGAATATATTTCCATGTGTTCAAGGAAGAGTAGGTGGTATTGTTACTTTACATTTTGGTAGATTCATTGTGAAAAATTCAGCCCACACCATATCACCTGAAGAGTAGATAATACATCCAACAGTTGGACTAGGAACTATCCTCTGGTATTGAACAAGAGTTAGAAGAAAAGCGAAGACATTTAAGAGCCTGTCTATGGGCCACTGGCCGGTGTAATCTCTTTCTAAATCTCTGCTGTCTTCTCTGATGCCTTACACTGTAATTTCTTGTGCTTACACACGACACTAAATAAAAAGTACATGTCAGTGGATCTCACCATGGAAAATAAGAAATAGAAGAAAGCCTACTACTTCTCAGATCTTATTAGTAAAACAACTACTATATATTGCATTTTTCCCTGGAAGAACCAACTCACATATTAGCTTATGAATTCTGTTCCTGCCAAGATGAGGTGGAAGCATTCATTTGAGTAGCGATACATTAATATTGTATTTTTTAGGATAACATATTGTACAAGTGTGGATTAAGCAAGACAAAAATAATATTTATCCTAGTCCGACATGGCAGCTTGTTTTCTGCATTTAGGGTAAATGGGGTATCTTAAAAGCCAGTGGATAATGTTAGAGTATGATCCTTAATTTAATGATAAACCACATCCCATTTTGGGCCTCTGCACCCACCTAATTTGGTCATACCTGACTCTCCAACTTTGCCTTTTATCCCCCAAAATCCATATCACCTATATCTTGTTTAAGGCTTTTTTTAAAAAATATTTTATTTATTTATTTGACAGACAGAGATCACAAGTAGGCAGAGAGGCAGGCAGAGAGAGAGGTGGAGGCAGGCTCCCTGTGGAGCAGAGAGCCCGATGCGGGGCTCCATCCCAGGACCCTGGGATCATGACCTGAGCTGAAGGCAGTGGCTTAACCCACTGAGCCACCCAGGCGCCCCTTGTTTAAGGCTTTTGATGGGGTTTCTTGTAAGAGAAAAAAAGGAGAAAATTGTGGGAGAAACAAGAGTCTAATTCTAGAGTAAAAAGCTTATGGGTCAATTAGGAAGTGATAGAAAGTGAACCAGTGATAGCAACAGCAATAAGTGTCCATAAATTCAGCCACAGAGTTCAGAAAGGGACCTCAGAATGATGACACTGACCTATAGATGAGAAGCACAGCAGAGACTTTGATGGCCATATCCAGACTCCGGCCTCCCAGTGACAGATCTAGGGCAATGCTGGGACAGCATGTGCACAGACATATATGATAACTGGGTAGAAATATGTGCGGGACAAGGGTCATATTGGGTACCTGAGGCCATGCTGGCTTGCATGGCACACCCCTTGCTCTCTTGGCAGTATTGAACCTTAGAGCAAATGAAACTGATTTAGACCTTTGCATGTTTCTCAGCATCTACATGAGTCCAGCAGATTGTGAGGCCACAATCCCCTAGAGAAGAGATGAGTATGGAAATGGACCTCATCCCCAGATACAAATGCTCTTTCCTCTACAGCTGGCCTTCTCAATAAATGAATAATGAGTGGGGAGGGGATTCTATATTCTAGGAATGTATGTTTATCTAAGCTTATAAATATGAGTGGTGTGTTTGGTAAGAGAGGAGGAACATGTTTTAAATAAACTTCTTAAAATTTTAGGACTCTTTTATTTTTATAGAATCATTGCAAAGATGGGCAAAGAGATCTCCCATGTACCTCACACCCTCCACACCTCATTGCTTCCGCCGTTAGTATCTTATATCAATATGGCATATTTGTCACAATTCGTGAACCGATCTTGATACATTATTTTTAACTGACATCAATTCTTTATTGAGATTTTCTCATTTTTCCCAAATGTCCTTTTACTATCACAGGATCCCATATGAGATACCATTTTACATTTAGAAGTCATGCCTCCTAGGCTTTTCTTGGTCGTGACAGTTTCTCAGACTTCTTGGTGTTGATAACTGTGACAGTTTCAAGAATTACTGGTCAGGGATTTTGTAGAAAGCGTCTCAAATGGGATCTGTGCATGTATGTGTGTGTGTTTGTGTGTGTGTGTGTTTCCAAAATTAAAGTTGGTTAATGGTCTTTGGAAAGGAAGACCACACAAAAAAGGGTTATTTTATCACATCTTATTAAGGGTACTTGCTATCAATATGACTTATCATGTTGATGTTAGTCTTGATCATGTGGTATGATCCAGTATTTGCCAGGTTTTACTACTGTAAAGTTATTATTTTTCTTCCCTTTTCCATCTTTTACTCTTTAAAGGAAAGTCATAATTCACACTTAAGGAGTGGGGAATTGTATTCCATCCCTTTAAGGAAGAAGTATCTGCATAAATTATTTGGGCTCCTTCTGCATGAAATATTCCCACTTATTTATTCAACCATTTATTTAAATCAGTATGGACTCATGGATATTTATGTGTTGGATCGAAATCCAATACTACCTTATTTACTTTGTTGCAAATTGTTCCAGCTCTCACCATCAGCAACTCTTTGATTTGGCCCCTGTGCACCTTAAACATGCACTCACTATTGAGATTTGTTTGGTGTGTGTATTGTGCATGTGTGTATATATGTGTAAACTTCGTGGACTTCTATACTTTCTGGCACTATAAGATGCTCTAGGCACATCTTGTATATTTTCCTCTCCAGCCTTAGAATCAACCATTTCTCTAAAGAGTCCTGGTTCCTTTTATTGGAAAATGACATTAGGAATCCTATGCAAATAATGAATCATGGAACACTACATCAAAAACTAATGATGTACTGTATGCTGACTAACATAACATAATAAAAAAAAAAGATCTAGGTACTAGTTTTGCTCATTGCTGCCAAGATATCATTGCTTCTGGGCCCTATTAGCTGTCAGAGCAAAGAAATACAGGTGTGTATTATGAACATTGGGGAAGGTATGTGCTATGAAGTGTGTAAACCTAGCGATTCACGGACCTGTACCCCTGGGGCTAATAATACATTATATGTTAATTAAAAAATAAAAAATAAAAAAAAGAAAGAAATACAGGTGTGTAGATCACAGTACCCAGCACACACTGAAGGACAATTATAAATTACTGTTTTTATTGTGTTTTTCAAAATTTCTACAAATACAGGAATTTCTAATTAAATGGACGTGATTCATAAGTAACTCCCCATGACTTAAAGATTAAGTAACTCCCCATGACTTAAAGATTCTGATTTATAAAACCACAAGATCATTGAATATCTATACAGAGAACTGGACACTAATGTGTACACACACACACACACACACCTGTCCCATCGGAAGCAAATCGCCTACACAAAATTGAAGTTAAATTATAATTGTCTTGGGGCACCTGGGTGGCTCAGTGGGTTAAAGCCTCTGCCTTCAGCTCAGGTCATGATCTCAGAGTCCAGGGATCGAGCCCCACATCGGGCTCTCTGCTTGGTGGGGAGCCTGCTTCTCTTCCTCTCTCTCTGCCTGCCTCTCTGCCTACCTGTGATCTCTGTCTGTCAAATAAATAAATAAAATCTTTAAAAAAAAATATAATTGTCTTATAGTAATTGTAGATGATCCTGAAATATTTCTCGGCATCATAATTACTAAATAGAAATTAATCATATAATGTTTATTACTACTCAAGATGTATAAAATTCTATAGATTTTTAAATTTACAATTTTGCCTTTTTCTTTGTGAAACTTAATATTTGTGTATGTAGTGTTTTATTACATTCATTTGGCATGTATGGCAAGCTTCTCTACTCTGAGGAATATTGTTTAATTATTCTGGGTTTTTTTTTTTCCCTTTCTGAAAACATGATATTTATGCTAGTAAAAGGCACATATTTTGCTAGTCAAAATTTGGGGCTCATATGGCAGAATGCTGAAAAAAAAAATAAGGGAAGTAGAATGATCAAAATTTTAGCCTCAGATAGGATCTAAATAGGATCTAAACTTTATGAGAGAAGACATTTTACAAGTTCTTTTGCATTCTTTAACATAGCAAAAGCTGAGTATAGGGGACCCACTTGGAGCCCACCATAGCGAGCACTCTTTCCACCTATGACAGCAAGGCCAGGAGCCCTGCTACTCCAGAACCTGAGAGAGGCATGATTTAAAGGAAGGTAAAAAAAAGATTGCTTCTTTCTGACCAGGGTAGGAAGGAAAAGAGAGTATTAGTCTCCTCTTCCTCTCTCTAGGTGTAAGCTGATTAAGGAGGCCATATACCAGCTATCTTGGGGATGGAGGTATTGCTTCCACTTCCCTTTTGGGACTTAATTCAGAGTATGGTCAGACAGAAGGAAACTCTGAAGATTAGCTTTCAAGATTGTTCTTGGTTCCCATGTGGTGTAGACTCAGAGGTATCTGAGTCAAGACACCTTATCCGAAAGAGGTAACTAATTCATGTTATCATAAGTTTTGTTGTGGTTTTAGATTTTCAAAATTATTTTTTCAATATTCCAAGAACTTGGGTCAGTTGGAGTCTTGGGTCTATTTATGCAGTCTATGAAGTCTTATGAAAGGGGGAAAAAAAAACATGAAATTTGTATTTTTTAAAAGATTTATATATTTGAGAGAGAGAGAGAATAAGCAGGGGAAGGGAGAGAGGGAGAGACTCTCCAAGCAGACTTCCCACTGAGCACAGAACCCAGTGTGGGGTTTGATCTCACAACCCATGAGATCAATGGCTTGAACCAAAATCAAGAGTCAAAGGCCTAACTGACTGAGCCACCCAGGGGCCCTGGGATTTCTATTTAAAGGCAATTACTTTTAGAAAGCATAATGTTGTGTCTGTTTTGTTATCTATTCTGGCAAATAGTGTCGTTTATTTAGAAAGTTTAGTGGGTGGCTCAGTGGGGTAAGCATCTGCCTTTGGCTCAGGTCATGATCCAGAGTTCTGGGATGGCGCCCTTCCTCAGGCTCCCTGCTTAGCAGGGAGCCTGCTTCTCCTTATCCTGCTGCTCCTCCCTACCCTGCCTCTAGTGCTCTGTTTCTCAGTCTTTCTCTCTCTCAAATAAATAATAAAAAAAATAGGATGTTTAGTCCATTTAAATTTAATGTAATACTAATATGGTTGATTTATGTCTACCACTTTATTATTTGTTTTCTATTTGTCCCATCTATTTTTTTTGTATTTTGTTTCTGCCTTCTGTTTTGTTAACTAAAATATTACTTGAGAGTTTCATTTTAATTAATTTTTTTACTTATAGTGATATATTTTATATTTTAGTGGTTGTTCTAGGAATTAAAATATGCATCCTTAAATTTCATAGTCCACCTTGAGTTAAAATTGTTCCACATTATGTACAAGCCATGTAACTATATAATTGTATTTAACACCTCTGTTCCCCTATGCTAGAGTCATCCTATGTACTGCATCTATGTGTGTTATAAACTCCACAATCCAATGTTATCTTTTTTCTCCCCTTTAAACAGACATCAGACATGTGTATTTTAGAGGATACTAAAATTAGAGGCTCTCGTATTTATCTGCATATTTACCATTTCCAGTGCTCTCTATTTCTTTCTGAGTTTCTAAGTGTCATCATTTCACTTCAGTCTTCAAGAACTCCATTCAGCATTTCCTGTGGCATAGGTCTGCTGATAGCAAATCCTGTCAATTTTCGTTTATCTGTTATGTCTATTTTCAGCTTCATTTTGAAGAGGATATTGTTGTTTTCTGGATAATAACTTCTTGGTCTTTTCCCCCTAAGTATTGTGCCTTAAACATTATGGTTCATACATTGTAGAAACTCCAGATTCTGTTACATTCCCTTGACATGTATTTATTTCTTCATCTGACAATTAACTTGACTAAACTCAAACTTCCAAATTCTGGCTTTCCTCTGGTATCTATCCTCTGAAATCTCTGTTTGCTTCTTTTACATTATGTGGGAACTGGGATCTACCCTATGCCAGCATAGTTCAGAGGGCAGTCAAAAATTTGGGCAGAATTTATATGCAGAACTTGGCAGTCTGCTTCTTTGCCTTTTTTTTTTTTTTTAAGTTTATTTATCTATTTCAGAGAGAGAGAGAGATTGAACACAAGTGGGAGGAGGGACAAAGAGAGAGGGAGAAGCAGAGACCCCCCCACCAAACCAGGATCCTGACTCAGGGCTCGATCCCAGGACCCTGAGATCATGACCTGAGCCGAAGACAGACACTCAACCTACTGAGCCACTGAGGAATCCCCTTTGCCTTTTTCTTTTCTTGCATTTCTTCCCTCATTTTTCCCTTCTGTCAGGACAGTAGCCTCTCTCCGCTGGCTCTTCAAGCCACCAGCACTGCATGTTTTCCAACTGTGTTTTACCCACCTGCTGTGGTATCAAATAGAGTCTGTTCTTAGACAAAAAGTCATTTAAAAATGACTCAAGATGAGGTGGCTGGGTAGCTCAGTGGGTTAAAGCCTCTGCCTTCGGCTTGGGTCATGATCCCAGGGTCCTGGGATCGAGCCCCACATCGGGCTCTTTGCTCTGCAGGGAGCCTGCTTCCTCCTCTTTCTCTCTCTCTCTGCCTGCCTCTCTGCCTAGTTGTGATCTCTGTCTGTCAAATAAATAAATAAAATCTTTTAAAAAAAATGGCTCAAGAATAAACACAGACTCCTGTTTCTGAGTCCTTTTGGTTGTTCTCCTGTGCCTTCAAGGTATTTTTTCCCAAGTTTATAATTATTATGTAGTAATAATCATCTGATAGGAGCTACTCCTTGAATATCAGCAGTGGGAATTGTATGATTATTTAATGTGTATTATTATTTCTAGATACATCTTATTATGATTTCTATCCAGGGCATATTTTGAAGAAAAATGTAAAAAAATTAAAACACAAAGGAAAGAAGAAGAGTTTGAGTAGAGGGGTAAGGGGATGTGTGTAACCCCAGAGAGGGTAAAGCAATGTGGATCTGTGCATAGCCATGGGCCACTACAGTGAGATGCATAGAACTCTGGACCAGAGATCTGCAGGCAGCAAGGACAACATTCTTGTGGCCAGGACATCTTAAACAGCAGAGGTTCCACTGGGACAGAGTGGCTGCAGGGTGATGGATGATAAGAGATTCGGAAGATGAGGTTTATTACATGGGCAGGATCTCAGATTGTGTAAAGAATTTAAACTCATCCCAAAGAGTTCCACTTAATGTTCACAAACTCATTGATAAGATTAAAGCTGAGAAGTAGCATGGTTCCATGAGCATTTTAGTAAGTTCACTTTGACAGGTTTACAAATTGAGAAAGACAGAATGCGAGTAAGACCAATGGCAGAGACCAGCCAGGAGATTTTTCTCATTCAAAAAAAGAGCAGACTGGTGAGTTCTAAGCATAGGTATTTTTAACATGCTGTGGGAGCCCAAAGAGGGAGAGACATTAATTCTATTGGTAAGAATCACAGAATAATCCACAATAAAGATAACATTCAAGCTATAGTGGAATTACATGATGTTATGAACTGAATTTTGTCCCCCCAAATTCGTAAGTTGAATCTCTAACCCCCAGTATGACCATATTTGGAGAGGATAGGGCTTTCAAGAAGTTAAATAGGTTAGATGAGGTCATATATTGGGGCTCTAATGCAATAGACTTGTCCTTATGTGAAAAGGAAAAGATACCAGGGATGTACATACAGAGAGAAAAATCCATGTGAGAACACAGTGAGCATACAGACATCTGCACACCAAAAAGAATGGCCTCAGACAAAATCAACCCAACCAGCACCTTGATCTTGGGCATATCGTTTTCAGAACCACGGCAAAATAAATGTCTGTTGTTGACTCCATCTGGACTGTGGTATTTATAATATTTATTGGGAAAGCCCTTGCAGGCTAAGACTTGTGGGTAGTTCTTAATTTTTAGTTATCCATCCATCCATCCATAAATTCTTCCATGCATTGAATAATTCTTTATTCAGAATCAGTTATTTGCCAGCAACTGTGCACATGGGAGGATATGTATATAAAGAAGACATAAAAATGCATATACCTCATTTAACCTTATTTACCTTCTTAAAGGCCTTATCTCTAAATATAGTCACATTGGGGCTTATAGATTAAACCTATGAATTTGGGAGACACTACCCAGTTCATAACATAACATAATTCAATTCTAGCTTGAATGTTATCTTTCCTGTGAATCATTTCCTGATTTGTAACCATTAGAATTAATGTCTCTATCATTTGGGTTCCTAACACTTTACAAATATCTATATAAATATTAATATATATGACATATAAATATATTTGTCTTATTCCCTCCCTTGTTCTCCTTCCACCTGTCCTTTCTCCTAGTGTCTCTTCTTCCTCCTCATACTATGAGTGATAATAGTAGTGACATTTGTGCTGTCCCTGCAGTGATGGTAATCATTAACACTGGTCAAGAGCACCATCCAAATGGAGGGAACCCAATTTAATTACCCCCTACCTACACTTCCCAGTAGATGCTCAATCTGTACATCTCTTCAAGTTCTTTGGAAAATGATCAAAGTTATCTGCTGAAATAAAAACTCACAGGAAGATAGCACAATGCCAAAGCAAAACCACTGTATTTCCCTTTCTGGGGGAGGTATACATTGAGACTGTTTATGAGCTTTTATAATCACAAACCACTCTGTCATGATAACTGCAGGCAGTCTTAACCCAGTTGTCACAAAAAAGATAACAAGCCAAATGATAGTGTTTCTTCATTCCAGCCACTAGCTGTCATACCAGCTAGGGTATTTTCAGGGAATATATATCCCTATCGGAGCTAATTAAATATGCTGGGAAATTTTGGTATCCACTCTTCTTTCCCCTTTCAATGACTTACCTTCAGTGTATGTAGCTACGGGATCTGATCACCCAGCAAAGAATTATTTGATAAATAACGTGTTTCCAGGGACGAGGCCTCTTGCAGTGTTCAGAGCATGGATTTTCTGACTAGGTAGATCTGGGTTCAAATACCTACTGCTCTCACAGAAGAATTAGTGAGTTCATCCTTTTGAGCATTGGTTTTCTCATCTACAAAATGAGGATTGATGACACAGTGTTTGTAAAACATAATCCCTAGCACATGGCCGGTGATTCCAAGTTCTTAGTGTTCTTCCTCCTGCTTACCTATGAGTGATGCCACTGGGTTCCTAGCATCATGAGCCCTGTGGTTGAGTCTGCTTGAATTATGACAAGATTCGCTTAAGGGAACTCACTCACCAGCCTGATCAGCAAAGACCCAGGGGGCGGAGGTTGGTGCCATTCAGCAGACACATGTCGCATTTGCTATAAAGGCACCAACCCCTTGAAGGCACCTCGAACCTCATTCTCTCTCACAGAATTTGATATTCATGCTGCTACATCAAAAGGTTGGGGCAGCTATTATGTATTAAAATGTGTCATTTTAAATTGCTTTTTTTGCTAGCACTAGCAATATAGATATTGAAATTTCTTCAGAAAGTGCTTATCTCATCAAGACTAAAATTATAGTATATGAAATACTAATTACAGTATTATGAAGAAGGTTGAACTTTTCTGTGACATTCTGTCTATTAGGAGAATACTAATTTTCTCTCTTAAGGCAGATAGAGACACCCATCAGAAGAAATGCGATCCCCGTGCCTTCCTCTGTTGCCCAGTGCCATTCTGACAAGTGGCAGGAAAAAACTCTCTTAGTCTTGGTCTAAGTCATCTGTACCTTTGCATGTACTTCCAAAGGAGGACTGGAAATTGAAACCAAATATACCCCAGACCGAGTTCTAATGCAGTGGGAAATACATTGTAGAATGAGCTCTAATGATTGTCCACATAGCCAGACACACATGTATCAACCAGACTATTTACAAGTTAAAAATGTATTTTAAACTAAATGAGTCAATACTTTCAGGACACTTTAACTCTGCCTGGCACATCAAAAACATTCACTAAATATTAGCTGCTATTAGGGTTTGTCATTATTATTATAATCCTATATAATACAATCCCCTAAGACCTTTGATGCCCATTTACCATTATACATGACTTGTCTGAGG
This sequence comes from Enhydra lutris kenyoni, assembly GCF_002288905.1. Lineage (NCBI taxonomy): Eukaryota > Metazoa > Chordata > Mammalia > Carnivora > Mustelidae > Enhydra > Enhydra lutris. The sequence goes on from NW_019154121.1 coordinate 20,003,772, forward strand.
TCAGAGAGCTAACAGGCTGGGGAGACAGAGCTTGACCCAGGTTCCTATGAACACAATTTTTAATTAGTTATTTATTCACTTAACGAATACTGAGTGCCTTCTAGGTACCGACACTGTTCTAGTGTTGGGCACATCAAATTATGTTAGATTCAGTTCCTCTTCTCCTAGAGCTCCCTAGCCAACAGAAAAGATGAACCATCAACCATCCACTGTGATGCCATCCGGTGGGAGCCATCATAGGGCGGACCACAGCACAGCCACACGCATCCCTGCTTCCCTGCTCCCCAGGATGGGTGAAGACCAACTGCAGTAGGAGCCCTCTCTAGGTAAGGCCATCCCTCTTGCCTAGACCCACTTCCTTGGCTGAAAAATGAGGCTATCAAAATGGTTGATATATGTGTCCTACCATAAATAAAAATTTTCTATTGCAATAAATTCTTACCCACCTAGTAGGATAATTTTTCAGAACAGAGAGATCTGGAAAATTGAAGGGTAAGAAGGCTGATTTACTTCTGCTTAAAGCAGTGTTTCCAACCTTGTCCACATCATAATGCACATCGATAATGACACTTACATGAAAGAACCACTGGAGTAAAAGGCTCCACCTCCCTTGAGGCCTGAGGAGATCAATGTCCTGGCACATCACTAGCCCATTTGAGGCACCCCACTGTGTTGTTGTGAAGGTTAATAACCTCTCTGTTAGTCAGTTTCTTCATCTCTAAAAAGAAAGTGGTGATTTGTCTCACAAAGCTGTGATAGGGAGAGAAGGAATTGCTTGGATAAGCCTCGTATATAGTAAACACTCAGTTAATGTTAGTATCCTTCACTCTCTTTTCTTCCAGGTATATTCATAGAAAAGCATTTTCATGGAGTCCTTCCAAAGTGTTGCTTTATTTCAACTTATGGCATTATTATTATTATTTTGAGCCTTTAATTTTCTTCTGATTTTCTGAAAATCAAAATAAATAATTTAAAAAGGAGAAACTAGTCTGGCATGTATCCAAGATGAACAGAAACAATTAGAAAGTTCAGGATTTTCATTCCAATAATCTTTACCCACTTACTTCCTACTGCACAGAGGTTCTGATTGTGGGAGATTTATCTAAACCCCGAAATGTTCAATGGCCTATAAAGTCATTGCTTCTGTGCACATAATCCATGGCTCGTGTACTGTGAGCAGGCAGAAGGAAACTCTAGTTTAATAACCAAGTTTTATAGCAATATATATTTTTTTTGGTTTTCAGATATAGAAGATTTTTATTTTATTTTTTTCTGAATTCATTTTTACTATCATAAAATTGCTACATGGACGTGTGGACGTGATTTAAGAATTTAAATACTACCAAGAGGATTAAAATGCAAAAAAGAATTGTGCTTTGTCGCACCTAACCCCCAGCTTTTGGAATCTCACACATATTTGAACCATTCATTTGTCTGTTTTCATTGGTATTGATCACTATATGCCTAAATAAATCACTTATATTACCATTTCTTGATTTATACATTTTAGACATTTTTTAAATTTCTCTTATTGTAGAGGAGGTTTTGGCTCTCATACATACATACATGTTTTCCCTTTCTCAGCCTCTGAAAATAGTTATGTCATAATTTTTTTCTCTGGAGAATCATTAAAACTTTGTTTTGCATTTAAAAATATGAACAAAGTATGGAGTATACTGAAAATTCCTATAATTTCCTTAACCACCCGTATGTCCATCATTTATGGAAGGCTCCAACTTTTAAAAAACTTAGGATTTTATTTATTTATTTTTGAGAGAAAGAGAGAGGGAGTGTATGAACACAGGGAGGAGCAGGTGGGGAGGGAGAGAAAGAGGGAAAGAATCCCAAGGAGACTCCACAGTGAGTGCGAAGTCCAGTGCAGGGCTTGATCTCACGACCCTGAGATTGTGACCTGAGCTGAAACCAAGAGTCGGATGCATAACTGACTGAGCCATCCAGGTGCCCCTAAAATTTTTTAATCCAATATACTTAACATACAGTGTTATATTCTTTTCAGGGGTACAATATAGTGATTCAACAATTCTATTTTTTTAAAGATTTTATTTATTTATTTGACAGAGAGAGGTCACAAGTAGGCAGAGCAGCGGGCAGAGGGAGAGGGGAAAGCAGGCTCCCTGCTGAGCAGAGAGCCCGATGTGGGGCTTGATCCCAGGACCCTGAGATCATGACCCAAGCTGAAGGCAGAGGCTTAACCCACTGAGCCACCCAGGCGCCCCTAGTGATTCAACAATTCTGTACATTACTCAGTGTTCATCATGATAGGCATACTCTTTAATCCTCTTCACCTATTTCACCCATTTCCTCAACCACCTCCCTCTTGTCACCATCAGTTTGTTCTCTCTAGTTAAGAGTTTGTTTTTTGCTTTATCTTTTTTTTCTTTATTTGTTTTATTTCTTAAATTCTACATTAGTGAAGTCATGGTATTTGTCTTTCTCTGACTTATTTCTTAGTCTTATACTCTCTAGCAAGCCTTCATTCTTTTTATGGCTTAGTAATATTCCTTTATATGTAAAGTATATGTATATATATAAATCTCAGATCTTCTTTATCCATTCATCTATTGATAGACAGGTTGTTCCCATGTCTTGGCTAGTGTAAATAATGCTGCAATAAACATAAGGGTGCAGATATCCTTTTGAATTAGTGTTTTTGTATTCTTTGTGTAAATACCCAGTAGTGGAATTACCGGATTATATGGTAATTCTATTTTTAATATTCTGAGGAAACTCCATACTGTTTTCCACAGTGGCTTCACCAATTTGCATTCCCACTTACAGTGCACAGGGGTTCCTTTTTCTACACTTCTTGCCAACACCTGTTTTTTTCTTGTGTTGTAGATTTTAGTCATTCTGATGTGAGGTGTGAGATGAAATCTCATTGTGGTTTTGATTTTCATTTTCCTGATGATGGGTGATATTGAGCAACTTTATGTCTCTGCTGGCCATCTGAATATCTTCTTTGAAGAAATGTCTGTTCATGTCCTCTGACCATTTTTTAAAAGATTTTATTTATTTATTTGAGATAGAGTGAGATCAAGAGCAAGAGAGAGCACAAGCAGGGGAGGAGCAGAGGGAGAAGGAGAAGCAGGCTCTCCACTGAGCAGGGAGCCCAACACAGGGCTCAATCCCAGAACCCTGGGATTATGACCTGAGCCAAAGGCAGACATTTAACAAACTGAACCACCCAAGCACCCCTCTTATGCCCATTTTTTATCAGATATTTTTGTGTGATTACTTGTGTAAGTTCTGTATATATTTTGGATACTAACCCTTTATCAGATATGTCATTTGCAAATATCTTCTCCCATTCCGGTGTTTTTGTTTTTGTTTTTGTTGTAATGACTGTTTCCTTTGCTATACAGAAGTTTTTCCTTTTATGTAGTGCCAATAATTTATTAATTTATTTTTGCTTTTGTTTCCCTTGCCTCAAGAGACATATCCAGGAAAATGTGACTATTACTGATGTCAAAGAAAGCTGTGCTCTCTTCTAGGATTTTTATGGTTTCAGGTCCCACATTTAGATCCTTAATCCATTTTGAGTTTATTTTTGTGTGTGGCATAAGAAAGTGATCCAGCTTCATTATTTTGCTTATAGCTGTCCTGTTTTCCCATCATCTATTTGTCAAAGAAACTGTCTTTTTTCTGTTGGATATTCTTGCCTCTTTTATTGAAGATTAATTGACCATATAGGTGTGGCTTTATTTCTGGGCTCTGTATTCGGTTCTATTGATCTGTGTGTTTATTTCTGTGCCAGTACTATACTGTTTTGATCAGTATAGCTTTGTAGTATGTCTTGAAATCTGGGACTGTGATACCTCCAGTTACATTCTTCTTTTTCAAGATTGCTTTGGCTATTTGAGGTCTTTTATTGTTCCATACAAATTTTAGGATCTTTTGTTCTAGTTCTGTGAAAAATGCTGTTAATATTTTGATAGAGATTGCATTAAATCGATAGATTGTCAGGTAGTATGGACTTCTTAGCATCTTGTCTTCATTCTCAGTGACCTTTGATGTGGTATTTCTTCACCTGTTGAGATGGTCACTCTGGGCCACAGTCTGGAGACTTGTGTTCTTCACTTTTATGACAACTTCTTTTTATTTTTTATTATTTAAGTTCAAATATCCAACATATAGTACATCATTAGTTTCAGTGTTCATCACTAGTGTTCGGTAATTCATCAGTTACAGATGTGCTCAACACATCACATGCCCTCCTTAATGCCCATCACCCAGTTGCCCCTCCCCCTACCCACTTCCCTTCCATAACCCTCATTTTGTTTCCCAGAGTCAAGAGTCTCTCATGGTTTACTGAGACAACTTCTTTCTTTTCCTTTCTAATTGATTTCCCTCCATTCACAAAAAAAAAAAAAAGAAAGAAAGAAAGAAAGAAAAGAACAAGTAAGGAAATTTTGTCTTTCCAAATAACAACAGGAAAAACATCCAGATTTGAAGATTAGAGGGTCTTGACAGGGGCTTTTTGTTTTTGTTTTTTGGGATTTTTGTTGCTGTTGTTATGGTGTTTGGCGTTTTTTTCCTTATACTTTTATGGGGGAGGAGTAGGCAATTTTATATGAGCTGATTTACAGTTGGAATTTTTTTTAATCTGTAGGTATCTGTCAGTCAGTTGAACAGCAAATGTTTATTTCTGAGTCTAGCTAGTTTCACGGAAATAAATTTCTAATCTCAGTTAAATATATATTTGTTAGATATTAGATCTCCTTTTACTTCCTATGCTGATTTTCCAAATTTGCTTTTTACCTCAACTTTTGAAATAATTTTTGGAACTTTTCTTTAAACATATATATATTTTTAAATTTTTTTATTTAATTTTTTTAATTTTATTTTTTTTTCAGTGATCCATAATTCATTGTTTATGCACCACACCCAGTGCTCCATGCACTATGTGCCCTCCTTAATACCCACTGCCGGACTCACCCAAACATATCTATTTTTTTAATTGAACGATCATAACTTTAATTTTCTAGAACATTTTCTTTTTCTCCAGTTACACTTTTTTACTTTTTTTTTTTTAAATCACATCCTGTATTGTCTCAAGAATGCAATATCATCTTTTCTCTCTCTTATTTGGAATTCTCTCCAGCTTCTGTTTCTTTGGGGTTACCAATCATTCATTCATCCTCTCTTGCTCTCTTTCTCTCTCCTCCTATTGAAGGCATTCCTTCAGTAAATGCTCTTTTATATTTGAATATGACTAAAAAGCAATTGAAAATTGTCTGGGCAGGGGGAAAGGAGTGGGTAAGAACTGGCTTTGAGGGGACACCGGGGTGGCTCTGTTGACTGAGCTTCTGACTCTTGTTTCAGCTCAGATCATTATCTCCGTGTTGTAGGATCGAACCCTGTGCCGGAGTCCACGCTCATTGTGGAGTCTGTTGGCCCTTCTCCCTCCCCAACTCATTCTCTCTCTCAAATAAATAAATTAAACAAATAAAATCTTTAAAAAAAAAAAAAAAAAAGAACTGGCTTTGCCTCCTAGGCTCCATTTTAGGGAAATGAGATGGCAAACAGCCCTCCTCTCACCTTCAAGAACCTCCGTGTGTTAATATCTGTATGTCTTATCCCTGTGTTTTCTCCTTTATTTTTTCTACAGAGGAATCCTTTAGCTTTTAGCTTTAGAGAGATTTGCTTTGTTTCTTGCATTTGTAAACAGAGAATGGAAGAAAGCTGAGGACTCTACGATTTAAAATACAAACTCTTGCTTCATGTCCCTTTATTTTTTACCTTACACCTTATTTTCATCCTCCCCTGTGCTTGGTGTGCAGGAACCCAGAGCGTCCAAGACTCATTTCCCTAGAGTATAAACCTCTGGTCTTCTGGGGGTGGAGAAAAGTAGAGGGAAAGGAAATAATCCCTGTTCACAGGAGTACAGAAGTCACAAGGAGATATGAAGAATAACTACTTCCCACACTGGTGTTGACAGCCTCCTTGTTCTCATTCCTGTCTTCTCAGATACCTTCCTAGGCACTACAGGCTGTAAGAATTGGGCTTCAAGGTGAGACCCACTGGTTTCTCCTAGGTGTATCCCTCTCCAGGTTTAGAGGTTGTTGTGATCCTTGCTCATCTATGTCACTTACTATCTCCCCATCTCCTTCCCAGCTTCATAAAATTTGTAGCAATCCCTTGTCTGCTCTTGACCCCTCTTTATTCTCTTTGCCATGTTGCTTTTTTAACTACCAAAAAATTCCTTTAATTTTATTTTAATAGAGTTTGGGGAGAGAGAGAGAAAATAAATGTATATAGTCATTTCATTCTGTTATAACTGAATTCAAATATGACATTTATTATCTACTTACTTTTGCTTTTTCATTCTTTAAGACACATTTAATAGTCATTGAGTGACTACTATAATAATAAAATTATAAGAACAACATTAATAACTTTCGTTCTTCAAGTAATATAGTATTTTAGAGTTTTAAAAGCCCTTTAACATTTAAGCCTCCATGTGGAATAGATATTTTTATCCCCATGTTACACAAGATAATTGAGGCTAATAGAGTTTAAATAATATGTCTATGGCTGCTGAGTTAGTTGTTAAAGGACCTAAAACTGAACCTCGAAATTCCTGATCCTTACTCTGGTACTCTTTTTGGACATTATAAGAACACTTTGCTAACAACTTCTATAGAGAGTAACTATGAATGGGATCTAATTTTGGCCCTCAAGGAGCTCTCAATCTAAAAATTAGAAAATCATATATTTTAATTTATATAATATAAAAGATGGAATAAGTATTTCAAATTAATAGGTGGTGCCTCCAAGGTAAATACAATGCTTAGAAAATGAAAGAGAAGGAAGACTTGTTCTAATCAGAAAAATCAGGAAAGTGGACATTTAAGATCTGTCCATGAAAAAAAATGCACACTTTTTATAGGAAGATGGAGGAAGAGCTTCCCTGAATGGGAGAAGAGAATGAGGGAGTGCGTTTGCAGAGGCAATCCTCAACATATTGCTACCACAGGTGAGCTAGTTGTCCGTTGCAGGATGACAGTAGACAGAGGTGGTTTAGATAGGTAATTCAGAGCAATGTAGAGGTCTTGAACGTCTTGCTAAGTAGTTCAGAACTACTTTAAAAAAAAATTGATTGACACGAAAATACTGCTTTTTCTTTTTTCTACCAATTTTTTCCAAATAATTTCATACTTTCTTTTTGTAAACTTGATCCTTTTTTTTAAGATTTATGTATTTATTTTATAAAAAAAGAAAGAGACAGAGAGAAAGAGTAAGCAGCTGGAGGGAGGGGAAGAGGGAGAGAGAAAGAATCCTCAAGCAGACTTCCTGATGAGCACAGAGCCCCTAGGGGGGCTTGATTTCACAACACATGAGATCACAACCAGAGCCAAAACCAAGAACTGGAAGCTTAACCAACTGAGCCCCCCAGGTGTTCCATCTAGTCATAAACTTGATCTTGAGAATATACCAAGAAAGAACCAGAGGTCTCCATCTCTGAAGTTGCCTCTTATGCTCAGAGCAGTGAAAAATATGAATAGGCTGGTAAGCTAGGGAGGGGAGGGTTTCATAACTTCCTCCCTACTCACAGATTTCAAAGATAAGGAAACTGAGGCCTGGACAGGTTGTGAGTTGCAATCTCTTTCATATACATCACAGTGCATAATTCTTCTGTAATAACAAGTTATTTTTTATAATACATTACAACCGTTAGTATTAGACTTCTGAAAAATGTCGTGGAGGAATGATTCATATCATAAGAACTTCAGACATTATGAAAAATAAAGATTGATGGGGCACCTGGGTGGCTCAGAGTGTTAAGCCTCTGCCTTCGGCTCAGGTCATTATCCCAGGGTCCTGGGATCGAGTCCCACATCGGGCTCTCTGCTGGGCTGGGAGCCTGCTTCTCCCTCTCTCTCTGCCTGCCTCTCTGTCTACTTGTGATCTCTCTCTCTCTCTGTCAAATAAACAAATAAATACATCTTTAAAAAAAGAAAAAGAGGGGTGCCTGGGTGACTCAGTGGGTTAAAGCCTCTGCCTTCAGCTCAGGTCATGGTCTCAGGGTCCTGGGATCGAGCCCCACATTGGGCTCTCTGCTGGGCGCGGAGCCTGCTTCCTCCTCTCTCTCTGCCTGCCTCTCTGCCTACTTGTGATCTCTGTCTATCAAATAAATAAAACCTTTAAAAAAAAAAAAAGTAAAGAAAAGAAAAATAAAGATTGAGTAGGAAGAGAGCAAAATAAAACCTTTGAAAGACTATTTTTATGTTGGGCGCCTAGGTGGCTCAGTGGGTTGAAGCCTCTGCCTTCGGCTCAGGTCATGATCTCAGGGTCCTGGGATTGAGGCCCGCATCGGGCTCTCTGCTCAGCAGGGAGCCTGCTTCCTCCTCTCTCTGCCTACTTGTGATCTCTCTCTCTCTCTGTCAAATAAATAAATAAAATCTTTTTAAAAAAAAAGACTATTTTTATGTTGACCAAAATAAAAGAATAATGATGGGATTCCCAATATAGATAGCATTAATGATATTTTATGCATCCTAAATGAGAAATACTGGCCTCTGTGCAATTAATTTTCATTTACTAGTATTTGAGTGTGTTCAGAGTTTTGCTCCCCTGCGGTGTGTAGAATAGCCTTGCACATTTGTTTTGTGGACATTACACAGAGCAAGCAGCATTTGTTTCTGTTTTTCCTCTACATGAATATGTCTCTTTGTTTTTACAACTACAATATTTGAATATCTCATCTCACAATTGTTCCAAAATACCTAGGAACTATGAATACGTAAGATGGGAAAAGTACTGGTTGGCAGGTAAGTGGACATCCTTCATAAAACCAGGGTTGTGCTCCTGAGCTCAGCTACTGAAAAGTTCGAGTCAAAGCCTTTGTGTTGGTTTTCAGATATTTCAGCTTCCTTTATCTCTCCTAAGTCTTTATTAAAAATATATGCACTTCTCTTATTCTGTGTTGCCTCCTTTAGTATTTCCTTTCTTTCATTCCTTTCTAATTACTATTGAGAATAGTTTCACTACATTCTCAAGTCCTGAACTGAAGCATTTGTGATTGCTGTAAACATATGCCAAAGCAAACGCTTCATAGAAAATCCTCATGGAAGTTGTCATTTGAAAGAATATTCCAATCTCAACTCTCCCCACCCTGGCAACTCAAACACTTCCGGAGCTCCAATACTTTACTTGCCTGAAAAGCTTCTGTGCGACCCCTTTCCTCAGACTGAGATCAGCCTTGGAAAACAAACGCCATTTTCAGTCTCCAGAGGTGAGAAGCTCATCCAGCTCATTGAAGTGGGAGGTACATGCGGAAGAGACTCTTGGGGTCAGAGGAAAGGGACTACACAATTCCTTTCAGTAGAACTGGCCTTTAGCCTAGATTGTCACCAACCCAGGAGGGGAAAAAAATGAGATACAGATCTCCAGTCTCTGCAGAAAATAACACATTGTAGGCACTCAGTAAATAATGTACCGAGGAGGGGTGCCTGGGTGGCTCAGTGGGTTAAGCCTCTGCCTTCGGCTCAGGTTGTGATCTCAGGATCCTGGGATCAAGCCCCGCATCGGGCTCTCTGCTCAGCAGGGAGACTGCTCCCCACCACCCCCACCCCTGCCTGTCTCTCTGCTTACTTGTGATCTCTCTCTCTCTGTCAAATAAATAAATAAAATCTTAAATATATGTATATATATATATATATATATATATATATATATACACACACACACCTAGGAGGCAATAGAGCACCACCTTCTGACTGCTTCTGAAAAGGAAAAAGCACCCAGAAATGACATTATCCACTGGGACATTAACTGAGAAATACGAACCTTGAGAATTTTCAGGGAAAGAAAGCTAATAGCGAGTCCAGGGACACTTGCCACCCCACTTACATACCTTCCGCACATACCCTTTGGAATTAGAAAATTATCTGGATACAGATAGTTCATTAGTGCTAAGGGTTTTCAACATGCTTTCAAATATACAGTGTCACTGAGCCAAACCACAGGTCTGAGTAAAATAGAGCAAATACTATAATTCCCTTTCTGTAGATGGAGAAACTGGGGCTCACACAGGACAAGGACACAGGTGTATGGATATGCACAATGCTACCAAGCACACAGGTACACATGCACACAATCACACTACTCTATCATCTCCGCAGTAGGATGTGGCACAGGACGTCGGGCAATTCTTCAGAATAAGCAACAGATTCATATTAAATTGTCTTAAGTCACCTCCACAGAGTGTGAGACAGAGGGTCTAAATAAGGCACAAAGGTCTTGAGAAATAAACAAGAATTCCTTCCCTTTACTTCCCTTTTTAAATGTTGTATTTGTAATTTTATCGAGGTGTCATTTACATAGAACTTAAAAGCCTAATTCAATCAGTTCTGACAAAGGCATGCACCCATGTAACCTCCAGACAAGACAAGTTTATTTGCCATCTGTCACCAAATGTTATTACAATATTATTGACAATATTCTCTATGCTGTACTTTTCATCTCTGTGACTTCCTTATTATATTTGGGAGTTTGTACCTCTCAGTCCTCTTTGTTTCACCCATCCTTCCACCCCCATCTGCCCTTTGGCAACCACCAGTTTGTTTTCTGTATTTATCTCTTTGGCCGTCTTACCTTTACTTGTACTAGTCCACAATCTGTAATATTTTAACTATCTCTCTTCCTAGAAAATCCCAACACTTCCCTTGAGAGTCTTGTCTCTTCCTCTGAACTCACATAAAACCCTCAGCTTATAGCTTCATAATAGCTTTGACTTATCTGGTCTTCTTGTATGGAGAGTTCTTCCATGCCTGAATCTACATACTTAACTGGGAACCAAGCCATAGTAGATGTTCAATAAATATTTGTGAAATAAGTCAGACAGATCGTATTGGGTAAGGTGCCATCTCAGGTCATAAGCCACTATAATTTGCATGTGGTGGGAAGGAGAAAGGGGTTAAGGGGTACAAAAGAGGTGAGGAGATATTAATGCATATATGTCTCTGACTTTATAGGGCTGAGAGTGGCAAAGTGGTGCCTTCTTGTGAGGTTTTAACATAAGAGACAAAATCATTAGCAATGTTCTAAACACTATCAAACTCTTGGTAAGTGAGAGTCATCTTGCTAGGCATTTTAACTTTTTCTAACCCCCTGATTTACAACTTAATTAAATAGTAATCTATATATATTTGTCTAGTGTTTTATGGCTTCTTAAGTGCATATGCATTTATTATTTGGGGAGGTGGTGGTGTGTAGTGGTTAACCGCACAGACTCAGTATTTGCTTGGATTGAAATTCTGGCTATACCATTTATTTACGTGTAAACTTGGGCAAGTTTATCAACTTTTCTAACACTCTTGTTTCCTCCACCACGAAGTGCAGACAGGACATACATTATAGGGCTTGTTGTAATTATTAGTGGATTTTAATACATCTTATGTTCATTTCATTTATTTTTGATTCACAGGAAGCACTCCAAAAACTTTAACAATGATGGAGCTAATGATCTTTTTTGAATTTTACATACAATCCTATGAAACTGGATGGGGAGATTTTGTTACTGCTCATTTCACAGACATAAAAATTGTGATTGAGATCATTAAGCTTCTAGTAACTTTTAGTTACTTAAGTAACTTTTCCAAGGACCCAATTACTACATGAAGGTAGAACTCTGATTCCAGGTTTTCAGAGTCTGAATTCATTCTCTTTTCTCTGTAATATATCCCTACAGCCTAAAATAGTGCCTTACTGGTCTGTCTTGGTTTGCTGTTCTTTATAAAATCAGCCTTGGCCCACATTTATGAAAGGTAAGTGAGGAAGGAGGGAGGGATCTGTGTTCAGATGAAACCCTGGTATGAGAAAAATTTTATCTAACCATTCATCCCTACTGAGCAAGTTTGAAGGGAAGCAATTTTCCTATTCTTTGCAAACCATTCCCAGTTACTATGAACACTTGGTTAAAAAAACAAAGTTGGTTTTACTACTTTATTAAACGTCTTTTGAAACAATATCAAAAGAGCTTTATTTATAAAATGTTGTAAAGGTATGAAAACATTACCAACTACAAAGATAGATGGTTGAAGTAAAAGAGGAACTGATCCTTTTTGACAAGAATTCCTAGTCTGATAACCCTGCCTGTTTCTCCCTTAAATGTACCTACTGAGAATTTGGCATTAATCAAACCACATTTCAAATAGACTGTTACATTAAGGAATGTGCATTTGTCCTGAGAGATAATGCTGAATCTTTTTTACTCTTTATCAAAGCACATTTTAATTAACTAGCAAATTAAGAAATACATTCCCTGCATATAATATGAAGAAATATATTCACAAAAATAAATAAAATAGGACATTTACATCAAAAGGATACAGCTTTGCCTAGATGTATTTTTGAAACTATATCTAGTTGATATAGATATATCTACTCTTTCTGAAACTATATGTAGTTGAATGTATCTGGGATCAAGTTTAGCAAGTATATGACACTATGGAGAAGGCATTAGGATTTTATATATACATATGTTATAAAATATATATTATTAAAATTAGGATTAATGTGTGTATGCATACTATATAGATATATAATATGTATATGAATGTACACATTATGTACATATATGTTATGCATTGATATACAACATTAACATTTCTCCCCTTGACTAGAACAATGTGTCTGTATCCTGAAATGTGACTTGGCAGCTCATTTCTGTAAACAGTCCTCAACAGTTTAAGCCACACTGATCTCAGAGAGGTGATGGAAGGAAGGGAAATTGTCCTTTAGTCAAAGACTTTTGCTAAAAGACTCCATTCAAAGCATAGTATTATGTATGATATTTTGTACAAGGGAGAAGGGGCAATAATAAAAATGTGCTCTTCTAGCCCTTAAGGAACATAAGTTCCAATTAGCTATATTGAAAATTAAATAACAAAATTTTAAAATGGCATCAATAATTTACATTTTTAGAGTACTTTGCCATTTTCAAAGTGTATTTATAATCATTTTTCCAAACGACCACTGTTAAATAGGATTTGACTCAACATTACTTTACTAGGATACGACTAATGAAGTAGATATTATTATTATTAGCTCCATTTTATATTAAAAAGAAATTTAAAGGAATTTCAGAAGGGTGGGTTGACTGGGCCAAAGTGACTTGTTAATAAATATTTCAGTGTGGCCTTAAATTCACTGGACAATAAGATTTTGAATCCCACTGCCCTGGTTGGCAGGGAAAGCCTAGAAGCCAGGAAAATTCATTTATCTTATGAGTCAAAATGGCACAGCCAGATCCTGACACTTTTCAAAATTAAATGCTTTTCTATGTTACCATAGTCTATTGTTTGTTTCTCTGCTATACAACACCCAGTATAGAGTGACATGTAGTATATTTAGTTATCCATCCATCTCTCTCCTTGAGACAACTTTCTGAGGGCAAGAACCAAGCCATTTATCACTGTGTTCCCATTGCAGGGTCTTACACAATACTAGCTGGTTCTCTTCCCAGTCAAAAGCGGGTATTAAGGCAGAAGGAAGAGGTTTCTCCACCCTTGCAGTCTGTGTCCCTCTAGCCATTAGACCTTGCTGTGACCTAAACGTCAACTCACATTTAGCATTCTGAGTGGGGGGCTCATTTACCAAGCTGAGGACCTTCTCCCTAATTTTCCTCCTTTTCTGAGAAAGTGAGGGAACCTGCGTTTGCCTCTTTATTGATGCTGCTCTATGACTAGCTGTCCCTATTCTTTTAATCACTTGAAGAATGAATGCCTCACCATTCCCCATGTTGCCTCTGGCATTATACAAGTGGTTTTCTGGTGAGTGAAACTAAGGTGGAAGCACTCAGAAAGCAGGCACCTGTCCACATGCATCTTTAAGTAGTGTGAAGGCTGCCACACAAAGAAGTAAACATGGAAGTTGTACTTTCCACATTGTCCTTTAGCCATTCAAACCGCAGCCCATTTCTGATATCTGGCACTCAGGCTATCTCCTCCTGATACATTCATCTCTTTGGTTTTCACTGGATTCCCAATTTCTCGTGATTTCATACCACTATCTGGTCACACACTATTTTCCCATGGTCCAGGGGCTCACCCACAGGGTGACTTACTCTGAGTTTTTATCCCTGCGTTCTTCACTCACCTCCTTAACTCTATTCAGAGATTCAAAAGAACTGGGCTTTTTTTTTATTTTTAATTGATAAATTGGGTTTTTTTTTTTAGGTTCATAGCTTAACTAAGAAGAAAGTACAGGGGTTCCTGTATAACCTTTTCTCCCTCCCATACATGCACAACCCCTCCCAGGAGGGACATCTTATACCACAGTATGACATCTGTTACAACCACTGAAACCTCCATTGACATGTTATTCTCACCTTCGTAGTTCATAGTTCATAGTTAACCTGAGGATTCACTCTTGGTGTTATACATACTATGGGTTTGGAAAAATAATATCATACAGAATAGTTTCGCTGTACAAAAAAGTTGTCTATGCTCTGCTAATTCATCCCCTCCTTCCCCCTAAACCACTGCTCTTTTTACTGTCTCCATAGTTTTGTTTGTTCCAGAATGTCATACAGTTGGAATGCAGTACAGCCTTTTCAGATTGGCTTATTTCACTTAATAATATGCATTTACTATTCTTCCCTGTCTTTTTATGACTTAATAGTTCAGTTCTCTTTAGCTTTGTGTAATATTCCATTGTTTGGATGCACCACAGTTTATCCATTCACCTACTGAATGGCATCTTGGTTACTTCCAAGTTTTGACAATCATAAATAAAGACTTCTTTTGGAAAAAAAAAAAATCTGATAGAAGCCTGACACTCTGCTGAATACTTTTACATGGGCAATCCTAATAACTCTCAGAACTACTTATCATGCTAACTGTTTGGAGAAGCTAAGGCTCAGGGAAGTTAGGTGACATGACCCAAATCACCAAGGTGATGAGTAATTGTCAGGACTAAAACTACATGCATTTCAACACAAGGTCCATAACCCACAACACGTATACCATTCTTCTACCTCCTCTTGCCCATGACAGCCATTGCTGGCTCACTACAGCATACATTCCTACAAAGCCTAATGCAGTACAAACTGCCAATATTCATCACTTACAGCTGGCATCTAAGAAGCAACCTGGTTGACATCTTTGTTATGAAAGGGTGTCATATGTCTCTTAGAGCATAAGTATTCAACCTTTGACCACATTCTGGCTGACACCAGTGAGGTATAGATTTTATTATGATTAATATAATATCCTAAGTCCAAAAGAAACCATTTATCCTCAGGACCCTTATAATAACCTTCGGATACATTGATATTAATGCCT
Organism: Enhydra lutris kenyoni; assembly: GCF_002288905.1. Classification (NCBI taxonomy): domain Eukaryota; kingdom Metazoa; phylum Chordata; class Mammalia; order Carnivora; family Mustelidae; genus Enhydra; species Enhydra lutris. The sequence continues at coordinate 20,019,080 of NW_019154121.1, forward strand.
TAATCCTGTTAAATTATTGAAATTCACTTTTAACTAACCTTATTCACTCCTACCTCTGTATGTGGCAACAGACAGAATGCTCTAAAATTTGGCCTCTTTTCTGTTTGTGCAAATGTTTCCCACGTATGCAAGAAGGAGTTGAGCTTCAGTTACCAATTCATGCAGAACAGAGTCACTATTATAGTTAGGACTGCAGACCAGCAGACAGAGCCTCGGAGAGACTATTCAGTCTAAGTTGTCTTGTCTTGGACACCTCACACTTTTCCATCTTGATTTAGGTGAGGTTCTGGATATACTGATGGCACCTAATTTTGTCTCTTTGGTTTTAGTATGTGTCTGCCCTCATGTTAGATAGTTTTGGTATCTTGATTTATTGAAATCTCATCTATTTCTATTGGAGACCCAGTGTTTTCTTTGCTGTATGACAAATTGCCACAGATTTGACAGCTGAAAACAACATACAACATTTATCATCTCCTAGTTTCTCTGAGTCAGGACTGTAGGCACAGCTCAGCTGTGTCCTCTGCTTAGGGCCCTATAAGGCTAAACTCAGGGTGTTAGATGGACTGCACTGTAATCTGGAAACTGGACAAAGAAAGAATGTGCTTCAAGTTCACTCAGGTTTTTGGCAGAATTTGCAAGTGAGTCTGCTAATAAGAGAGAGTATACATATAGTCATATATATATATACATATATATATATATATACTTACATATATATGTAACTTAATTAAAGAAGTGACACTCCATAACCATTTTCATATCTGTTGGCTAGAAGCAGTTAACAGTCCGTGTTTACTCAAAATGAGAAAATTACACAAAGACATGAATACCAGGAGTGAATCATGAGTGCTACCATAGTTTGTCTATGCTGAGGAGCTAGTACAGTGTGAAGGAAAGAGAATTGGTAACAATTTATAAGACCTAGGACCTCATCAGGCTCTCATACCAAATAACATTTGAGATCTAGGACAAACTGGTATTGAGGGACTTAGTCCCTTCATCTGTATACACACACACAACATACACACACATATGGTTAGATGATCCCCAAGGGTTGTATAAACTCTAAAATTCTATAATAAGTATCTCCATGGAAGTGCAGGATCATAACATATTTTCCCAATGTCAGTGACTGAATTCTGGCTGGGTCCTCAACACAATGCTATTTTCTATTTTATTGACTTCAGAAAGATGATTCAAGTGGTTCTAACACAGTCATCATAAATGCATCCAAGATATTAATAATGAGAATATCCATATTGCCAAGATTTTTCTTCCTCATTGATTCAATGCTAATTGTTATTCAATATGAGAAATTTGGAACAGTGGGATGTTCTAAGTTCCTTCTCTTGGTATCCATACACCCTAAGACAGTGGCCAGCACGTTGTAAGCACTTGGGAAATTAACTGAACAACAATTGTTGAGCTCTCTAGATTGCAAAGGAAAGCTTTAGTGATTCTCTTCACAATTTTTAAGTGACCAGATTTCAGTAAATTTGATTTCTTGGAAATATCTGTTGGTATTTATGATGTCTTTTATACTGTTGGTATGTATAACATTGTTTACTTAACCTGAATTCTCCTTTTGCAAGAAGTACATCTTGATTCTAATCATGACAGTTGGGGAAGAAGTATGATGTATTTAGAACATATTTAACTTGGTGTCTTAGAAGAGAGGAGTAGCCAGTCTTCTGTCTTATCAGAAAGTACTAGATGGATGGTCTCAGGATGGTGAATAGAGAATACCTGGTATCTAATCCCGATTCTGTACTCACTTATTATGTGGAAACAGGTAAAAGATAGGAAATCACCTGTCTTCTCTAAACTTCAGTTTCTTCATGTGGAAGATGTTCTAGTGATTTTCAAAGCCTGCTTCCAGCCTTGGCAGTCTGTGATGGGAGTGATCTTCCTTGGGTGAAGTTCTGGAGTTATTTTAGCTTAATTGTCATGTCATGTGAGTGGAAGGAGGAATGGTGGTCTACAGGGCAGACACTGGTCCTTCAACATCCAGAAATAGCCTAGACCTCCTGCTGGCCCTCTTACATTCTCAACAAACTCCTCCTCACCAACAGCACACAATATGTCCTGGGAAAGTAGCCATCCATTCAAGGCTTCGACGGAGTCATGAGTCTTCAACTTTCCTAAGAACATCCAGGAAGTCTTGAGCCAAGTTGATGATGATGTTCCAACTTTAAGACTTAAGCTCCCGCTGTGCTCATTCCCCGTCTTATATGGAATCTCTGTTGGAACGTGAATGCAGCACTTAACTCACCCCGCTGCCAGAGCCAATATTAATTATGGCCAGAGGGATATTAGCAGATACTGAAATATTTTTAGAAGGATCTAGAATAAATCTTTGTGATAACATTACCAAGAATACCTGGGAAAAACCGAAGTGTATGTGCAGTACTAGGTGCCAGTAACCATTCTGAGAAGGAAAATTCAAAGACAAATTCATTCTGCTTTCAGGATAACATAGTCTAGACAAGAAAATAAGTAAACACAATAAATCGCATAGCAGAATGTGATAAGTGTGATGATAAAAGTAGGTGAAAACTGCTATGGAAGCAGAGAGGAGGAAGATGTAATCAAGCCTAGGGAAACTCTAACAACAGGCTTCCTCAAATAGGTAATGTAGAGCTAGAGCTTCAAGAACAGAAGGAAGTTTGTTCACAATAGAAGGTAGGGGGGTGTGTGTGTGTCTGTATGTGTGTGTTTGTGTGACATATGGAACAGGCAAATATAAATAAAGACATAAGGAGTAACAGGAGATGGACAAAGTTGTGAAATAGCTTAATGCCTTAAGTAAAAAAATATAGTCAGTGTGACCAACATGCAGAGCACTCTGGGGAACAGGGGACCAGGCTGACAGGGCTGGTATGAGCTCAGTAAGGAAGAGCCCTGCTGGAGTAGGCCAGGCTGTTGGGTCTGGCTTTTATCTTAGGGGAAAAATGGGGGAATCTAGAAGATATTTCACCACATAAAGTATGCATTGTATGCACTCATTATCCTCTTTTACAAATTTTTTTTTCCCTAAAAACGATCCTAAGGAAATAATTTGGATAAACGCACATAAAAAAATTGATGCAAGCATGTAAGAATGTTCCTGACATCTTTTTAATGAACTTTTAAAGTTGAAAAAAACTACCTAGGAAACTTCTAGAATAAAATATGGAATATCCATTGAGTGAACTACTATACAGACCTTGCATTGATGTGGAAAGAGACCCATGATACATTGTTGAATAAACAACCCAAGTAATACCACAGTATGAACAGTACAGTCTCATCAGTATAGACATGTGCCATTTTATATGTATTAAAAAATATGGAATGATAAATTCCAAACCACTTGGTATCCTCAGGATTTATACCTTTTTTAAACACTTCTGTTCTACTTGAACTTTTTACAGTAAACAAAAACAATAAAGGGATTTCCATTTTTGAAAAATAATATTGTGTCTGGAAGATTGCTCTATCTTATTGTAGGGATTGGGATGGAAGAGTTTATTAGTTGGAGCAGAAACCAAAGTGCACTGTAACAAAGACTCACAAATTACAGTGTTTCAGACAAGATGTAAGTTGATTTCTTTCTCATGTAGCAATTCAAGTAAGTAGGGTAAGCAGCCTTTGAATCCACAAAGCCACCAGGGGCCCAAACCAGCAGGGTAGGTTTGTTCTTCTCAAAAATGGTATCTGAGATTTTCCAGCCCTTGCCATTTTCAGAAATTGAGAAGGAGAAGAGAGAAGAGAGTTCAGGACAAGAGTCTTTATTAAGATGACTAGGAATTTGCACACATCACTTCCTCTTAGGCTCGTTAGGGAGGATTTAGTTGTAGAATGAATTGAGAGTTGGAAGGGGTTATCAATCAGCAATCTGACACAAGGAGCAAAGAATTCTAGATAGGGAAAATAGTTTGCAGGCTGATATAATCACCAAGTGAAGAGGTGAGTTTTTGTTTTGTTGTTGTTTATTTTTAAATGAGCCTCAGGTGCACAGAATTGGATTAATTGCAATCCTTGGCTCACAGTATATGCTATCATCATTGATTCATACAAGGTTCTCATTTGTTTGTTTATTGTAAAATAATCCCCACCCCACATAAAAACTAAATTGGTTGGGTTTTGCCATATAATAAAGTACCCCAAAATTCAGCACCTAAAAATAACAATGATTTATGAATTCATGATTCTATGGCTCAGCAATTCTCCTGGGCTTATTTGGGCGGCTCCTGAGATTTGTGCAAATTTGGCTGAATGGTCTACGATTGCCTCATTCAGAGCTGTCTGGATTGCTGCTGACTGTTGGATTGTACTGGTTGTCAGCCTGGGGTGACAGGGCTGGCTGAGCCACGTTTCTCCATGAGGCTAGTTTAAGTGTATCCACAGCAAGAGAGGTCAAGTTCAATGTGGAAGTATATTCCAAGTCAGTTTCCATCTGTTTTCTGTTTTATCCCATTGGCCAAAGCTATCATTATTAAGCCCATAGTCAGTGGGGGAAAGGACTACCCAAGAGTGAGGATAAAGGGAGACATGGACGTTGTAAGGCCATTACTACAACAGTCTACCATAGTGAAGAAAACCCACCTCAACATGTGCAGTTTAGTCCTCACCCATCTCATCCTTCTGCTTCCCACCCAAGACAATGCAGTCCCGAACTTGTATTCATCAATCTCATGTTTACCTATATATAAAGTATTTTTTGTTTCTTTTGCTTGGTTTAATTTTATTTTAAGAATGGTATCACAGGGGTGCCTGGGTTGATCAGTGGGTTAAAGCCTCTGCCTTAGGCTCAGGTCATGATCCCAGGGTCCCGGGATCGAGCCTCACGTCAGCGTCAGGTTCTCTGCTCCGCGGGGAGCCTGCTTCCTCCTCTCTCTCTGCCTGCCTCTCTGCCTACTTGTGAGCTCTGTCTGTGAAATAAATAAATAAATAATCTTTAAAAAAAAAAAAAGAATGGTATCACAAAGTGTGTGTGTGTGTGTGTGTGTGTATATATATATATATATATATATATATATGCTTTTTTCTATATAATATTGTATTACTGAAACACTCTGTTGTGGTGTATGACCATAAGCTATTTGCTTTGACTCCTGTATAATATTCCACTATATGAATATACCATATTTTAGCTCTCCTTTTATCTGAGAGTAGCATTTGGATTGTGTCCCAGTTTTTACAACTATAGATAGTAGCACTGTGAACATTCTTGAACATGTCTTTTGTTATACATCTGTGTTTCTCTTAGATATATTGGGAAGAAAAATGATGAACACTTCATGTTGCAGAGTAATGCCAAATTACTGTCCTAAGTGGTAATACTGATTCACATTCTTACCAGCAAAGTAGAAGAGATCCTAATGATCCATAGTCTCTTTAAGACTTAGTATTATATTGAGAGGCTTCTTAATTTTTACAATTTAAAAGAGTGTAAACTTGCATTTCATTGTGGCTTTGATGACAGTGATTACATGAACTGTCTTTCATCACTATTCTTCACAGCTGGACAGTAGAGCTGCCCACCCCGCCCCAGCCCCGCAGCCTGCTTAGTCCTTTGATCCCCTCCCCCCCCCATCAGTTCTACTTCTCCTGCTTCTCTGACGTCTTTTTTTTTTTTTTTAAGATTCATTTATTTGTTTATTTGACACAGAGAGAGAGAGAGATCACAAGTAGACAGAGAGGCAGGCAGAGAGAGAGGGAGAAGCAGGCTCCCCACCGAGCAGAGAGCCCAATGTGGGGCTCGATCCCAGGACCCTGGGATCATGACCTGAGCCAAAGGCAGAGGCTTAATCCACTGAGCCACCCAGGTGCCCCTCTCTGACAACTTCTAATTGAAGACCCTTAGGCCTCATGGCCACCCCCCAATAGAGCTATGATAAAAAGCTCCTTCCAAATATGAGACCTTGCTCTTTATTTATTTTCTTCAAAACTCTCTCTCTCTGGCAGCCTGGGTTAGGGAAAACAACGTGAGGTTTGGAATTGACAAACCTGGTATGAATTGTACTTCCTGTCCTTAACCAGCTGCATGACCTTGAACAAGTTACTTAACGTTTCTGTGCCCCAACTTTCTCACCCACAGAACAAATATGACAATTTTCATTCTGTTGTGAGGGTTAAAGGTGGTGACAAATGCAAGAGGACATGCAACACTTGGGGTATAATAGGTGCTCAAAACCAGAAGCTCTGCTCATGACTCAGAAGGCCCTCTATCGGGGTTCCAAGTTGAAGGACCCAGCCTATCACAGCATCAAGATTAGATAGGTTAGCCTTGCCTGTGGTTAAATAGCTATTTCAGTATTCATTCATGTCAAATGAAATTGTGATTCACTAGGGCTCATCAAAGCAGAGTCAGATCTGACAAATTCAGTCAGCTAATTTTTAGGCACAGTCTCAATGATTTTAGTATAGACCATTAGTCACTGTTCCCCCTGTACATAAAAAATAACAGACCTCAGTGTCAGGCATTTTCACAACTAGCATTAACGACAAGGAAAATAAGGTGATGAAGGCCGCTTTGTGCTGCTTTTCTCCAAGAGAGATGGGTGGGGTGAGGGAAATGTACCAGGTCAGGAGACCTGTCTTATAAACCCGGCTCTGCCATGAGCACATTGGGTCACTGTGAAAATATTCTGACCTCTCTGGGTCTCAGGCTCCTGAGAAAAGTTAATAAATCCACATTGATGACTGTTGGCTCACTGAAATGAGTTAAATCTGAAAAATGACAGTGTGGGACAAACCCATGCCCAGGATCCTTGGTGATCTCCTGAGCATTGGCCACATCTCAGCCGAAGCAACAGCTGCTCTTCCGTGGAGTCTCCTCTACTTACCCCCCACCCTGCCCCGGGCTGGCAAGCCCCAGCTCACAAGCCCACAGCCTCTGGGGGAAGCCCCTTTATCAGGACTCAGGACTGTGAAAGGGTCCAGTGAGGCCTGAATGGGGGTGCAAAGGGGACTGCAGTTTCCCAGGAGTCCATACTTGGAGTGTCAGTGATGGTAGAGGCTAGGAATGAGTGGATCCTAGGAATGAATGGCTCCTGGTGATATGCCATGCCCTTGCCATGTTCTATAGCGGCCTTCCTGGTGTCCTGTGGGTCTGCCTTATTGGTGAGTGCCCTTTCCTTGGAATAATCTTGTTATCTAAAGCTTATTCAGACATGGCTACCATAGCCAGCTTGATCTATCTTTAGAACACCTTGTTTGACGGTCTGTCGTTTCAACTCCCAAGACCCAGAGAGGTATGCAAGAGACATAAAAGCATCACCATACCTCCTGTAACTAGTGAAAGGCAATGAGGTCTAAACCTGTGTTTTAAGACTCAGGTTCTAATCCTTTCTCATCTACTAAAAGCCAGTGTGAATTTTTAGTAAATCACCTCTGTTTTCTGGGCCTCAGTTTCTTTATTTAGAAAACAGGGATAATAATGTTGATCCTGTGTCCTTTGCAGGACCACTGAGAGGCTGAAGGGAGATAATACATGTGGTCTCACCATGCTGTTGCACTGGGTGTTGTTATAACGAGGACGCATCTCCATCTATTTCTGCAGTGGTCACTGGTTCCCAACTCCAGAGAGCCCTCACTAATCCTTAGCTGATGGGAGACACTCATCTGGATACTTTGTGTTTACACAGCACTTACTCAGACGAGCTAAAGGCAATGGGGCTTCTCTTCTGCACCATCCCTGGGGGGACTCTCATGGTGTAACAGCTCAGAGCTCAGACATATTTTGTAAGATAATCAGCTCAAATTCTCTTCTGGTTGGTTTCAGCCCATTTCCCTTGCTACATTCCCAGGGACCAAACTTCTCTCTTCAGCAATGGGGAGAGCAGAGCTGGTACCAGATTATCCCATTACAGAAGCTAAAAAGACTATACAGCTACACATCGTGCAAATATATTTTGAGCAGGGTCCTGATACTAATTTCTGGGATGTAACACTGCATTAGCAATATGTGGCCTTTTCTCCACTGCATGGGATTGAATCCTCCCCTTCTAGTGAAATGAGACAAGCCACATTCTAACTGGGATTCAAAGGATTTACTTTTGTTCCTTTGCAGCCATACACCATAGTGCATAAGAGCATTTATTTTGGATTCCAGGGGAACTAAGATTGAAATCTATGTTTGCTATTTACTAGTTATAGGACCTTCTAAAAGTCACTGAATGTCAGTTTCCTTGAATGTAACATGGGGTAATAATATATACCCTTAGAGGGTTGTAGGGAGTATTAAGTGACCTAATTTATGTAAAGTGTTTAATGCAGTGCTTGGCACATGGTATGAACTCAGAGTATTAGTAGGCACAATCATTCCTATGTTATCATGTCATCTATGTGATCTCATTCCCAGCTTGGATTTCAATTACATTCAAATACAGTTTACTTTGTCAGTTAATTGAACAAGCACTAGATGACTTTTTTTTTGAGATTTTATTTATTTATTTGACAAACAGAGATCACAAGTAGGCAGTGAGGCAGGCAGAGAGAGAGAGAGAGAGAGGAGGAAGCAGGCCCCCTGCTCAGCAGAGAGCCCAATGCGGGACTCGATCCCAGGACCCTGATATCATGACCTGAGCTGAAGGCAGAGGCTTAACCCACTGAGCCACCCAGGCACCCCGCACTAGATGATTTCTTGACAGGAAACCTGATATGATCTCTTGAATTCTTCCCTGATAGCCCACATCTTGCCTATGGATTGTCCAAGGACTCTGGGATGTATTAAAACCAACAGAGAAAACCAGAGTCTGCCACATGGCGTCGCTGTGGAACAGAGGCTCTGTACAGCCTGAACTTGCCCAGTGCCATGAGGATGCCCTTGTGAGCCAGTGTTCACCCCATTCTCACCTATCCCCTGCTTGGCTCTGAATCACAGGGTAGATGGGCTCATCATAGCAGGTGGGAGTTTCCAGGTCTCTTTCTCTGCTGGCTTCTCACTGACTTTAGCCAATGGGGTGGGGGGGGGTCCTATGGGGAGAATGGAAGAAGGTGAAAAGAAGAAGCCAGGGTGCTTCTCCCTCTCCTCTGCCTTAGGCTCTTAGGGTTAGATAACACCTCCTAATTCCCCTCCCTTGTTTCATCTGCTATTGCTAATCTCTAGGCCACTCCATAGTGCTCTACTCAGCATCCCAGTGTTCTATTGTCTGCATAACAAATTCTCCATATTTAGACTGGCATGGTTTCTATTTGCCTATTTGGACCCTGACTGAAACAAGTGGCAGGATCCCTCCTCGTACAATGGAGGTTTCTTTTTTCTTTTTTCTTTTTTTTTATTTATTTGACAGAGATCACAAGTAGGCAGAGAGGCAGGCAGAGAGAGGAGGAAGCAGGCTCCCCGCTGAGCAGAGAGCCCGATGCGGGACTCGATCCCAGGACACTGGGATCATGACCTGAGCTGAAGGCAGAGGCTTTAACCCACTGAGCCACCCAGGCGCCCACAATGGGGGTTTCTTATATTAGCACCGCGTTTACAGATTTTGTGGCTCATGCATTAATGCTCATTTATTGCTTGCACAAAGGAGACACTGATTCAGGGTTATTGAAGACTGAAGAGCTCCCAGACTCAACCTGGGTAGTACTGGACCCACAACTCTCCCACACCCCTAGCCCTGTGCTGAGCTGGGGTCACTAGCCACACTCCCCTGCTTTCCTGGTGAATTCCCCTTAGCAAATCTTGTTTAAGAATTCTCCATCTTTAAATTTCTGAAATAGGGGTAGGAGTCATGTACCCTTATCCTCTAAGGAATCTGAAATCCTTTTGCAAATTAATCTGTCATCTCTCCAACACCCAGTCCTCTATGAAAAAGACCATAAAATTATCTACTCTAATCTTTCACCAAGGCAATGGATAACTAGTGTTTTGCCTTATAATCACATATGGGAGGCCACCAGCAAAATAAACTTTTCTAAGGAGAGGCGCCTGGGTGGCTCAGTTGGTGAAGCAACTGCCTTCAGCTCAGGTCATGATCCTAGAGTCCCAGGATCGAGTCCCACATCAGGCTCCCTACTCAGCAGGGAGTCTGCTTCTCCCGCTGACCTCTCTCCTCTCATGCTCTCTCATTCTCTCTCTCTCTCCAGTAAATAAATAAAATCTTTAAAAAAAAAAAAAGCTTTTCTAAGGAAACCACTGGCACTAATTACTGAAGATGAACCTGGAGATCGGCTACCACCACCTCTTTGAAAGCCCGCCTTGCTTCTCCCAGGCATTGTGTAATCACACAGCCCTCTCTGCTACCACAATTCCATCATGCATCTGTTGTAGTACCCACCACTTTGTTTATAACCATGTGTATGTGTGTGCATGTGTCTTGTCATCCTGTGGAGAATGAGTTTCCTAAAGACTGGGATTGTGACTGTTTCTCAGGTGCCTACCACAGCACCTACCCAGAGGAAGTATTCACTATATGTTTAATAAAGGAAGGAGAGAGAAATTAAATGACTAAATGATGTACTCATTAGTTAATTGTTGGATGAATGAATTATTGAATGAATGAAGGAATGAATGAAACTCAAAGAAGTAAATAAAAGAAAAAAACAGAGGAGTGCATAATGCCTAGAGAATGAACAAGGTAGAGATTCTAAGTCTGAGATTGTTTATGCTCGTGCTTGAAAATCTCACCCCAGGAGCCTGAATTGCAAGTCTTTTCCAAAGAATAAATGAAAAATAATGAAAATTCTTTTATTTATTTTTTTTAAAGATTTTATTTATTTATTTGACAGATAGAGATCACAGGTAGGCAGCGAGACAGGCAGAGAGAGAGAGGAGGAAGCAGGCTCCCCGCCGAGCAGAGAGCCCGATGTGGGGCTCGATCCCAGGACTCTGGGATCATGACCTGAGCCAAAGGCAGAGGCTTTAACCCACTGAGCCACCCAGGCGCTCCATGAAAATTCTTTTAAAAAGTTATGAGAATTTTCCAAAATTGTAAGACTGCAACTCAGGTCTTTCTCTTCCAGATTGCATTCACTGCTGTCTGCCCGCTCCTCACCCAAGGATTAGCTGCTAAAAACCATTTAGTCCTCCTGTCAGTGATGACCAGGGAAGTTCTCCCCATTTTATAGGTAAGAAGACATTCACAGATAAGGAGCCATTAAGGAAATTTGCCCAGGATCCTTCAGCTAGTTGAGTGGACTAGTTTGGGTTTGCACTCAGCTCTCTGCAAAGGCCAAGATGGCCTTTTTCTCCTCCCCCAGGCTGCCTTTACTGAAATGTGCTGTTGCCCACACAAAGCAGGGATGTGATTTATCTGTGCAGCTACGAGGAAGGATGTGGCTGCCTAATACAACTGGACGTGCTTTGGAGAATGTTGTTCTACATGAAATGGAAAATGGTGGGGGGTCGAGGGACCTATACTAGAGAATTCTACTAGGTACTGCTGAAAGCCTCAGCTACAGAGTCATACTGGCACACACTGTCTTAATATTTTAATCCTCTTTCAGGTGTTTTTGGTTTGTTTGGTTTGGGTTTTTTTTAGGTCAATTGATTTTTTTCTTTTCCCTGAGAAGCTGCTTGAGTACCATCTGTCACTAAATTCGATGGCAGGTTCACAGAAGCTGTCTCAGGAGAGTTTCTCTCTGCCTGTCACTTCCCATGTCCGCCTGTGGTCACAGCATGTTGGTCAGAGCAGGGATCCAATCCCCATCCCACTGTGAAATTGCTTCATTTTCTTCACTCTTAGACTTATTCACACACTCATCTGTTCGCTTGCCCTGGTACAGATCTGGCTTCAGGCTGTGGGGATGGAGAAGTCATTCATCCACTCAGCTTCTCCCTCAACCATTCATTCATTCACCCATTCACGCATTCATTCATTTGTTCATTCATTCATTCATTCATTCATTCCATAAACTCTTCCTCAGCTCTGGAGGTGTACACCATTAGTGGAGCACAGAAACCTGGACACAGAGAATTACAGTAGTACCCTCTAAGAATCTTCACACAGAGATAACCACAAGGACATGTGGAAGCATTGGGAGGGAACAGCTAGCCCAGCTCTTCCTGGAAGAGAATAGGGAGACATTAATAAAGGAACGAATTTACAGTTAGTCTTAAGAAAAGGATTAAGGGGAATGGATACAGGTGAAGGAAGGATGCTATAGTTAGGCTTAGAGGTTTGAGAGAGGCTGGGGTAATCAAGAATCCTCCTCTTTGGGGCCCCTGGGTGGCTCAGATGGTTGAGCGTCTGCCTTTGGCTCAGGTCACAATCTCCAGGTCTTGGGATCGAGCCTGAGTCAGACTCCCAGCTTAGTGAGGGTCTGTTTCTCCCTCTGCCTCTGCCTCTCCCCATGCTTGTTCTCTTTCTGTCTCTGTCTCTGTCTCTCTGTCTCTCTCTCTCTCTCTCAAATAAATAAATGCATCCTTAATTTAAAAAATCAGGAACTCTCCTTTACCCTGTGTGGGGGTGAGAGGTGAGCCTGGAAGGATACTTGTGGAAGTAGTGTGATGCCAGGCGGAGGAGGCTGGCCATTAAAAGGAGCCCAGCCCGCAGAGTTGTAGGCAGGATGACACGCCTGAAGTCCTAAACGGGAGCCTTTCAAGGGGATAGCCACCTCCCTTGCCTATTTCATTTTTTGCTCAGTCTGACCTTCCTGCTCTCTGCTGGTCATGTGACACAGCACCTTGGAGAGTCGCTAGCCAGGACCAGGTTCTGAACCTCACCCCAAGCAGCTAAGTTACTTACCACTAAGTCTAGTCACTTAACTTCTGATTCTCAAGCAGCATTAACAGGTTAGCGATCAAGTGTCCAGCGAGGGCTCTAGGACACAGGAGGTGCCTCCATAAATGGTGTCTACTAATAAATGCCCTTTCGTTTCCTTCTCTTGTCTTTGTCCCTTGCACTGTGGGAGCTTCTGGTTTTCTGCTACACTAGATGCCCGTAGGACAAAATATAAAAATCAAAAATCTAAATAAACTAGATTACAGAACTTTCACAGACCCTTGCCATCCCCATGAAAAAATGATCACAGGGAGCAAAATACATAATCAAGGGGAGAGATAAATGTCACACAAAACTGTCATCTCAAAATAAGAGGCGAGTGCACCACATTCTTCCCCATAATCGCTTCATAGAGACATGCGCAGCACAGCGTCGAGACCAGAGTATATTATGAACCCCTGCAGACACAGAAATTTTGCGAGCTGTAGGTTGCAGGAAACCACAGAGCTGGGAAAGCAGAGGTTTAATGGTATTTTAAATGTTTTGACTATACAGAAGGCAGAATATGCAATCTAATCGTTTTCAGAATATTTGATGCACTATAAGCAGCCGTGGGTCCTGTGTACTCCCCAGCCATCTGCATTCAGAGCAAGGCAAGTTCAAAGGAAGGAAAGGGGAATGCAAGTATATGGAAGTCCTACTACGTGTCTGGCGCTTTCCCTCTGCTACTTCCTTTAATCTTCCCAGCTGCCCCGGAGGTGGGTGTATTGGAAGCTACTCCTCTGGGCCTGGAAAGTAACTGATGCCTTCAGTTCCTTCTCCTGCCACCATCTCTGTGGCACACTCCCAAGGGGTTTCACAGAGTACCAGAGCTCTGGCATGTAAATGTCCAAAAGTTAGGTTATGATACAAATACTCCTAAAGTGACTCTTTGTGTGTTAAAATTAAATCGTTCTGTACACGCATGTTCGTAACATTATTTACAATAGCCAAAAGGTAGAAGCAACCCAAGTGTCCATCAGTGGATGAATGGATAAGCAAAATGTGACCTAAGCAAACAAATGAATCATTATCCAGCCTTAAAAATGATAGAGATTTGAGCACATGCTACAACATGGGTGAACCTTTGAAGACACTATGCCAAGTAAAATATACCAGTCACAGAAAACAAATTCTCTACGGTTCCATTTATATAAGTTACCTAGAGTTGTCAAATGTAACAAAAACAGAGCGTAGAATGGTGGTTGCCAGAGCTGGGAGGAAGGGGAAATAGGGAATTGTTTACTAGGTAGTTTCTGCCTTGTAAGACAAAAGAAGTTCTGGAGATTGGTGGCACAGCAATGTAAATGTACTCATCACTAACTCTACAGTTAAAAATGGTTAAGATTGGTAACGTTTATCTCATGTGTATTTTATCACAATTTTAAAAAAATTAAATCATTCAAAACCTTGGCACTTATTGTGTCAAGATAATTTACTGAGATATTAATTGTGTTTTGTTTCCTCTGAAGAGGAAAAACAGACGGAAAGAATGGAGGCTGACCGCCACTGTCTCTTTCTGAACCCGAGGAGGCCAACAATTCTTCTCTTCCTCCAGGGTAGCCTGCTCTTCCTGACTTTTATGAGAGCCCATTCTTCAAGGTGATTATACTCATTGTTTAGACGGGGAACGAATTAAAAGGCTTTTAGAGTTGTAACTAAGGTAATAGGAAAGGGACCGGTCAGAGATATTAAAAAGGCAGAAACCAGGAAAAAAAAAAAAAAAAGGCAGAAACTGGAGAAGATTCTGAAAGACATGAAGAAGGCCACGGAGGTCTAGGACTGCAAGTTCCAGGAACCCCTCAGCCTTCCGTTGGGCCCCCCACCCACCAAAGGCAGCAGCACTTTTGCCAAGCCTGAGAGACCAAGAAGACTGGACCCGGCCAGCAGGGCTCCCAGCCTCAGCAGAGGCCCATGGGCTCATGGGCACAACATTAAAGGAGGAGAACTGCTGAACTTGAAATGTCGAGGTCCTAGGCAACTGCCCTTTTATAGCCTGGCTGATTTGGCCTAAAATCCTAAGGGCCCTCTCTAAAGGCTAAGACTGGTGGAAACTTTCAAAGCCTTGAGGGCAGCAGATTCCAATAGTTACTGAGACTGGATTTTCCGTCAGCTTCTTGAGATCAAAGATGTATTTAAAGTCATGTTTTTAAAAAAATCATGTTCGGGACGCCTGGGTGGCTCAGTTGGTTGGACAACTGCCTTCGGCTCAGGTCATGATCCTGGAATCCCGGGATTGAGTCCCGCATCGGGCTCCCAGCTCCATGGGAGTCTGCTTCTCCCTCTGACCTTCTCCTCGCTCATGCTCTCTCTCACTGTCTCTCTCTCAAATAAATAAATTAAATCTTTAAAAAAAAATAAATTAAAAAAAAATAAATAAATCATGTTCAAAGTTGTGTTTAATTAGGTTAAAAAATTAAATGATGGGGCGCCTGGGTGGCTCAGTGGGTTAAGCCTCTGCCTTCGGCTCAGGTCATGATCCCGGGATCCTGGGATCGAGCCTCACATCAGGCTCTCTGCTCAGTGGGGAGCCTGCTTCCTCCTCTCTCTCTCTCTGCCTGCCTCTCTGCCTACTTGTGGTATCTCTCTCTCTCTGTCAAATAAATAAATAAAATCTTTAAAAATAAAGAAAATTAAAAATAAAAAAAAATTAAATGATGTGGGGTGCCAGGGTGGCTTGGTCGGTGAAGCCTCCAGCTCTCAGTTTAGTCTTGGGTCATGATCTCGGGGTCCTGGGATTGAGCCCCGAGCCCACAGGGAGTCTGGAGTCTCCCCCTCTGTTTCCAACCCTGCTAGCACATACTTTCTCTCTCTCTCATAGATAAAATCTTCTTTTTAAATTAAATAATGTGTCTTTTTTTGTACACTTGAGTTTGTGGTTACACTTGTTATATTCATGAAAATGTACTCTTTTTAATCTAGATTTCATTTTTCTGAATATTCTTACATATTTTTATTTGAGTATAATGGACACACAATATTGTATTAGTTTTTAGGTGTACAACATAGTGATTCAACAAGTTTATATGTTAGCCTATGCTCACCACTAAAATTTATTAACAGATTATTTGCACACATCTTCCTGTTGATCTTCTAGATGCATCTTAAGTCTTGGTACTTGAGCTATTCTAACTACTCATTCAGGAACCTTCCCAGAGGGGCCACAGCCCTGCTGCACCTCAGCTCCAGGGGGTCCCTGCCTGCTGGAACAGAGCTGGCACTTGCCTGGCTTGTTCGGGGTTCTGTCTTGATAGCAGGTCCCTTAGGAGGTCTTCTGTATGTTTCTTACCAGCCTGCCCCTCCTCTCTCTTCTCATGGGAACATACCCCACTCTAGAGTCCAGCCCTGGAGACCCCAAGCCTTGCTCTTTCACTTAAATATCACGTCAATTCTATCAAGCCAGCCCCCACCCTTTCACCTCCAGACACCCCGAATATACATTCAAAAGCGGGGACAGAGCTCTTGAAGGAAATTGAGACTCAAAGAAGTTGCCTTAGGTCACCCAGGGACAGCAGGGAAGCCAGGAATAAGAATCAAAGTTTATGTGGCTCCAAAGCTTGTATTCTGGTTTATATACCAAGCTGCCCATATAATCTGTGCCTCACACAGTCATACAACCAATGTTGGTTAAATAGTTTTACATTTCTTAAAGTAAAATATGTAAGTAATGAAAAATTACCAATAACCTTTCCCGACTGATGAGTGTGCATCATTTCCTGTATTGTTGCAGGGAAAGGCACACTGGGCAGAAGATAAACCCTCATCTTACTAGCTGGCACTAGCATGACCTTGAGCGAGGTGCCTAACCCCTGATTTTCCGTGATCTCTTCTGCTAAGTGAGTGTCTGTAATGAAATGGTCCCTAAGAATGTTCTGAGTTATATTTTGTAGCCCTGGCTGGTCCCGGAGGCCCCAAACCAAAGACAATATTCTAACTGACACACTTCCCAGGCCGCCTTGGCCATGGGTGGGTACTCCACAAGAACAATATCATTTCTGCAGGAAAACCTGGGATTTATTCTGCTGCCACCCAGAAGATCTTTTGTCTTCTTACCTCCACAAGCAAAACAAATCCATCTCTGCCACAGGGCTATTTCTCCCCTCTCCCCCAGATAGAGCAGCCTGGTCATCACCCAACAGGAACTTTTGGCTTCTTCCCATCTTCACTGCAGTCCAGTAGGGCTCAGCATGGGTCAGTATTTGCTGCACAGGCACCACGGGGTGTAGCATCACCAAAGCAACAACTGAGAAGCTGCACTTCCTCCCTCCCTTCTTTCTCTCCACCTTCTTTCTTTCTTCCTCCTTTCCATTCACTCTCGTAACATTTGCCAGATGGTAAAGTCCCTGCTTTCGAGGAGCTCAGAGTGCAGAGTTGGAGAAGTTTGAACCAGGAAGGTCAAGGTCTGGGCTGGGATCGAACAGGGTTTGTTCTATACCATGAGCTGGAAGAGGGCAGGTCTGAAAACGTTTCCAGGATGAGTGGAATATTGAGATGATTATAAAAGATGGAGAGATTCTTGCCAATTGATGGCAGGGGTCAGGCTTTCCAGACAGAGGGTTCAGTCTGAATGAAGGCACAATGGCTGGGCTTTGAGGAGAAAAGCACAGATGGGGGAGACTTGGCTTGACTTACATCCCTTTCTGTTGAGAGGATCCCGATTTCCACCTGCAAGCTCACCCTGACAAGTGCAGTGGGGGAGATGGGACCACAGAGTCTGCTTTAGGGTACCATTTGAACCCAGTTCTCTCTGTCTCTGATAACCTAGTCTTCTAGCTGCTTCTTACCAGTTCTGGGACCCAGAGAAAGTAGATTCATGCCTGTGAAATGTGGGCTCCTTGTGTTTAAAACTGTAATAAGAACATTTTTGTGAGGAATTATGAAATGATTGCACACAGAAATGCCTTCCTACTCTGTCTCCCTACACTCACTACCTTCCTCTCCTCTGTGCTTCACCACCAGAGTGATCTTTGCAAAATGCAAATCTTGTTCCTTTCTTCCACCCCCATCTTCACATGCTTATGACTTTCTTCAGCATCCTGTTCCTCTTGGGACAAATAATCAAGGTTCTATCATGGTCAGTAGAGGACTCAGCTCAGACATCGTACTCTTGCCATACCCTTATCTGTTCCTTAAATGCTCCATGTCCTTTGCACCACTGGGTCATTGCAACCCTTCAGCTAACTCCCACTCACATGTCAGAACCTACTCAAATGAGACATCCTCAGGGAAGCCTTGCTAGGGACCCATATGTGTCTCCTGATTGTTGATGTGACACCAGGTCACTTTCCTCTTAGCTTTTACTATGCTATGGTCAGATAGTCATTTGATTAATTCTGTCTCCCCACTAAGTTATGGTCCATCATATACATAACATAGAAGGTTCATTGCATTTACCATTTTAATCTTTGCTCCTGATGCAATGTCTAGCACATAGTAAACATTTAATGACTATGTGTTGGTTGAATGACATCCATCAAGAGTGGTATATTTTTCTTCTACCTAACAGAAAGAGATGACGGGTCAGGAAGCAGTGCTGAACTGTCCAGGTGTCTGAATTTTGCTTTGCAGTTGGAGAAACTCCACTTTATTAGCAGAAGCCATAAGGTGAGTTCAAGGGGACTGACTCACAAAAGACTGATAACAGACCAAATTATCAAAATTTTCATTCATAACCAGAGAACAAATGCTCATATGTATTTTACTAATTGTTAATTGCACTTAATATGTGGCCAAAAAAGAGGAGGAAAGAGAATAAAGCTTAAAGATACCACATTTTGTGATATGTTTTTTTAAATAATGCCCCTATTGAGCACTTTACCTAACTAATAATGATGAAGGTAAATAATAATAGTAATGAAGAGGGAACAACTAACATTCACTGAATACTTTTTTTTTTAAGATTTTATTTATTTATTTGACAGAAAGAGAGATCACAAGTAGGCAGAGAGGCAGACAGAGAGAGGGGTATAAGCAGGCTCTCTGCTGAGCAGGGAGCCCGATGCGGAGCTCGATCCCAGGATCCTGAAATCGTGACCTAAGCTGAAGGCAGAGGCTTAACCCACTGAGCCACCCAGGTACCCCCCCACTGAATACTTCTTAAGTACCAAGTTTTCTGTTCTGTGTTTCATTTTATGTTTTTATCACTCATTACCACAATTCTGAGATAGGTGAAGATTGGTATCCTCTTTTTGCACATGAGGAGAATGAGGCATAGAGAAGTTAAGCAAGTTGTCCATGTTAACACAGGGAGGAATTTGGGAAGCAAAGAGTGAAACTGAGGTCTGATTAGTGCAGCTGAATGTTGTACCCTCATTCACAGGGTTGGGTCTACAACTTGTGGTTGAGGACACTGACCGGATACACATCCTCATTCAGCTTCAGGTTCTTCTTCTGCTATTCCAATTCCAGACATATTTCCCTTCGCAGATTTTCTGACCATTAAAAATGCTCTTGGTCGGGAAAGTGCTTCATAACCATGATGCTTTGTAGAGGCAAAATGCTAGAATTATTAATATTGCTGATTAAATGAGGTTTTTTGTTTTTTTTTTTTAAAGATTTTATTTATTTGAGAAGGAGAGAGAGAGCACAAGTAGGGGGAGCAGCAGGTAGGGTGAGAGGGAGAAGCAGATTCCCCGCTGAGCAGGCTCGATCCCAGCACCCTGGGATCATGACCAGAACCAAAGGCAGATGCTTAACTGACTGAGCCACCCAGGCACCCCTAAATGAGTTATTTTTGAGAATCTGGGTATTGTGCATCGAAGAGATGCAGCCCCATGTTTTTATGGCTCCCACCTGTCAATGGGAAAAGACTGACCACTTTGCTATCACCTGTGTATTATCTCACTGTGTGCCAGTCACCATACCTAGCACTTTACATCACATCTTTATTTTACTTTTTAAAATCGAGGAAAATCTTCTTCTCCCTCTCCCTGTGCGCTCTCACTCTCTGGCTCTTGTTCTATCTCACGTAAATAAATAAAATCTTTAAAAGAAAATTGATGTTACCTTTTTTAAAAATTCTCATACCACCGCGACTGTTGTTCTCATTTTGCTGGTAAGGAAACTGAGACACAGAGAGGGTAAGAAACTTGCTCCCAGCCCTATCACTAGGAGGTGATGGAGGACACTCCAAATCTGAGTAGTCCCAGACCTGGCCCTTAATTACCAGCCTGTGCTGCCTTTCTAATCAGCAGAACAACAATTAAGCTTTTAAGATTTTCGACAGAGTGTATGGAAAAGAGTGCTGTTTATTCTTTTTAATGCAATTCACCTGACACACTTGGAAAACACATTGGATGAACCAATTTATGCTGACAAAAGGAGAAGAGTAATTAGTTAATGACAATTGATTTGGGCCTCCTCCATCATCCACAGGAAGCTGATCGCTCAGTTGGCTTCCCTCCCCTCCTCTGCCACTCCTTTGTTCCTGAGGAAGCATGCCCCCCATGTACATCATTAGCTGGGAGTTATGGCTCCTCTCCTTTTATATTTGAGTTTAGAGTCACCGTCAGCCTCGTGTAGTGAAAGAAAAAGGGAAAGAAAAAAAGAAAAAAGAAAAAGCAGGACCCACCAAGCTGCTGAATGGGGAAAAAAAAGTCCATAAAAAGGCACTTTCATTTCATTGTCTTTAACCCAACCTTTGTGCGCTGTCAGTGCTGTTATTAGCCAGCTGTTTAGTTAACTGAAGTATTGATCTGCCTGTCACATATTCTTTGTCTGTCGGGAACAAGGGAAGGTGCTGACCCTTCCCAGGAAGCTCTGGTGACAGGTTTGTAATTTGATAATCGCTTGTTCAGGAAAGATTTCACTTTGTTCCTTGATGTACGTCCCCGCAACTGGTGTGCCTTTGAGGCCCCTGATAATGCCAACTTTTGCCTCCTGAAAGCCTTGGTGTGGGACTAGAGCAGGGCAATGCAAGAACCAATTTCTGTCTGGGCTTCCTTTTATATGTTCTTACCAGAGATTAGGAGTTTTGGGGGGGTTTAATGATAATAAAAAATAACCACGTGTTATGATTTGTGGTTTTTGCAGAAAAGGGAAAACAGACAGATAAAGTTTTACCGTAGAGGGTAGCCAGTTGTTCCAAACCTGGGGAAGCGAAATGCATTAGTGTGGTAGCTATCAAATTCCCTGGCTTTGGGACCAAAAGCAGCATGCTGTGTCCGGTTTTAAGCTCCAAGCTTGAGCAGAGAAAAAGGAAAACATTATTCCTCCCATCACTTTATGTTCTTAGCACAGTAGAATAGAGATGAGAGAGCCTGGATTTGTTGAACAGTAGGAATTATATCCCAACAGTGTGGGGTTTAGTAAAATCCACAAATATGTTTTTTATCCTGCATTTTCATTCTGACTGGTAAGCCTCTTGACATTTTAATAAAACTTACCATAGACAGCTGATTGAATTATATTTATCAAAGTATTGGCAAGGCAGTGTAGAATAGTAGGAAAAATATCCCATTTAGCTGCAGACTAGGAGTTCTAGCTACACAATGAATGAGTTTGATTTTTGGCTTTTATAACAATGTTACATGTTGAGCCTAAGTTTCTTCCTCCGGTAAAAGTGGATAATAATGAGATTGATTGCACCCAAATACCGGGCATGAGATAAGTGTGGTGTCATCGCTTTCACTGCTAGAAAAATCACTCTAGACCCCAACACTCAGGGAGCAGCTCAGCGTGGTTCAGTATACTCTTACTTATGGGATCTGTCTGTTTACCCTTTCCAAGAGAGTCTGTGTGTGAATACATTTGCCACTATCTAATATCAAGTGTTCTTAGTGACGTTCTTCTTTCCACACAATGTTGGGATTGTGGTAGGGATAGGGAACAATAATGACCTCCGTGTTTCCAGGCAGTACATCACTCGCCCAGACATCAGACCCTGGGCTGATCCCTGTAGGACAGGTAGCTGGCTTGTGTTTGCTTGAGACCCATGTGACAGATCTCAGCAGGAGGAGCCTCATGGGGGCTGCTCTCCTCAGGAGGGACCTACACACGTGGCAGACAATAGCAGCTCCATAGACCCTCCAGGATTCTTAGTTTTCCCCTTTCCCTAACTCCCTCTTTTTGGGGCTTTATTTAATTTTGCTGCTCTGCACTGAGCTCCATCCAGCTTTGGCCTTATTCCCTGAGTGAGCCCTATAGCCCATACTTGGCCCTCAGTTCCACACACCCAAATCAAGGATAGCAGTGTCCCATCATCTCTCTTTTGCTTCTGGTACAGCCACCAGGACACCATCCATTCAGGCCCTGGAGTGAGTGGTCACCAGTTGTGTGTTCCCAACTGCCCAGACAGACCAGGTTCCTTGTTCCAGCTTGGCCACAGCAGACGCCTTCTCCTCCTCCCCTTCCAGTCTCTCTGCTAGCGAATGTCTCCTCTAACCCCCGAGACATAGAAGCCAGACACTTGGGAATCACACTTAGATCCCTATCTTTTCAACCCGTAACCACCTTTCCTAAAGATCTGTGGATTCTACTTCCTTACTACTTCTTCACCTCCCTAGTTCAGGTCGCCAGCTTTTATTAGTTGTAATATCATAGGAATCTTCACTGGGTTCCTTGGTTCTGGTCTTTCCAGCTCACTACCTGATTTACAATCCTTTTGTTGTGGGGCACCTGGGGGGCACAATCAGCTGAGCATCCAACTCTTGGTTTATGCTCCAATCATGATCCCCAGGTTCTGAGATGGAGTCCTGAGTTTCCATGTGCAGCACGGAGTCTGTTTGGGATTCTCTCTCCCTCTGCCCCACCTGCTCATGCTCTCTCTCTCTAAAAATGAATAAATAAATCATAAATAAATAAATAAATAAATAAAATCCTTCCATTGTTTCTCATTACACTCAGGGTAAAACCCAACAGCCTTAGGATGGTCTGCTGTGCTCACCATGACAACTCTCCACAGCCACAGCTTTCAGCTTCAGTCCTCACATCTGATCCTCCTGCCAAAAAGAACTTGAGCGTAGCCTGAACACACTCTGCTCTCCCTTCTCTAGATCTCACCATCAGATCCCTTGGGCTATCTGTTTATTTAAATTTTTTAAATAGTATCTACACTCTGCAGAGTATTTCACGAATATTATCTCATTTAATCCTCATGACTACACTATGAGGTAGTTTCTGAGGAAACTGGGGCACAGAGAAAAGAGACTATTCTTACAGCCACTCAAGGTTCAGTGCCTGTCTTCTATGTTATCATATCATTGTGGCTACATCTATCATACGGAACATTATCAGTTGAATTAGAATTATCCTTTTATTTATCTGTCCCTCCTCCTGCCCCACCACAGATACCCTTTAGACTGTGAGTCATATGCAGGCAGCCATCTTGTATTATCAAGGTTTATTGCTCTGGGGAGATATCCATGGTGTGCTGCATAGCAAGTCCTCAGTCAACGTACAAGACCCTCCCCTAACATATATATGTTATTATATAATTCTATAAGTATTCTAACCTCATAATAGCCATACAGTTACTCTCACTCATCAGAGCAATTCTGATGTCATCAGCCTAAACTTCATTTTTAAAAAGGGGTTAATTTTATTGCAAACCTGTCAGAACTTTAAAAGATTTGACATTTAACATACTAGGATATTTGAACCAATTTAATGATGTAATATGTGAACTTAAATTGATTTTTTATATTAAATTGATTTTTAAGTGATTTTTTTTATACCATAAGTTTTGAATGTATCTTTTACTTTATAATTAACAATTTAACTTGATAGCTTCTAGGGTACATATCAAATAAATTTTTTTTTAAAGATTTTATTTATTTATTTGACAGAAAGAGAGATCACAAGTAGGCAGAGAGGCAGGCAGAGAGAGAGAGGAGGAAGCAGACTCCCCGCTGAGCAGAGAGCCTGATGCGGGGCTCGATCCCTGGACCCTGAGATCATGACCTGAGCCAAAGGCAGCGGCTTAATCCACTGAGCCACCCAGGTGCCCCTCAAATATGAAATTTTTAAAAGAAAAAAAATTAAGAGATTTTAACTTGTCCATACTCACCAAAATCAAAATGATCCATTCTTATACCTGAAATTATTTAGGGAAATATTTATGACAACATATCTCTCAATCGGAACTGCCTGAGTTTTAAGTGGATGTTATATAGATTCTCTTCTTTTTCCTTCAAAGGTTGTTGAGGTTCTATCTTTGTTGGAAACCTGTGGAAGTTTGTACTACTTTTGAGCCACACAGATATATAGTAATACAAATACAACACATTTTTAATGACACAGATGTAGCACATGCACAACTGCCTCTAAAAGTAATTAATATGTAAATAAATTCAGGGTTCTTTTTTTTTTTAAAGATTTTATTTATTTATTTGACAGACAGAGATCACAAGTAGGCAGAGAGGCAGGCAGAGAAAGAGGAGGAAGCAGGCTCCCTGCTGATCAGAGAGCCCGATGCCCCTGCGATCATGACCTGAGCCGAAGGCAGAGGCGTTAACCCACTGAGCCACCCAGGTGCCCCTAAATTCAGGGTTCTGACAGTGTCTGGCATTTGCTACCCTACCTGAAACTCTAAGACCTACGGAAGGTCTTAGAGAGCAGGAAGGAGTTAGATGAAGTAAACTGGGACTTTGCAGTGAACAGAGCTTCCGCAAGTTCCCATAGCAGGAAAGTAGCAGATCCTTGGATTTGTTACTACAGTTTCAGTGCTTTTCACCCTCCAGTCTATAACAAGGCAACTTGTGGCAAAAGTAGACACATTCTGATGTCCCTTCACCAGTGTCCTCAAAATCAGATTTGGCTAGAAATAAGAAAAGTGATTACTTCTCTTATTAACAGGGGGAAATCTTCAAGTAAATCTTGGCATTCTATGGCTGCCTTTTTTTTTTTAATGATTTTATTTATTTGACAGAGAGAGAGATCACAAGTAGGCAGAGAGGCAGCCAGAGCAGGGTGGCAGGGGGGAAGCAGGCTCCCTGCTAAGTAGAGAGCCTGATGTGGGGCTCGATTCCAGGACCCTGAGATCACGACCTGAGCCGAAGGCAGACGCTTAACCCACTGAGCCACCCAGGTGCCCCATACGGCCACCTTTTATAACAAATGTTCCTAGTTATGGCTGTTCTTATCTAAAGCATTATTCTCCATTCATGGTGCTTGGGTGATATCCAGAGGCAGGTCAGGGTCACCGAGTCACATTCCAGCTGAGGGTTCTCAATCACACACACCCCCGCCACCCCATCTTAGCCAGGGCAATCCCTCTTTGCTCACACAAACTGTGGTATATCCATACAATGGAGTAGGACTCAGCCATGAAAAGGAATGACCTCCTGAAACACACAGCACTATGAATTACATATTAGCATATGTGTTATGCTGAGAAAGTGAAAGAAACCAGACTCAAAAGTCTACATGATTTCATTTACATGTAATGTCATACTTCTGAAAGAAGCAAAACAGAAACAGATCAGAGGTCACAGAGACTGGAGGTGAAAATAGAGATAGACTAGAAAAGGATATAAGGGAATTTGGGGGGGGGGTGAAATTGTTTTATATCTTGACAGTTCACGGTTACAATGACATTGTGTTGTCCAAACACTAAAGCTTTATAAGGGTGGATTTTACGTTAAGTATCTTAAAAAAAAAAAAAAATCAAAAACTTCAAGTTTGTTGTGGGTCAAAGGGTCTCTGTGGTGAGGCTGGGAGTTGGGCCTCAAAGACCCTCTACTGTTTCCCTCAGGGCTTTCTTGCTATAATCATCTGCCTTCTGAACTCAGAGGGGAGCTACTTCCCTTTTAAGATTCAGTGTCAGGAGAACTCCCCAGAGAAAATACTGGCATGTCTCAAATCACTGTCCTAAATTCCAGGGCAGTGGCTCTTACAGTTGGTGTGTATTAAAAGAAGCTCCTCAAGGAAACTCATTAAAATAGCTCAGGTTCCAGAGATTCTGATGATACATGTCTGAAGTAAGGCTCAGGAATCTGTGTTTTTTTGGGCAAAAAAAATGATGCCAGAGACTTTTTTCCCACTTAGACATGTATTGCCAAAGGAATACAGAGGGAAGATAAGCTGGATAATCTCACTTATGAAGGAAGGTGTATTATTTGAAGATTTGGGCTTCCATACCAGGGTCTTCCCAATCCCAGGTGGCAGAGGCCATAGTCCTCTACCTCTGAGGAATACGCAGCTTCAGAGACCCTGCGGAGGCAGAAGCATCCCTCTCCACAGGCTGAGCCCCTTGCCCCTCAGTCCTATTTCCCATCTGAGAGCTTGCCTTTCCCTTGGATAAGTGACGTAAAGATCATACTTGGCCATATAAGGAACTTTGGCCTCGTGTGTCCCATTAAGCCAACCATATCAGAGTACAATGTCTTACATGCACACTAAGGGACACATATGGAGCCAGAGGTCATTGTATGCAAGGGACTAAAAAACAATCCAGGGCAGAAATGAGTCCTACAAACCCTTAGTCCTATAGTTGAGAGAGTACAGCTTTTGGAATGAGAACAACATGGATTTGTATCCCAACTCTGTCTCTGGTTATCCATGTGACTTTGGGGAAGTCACTGAAACTTGAACCTCCACTTTTTTTTTTTTTTTTTTAAATAACGGAGATCATAAAACTCACCTTGTAAGAACTATAGATACATTTCAGGAATGGCACAAGGTTATTTTTTTCTTTCATTTCTTCATTTGTTTTCATTGAGGCAAAACTCACATATAGTAAAGCATACAAATCATAAGGGTACAGTGTGATGACTTTTTACACAGTAAACACAGCCATGAACCACCACCAGATAAAGACAGGGAGCATTTCTGGCACCCCAGAAGGCTCCCTTCTGTCTCCTTCCCGTCTGTAACCCCCGAAGGGGAACGATTTTCCTGACTTCTATTACCAGAGATTAGATTTCCAACACACGGCTTTTTGATAGACATCAATGTTATCGTTACGACAGGGTGAGGCGACTGTCACTAAATCATCAGCAGATGCTTCTTAAACAGTGACTCCACTGGAGAGCTTGGTAAAGGATATCTGGAATCAGTGACACGTCAGAGGCTTGCTTAAATCATGTTAGCAGTGGGAGGAGGGCTAGTCATGCTGGGGCCGTGAAGGGGAAACAGCCTTCACCCTGCTCTGAATCCATGTGGAAGTGAGCCCAGCCTGGGTGAAATACTGTGTCTGACACGTGAAGGATGAAAGCTCAGAGGTCATATAGATCACCGAGGAAGGCAGACAAACAGATGCAAAGTTTACAGAAGGATATGAAATGACTTATGTGATGTGGCATAGAAAATTGTGACGTGCAGTTTGCAGCATGTTCTAAGCCTAGACACACAGAGCCTTCATGTTGTCTCAATTTTACCTCCAAAATTAGCACCTAAACCATTCATTCTTCTCTTCCCCAGTCCCCGAACCACTGCCTACCCATCACCCTATTATAGCAGCTTCTTAAATAGTCCCATCTTAAATCAGTCCACTTGTCCCCAGGATGATTATTCTCTAAACACACTGAGTCATGTCATCCCCTACTTAAGAACAAATGACTACAGGGGCGCCTGGGTGGCTCAGTGGGTTAGAGCCTCTGACTTCAGCTCAGGTCATGATCCCGGAGTCCTGGGATCGAGACCCACATTGGGCTCTCTGCTCGGCAGGGAGCCTGCTTCCTCCTCTCTCTCTCTCTCTGCCTGCCTCTCTGCCTACTTGTGATCTCTGTCAAATAAATAAATAAAATCTTAAAAAAAAAAAAGAACAAATGACTACATTTACATCCAAGTTAGATTCCAGTATGAATATGAATATAAACCCCTTACTTAACTTCTCCCCCATCAATAAGTCTTAAGCCCAAACACCCATTTCCATTCACTCCACACTAACCCTGCACCACCACAGTTTCCTATACTCTTAGGCTTCCCTGAATTTCCCTGCCCTGTTCTTCCTGTCCCTTAATACAACCAATCCTATCAAGCCCATGGCCCTTTCACCCCTTTGCTGAAACTTCTCCCACCCAACTCCCCCTTTATCAGGAATAATTAACAAACTCCTGCTACTGTACATACAAGGCCTTATTTATACATCATGTAGCCTTTGTGTCACCCTTCTAGATTGAGCTGGCTATATACCTGACTTCTGTTACAGAAGGTGGCTTGGCTGGGAGGCCCGTGGAAGTGCAGGAAAGGGCAGGAAGCTGGGGACACTCTGCACTTGGAGTGAGCTGTGTGACTGAGCTGCCCATGGAAGCTGACTTGCTAATGTGACCACCTGCCCAAACCTCAGTTTCCAAGCATGGGTGGCAAGGATCATGAATTTGGTCTTGATGAGGCTTGGCATCATTCTCTAAGGAGGTTTCCCTGGATGGTGGGAGAGGCAGCCAGGCTCTCCAGGTACAAGTATGTCCTAGACAGAATTTAAAAGATGGCCCCATGATTTCCCAACATAATCTCCCAGACTGTGAACATGATCCCTTTTACTCTTGGCGTCAGGTACTGAGCGCTACATGGCACAGTTCGTGTTAAAAATAAGGAGACCTGGGTAAAAATAAGGTAAACTGGGTGGGTCCTGTCCTAATCACAGAAGACCTTTAAAAGCAGACACATTTCTTTGGCTGATCACAGAAGGGGATGTCAGAGTGACTGGAGCCCTGAGTGGCACTTGACATGAGGAGGTTCCCCACTGCTGAGTTGAAGGTCCTGTGCAGCAAGGACTTGAGAGTGATCTTCAACTGTCAGCTCGGAAGACAAAGGGGACCTCACTCCTACAACTAAAAGGAGCGAAATCCTTCCAACCACCTGAGTGAGTTTGGAAGTGAATCTGTCCCTAGCAGATCCTCTTGATGAGGAAGCAGCTGGCTCTGAGACCTGAGTGGAGGACCCAGTTAAAATTGTTCAACCCTTAACTCATGGAAACTGGCAGATAATAAACTTGTATTATTGTAAGCCTCTAAGTTTGGGCAGCTATAGAAAACAAATGCAAGATGATACTTGTAGTCTGGGATGGTGGGTGTTTTGTCAATCTCCAAGATTTGTCTAGCCCCAAGTAACCCTGACCTAGAAAGCTATGAGGAGGGAGAGGGACTGGCATGAATCATGTGGGACAGGGGCTCTGGCTGGTCCTCTAGCTCCATTTTGAGATTTGAGATGCCGTCAAGAAATGAAAACTGAATGAAAGTTGAAGAAACAAGGATAAGTGGGAATAAGGTAGCTTGTTGATAGCCAACGAGTTGAAAGCCAACAATGCTTAGGGTCATTCTAGACACACAAAAATCAGGTTAAGGCAGCCAGATTTATGCCAGAACCCACCTGCTGGAGACAAGGGAGTTCTAGAGCTACTCTTGGCCAAGTCTGCTGTGGAAATGTCCTCAGCACTCTAGAGCAGGGAGGCCTGAGAAAGGCAGACTGGCAAAGCTTTGCCTCCCAACTAGAGTGTAACTGGAGGATTCTTCTCCAGATGACTATGTCTCATTCATCTTTGCAGCCTTAGCATTTCTAGCAAAATCTGGAATAAGTAGGGTCACGCTATTTTTCAAGTGAGAATTGTGGAAATCCCATGTGCTATAGAGTTGAGAGTCTCTATATGACCTATTTGGTCCCCTTCATAATTTATTGTGATTTAATGGAAAGACTATGGGGTTTGTAGCCAGACAGACATAAGTACAAGTCCTGGTCACCATTATTAACCTCTCTGAACCTTGTTCTTCTGAGTCCTTGCTGCATGCTGGGCTTTGAAGACAGCCAATGCCAAGCAGAGAAAATAGTCTGTTTGTGGCTCTCCCAGTCAAGCCCATGGCTAGTTCTGAAAGTGAGGAGCTGCTGAGTCTGAGTTAATCCAATAAACGTAATTAAAACACATACTTGTGTTTTGTTTACTCCCATGTTTGGATAGTACTTACACAAAATGTGGGGCTTTGGGATTTCAGCCATGGGCGGAGCAGGAGCACAGTTCCTTACCATCGGCCTAGACTTCACCAAGCTCTTTGCTAGTTGCTTCCTCTACCAGGTTTGCAAATTTAGGTAGGTTAGTAAGTGTCTTCTGCACAGTTTTCTCATCCATAAAGTGGGGGTGTTCTGCAAACTAAGTGATTACTATACAAATTAAGTGAGTTAGAATTTGTAAAGTATCCCATTACCATATAAGGTCTAGCTAAATAAAATGTTATTATTTTCACTACAATTCACAGAATGAAATGCCCGTTTTTGTCAGTGAAGAAATTGGAGCTAAGAGAGGTGATAAGAGATTTATATTAAAGTAACCAATCCATGTATTCGCTTAAAAAAAACAAACAAACCCAACTTTAGTCTTGGTTAGTATAAAATCAGCACACATTAGCTCAGTATCTATTGATTACAAAGCACTATACAAATTTAATCTGGACATTCATTTTGCAAATAGTATCAAATACTGCAGTAACATTAGGACTTTAAGAAGAATATGTCATTGCCACTACTTTCACAGAGCTCACAGCCTAGAAATGGACATGCAAAGAGGGAAGTCCTCCTAAAGAGATTTGGGGCTGCAGGATGTCCCTCTATTTGATCCTATCTGGTTTGAGTGCATTCTAGAAGCTGGGGGTGGGGAAAGGAAAACTGGCATGTTAAATGTTCTGGCATTTACATTTTTAAGAAAATTTTACTAGAAAGAATCAACATGCCTGTTCTGCTTTATAAATAATAAGGTGCACAATTCTGATGTCTCAGAAAGAGTAAGGGCTTTACAGAAAAGCATCCATTCCCTTCCTGGTCTTTCAACTTAAACAGCTACATGACTTCGTGCCAATTAGCTACCCAAAACCCAAGTGGTCATATCTGCAATGTGGGGCCAATAATATCTACTTTAAAGAGCTTTGGTGAGAATTTATAATGATTATGTGTGCAAGAGTACCAGCACATTACTTGACACAAAGGAACAACTCACCAAATATTAAATATCACCTCCATTCCCTTCCTGCATTGAAAAATTGGCCACCAGGACCCAGAATATTATCTATTTAGCATTTCCTAAACTGTATTCTTTAAAGTAGGGATCTGGGAACAAATACATTTGGAATCAGTATATACTATGCCCTCACTTATTAATACTAGCATATAGCAGTTCTAGGAAGCCTCATATTACAGAAACTTCTTCCAACTTGTTTTTTATGAAGTTTCCATATTTTTTGATCATTGAAAAATTTCAGCACTGAATATTTATTTGTGTCTCTCTGTCCCATCACCCTATTGTTTTTCGCCTCACTTACTTGCTCTTTCATCAATGAATGAATACATTCCATGGAACTGTTTGGGGAAAACAACGCCACACCCCTCACCCCCAATTTTTAATATGTTATAGTAGTAGAGACAAGATTCTTACATAGCTTTTTTCCCCTCAAAAAACAAATATCCTTTTGAGAATAACTGCTTCTGAATTTTTGGATCTCAGAGCAGATGTTTTTTGTTTTTGTTTTGTTTTGTTGTTTTGTTTTATTTTGTCTACTCGCCTAACTTACTGGTCATGGCAAATTCCTACAAGCTGGGTTATCTCCCTTAATACTGTAGGTTGGCTATCATTATTATTATTATTGGGTATTTTCAAAGTTTTTTTTTTGTTTGTTTTGTTGTTGTTTTTTTCTAAATTGAGACTCAGAGATTTAAGGGCTCTCTGGAATTCAACCTCTTTCACAACTTGACCATCATTTGAGAGAGTTTTTTAAGGAGATAGGACTGCCATCTCAGTGCAGAAAGTAGACTGAGACCCCCTCCCGTTGTACTTTAAACTGTAATAGAGCTTTTGCACTTCCCCTTTCCCATCATCTCCCAGGGACATGATTAAGAACCTTAAGAAACAGGCAGCTTGGAGGTGGCAGAAGTATCCCCTTGGAACTCCTAGTTCTCATCCTGATACTGTAATTCATTGACTCTCTTGTTGTAAGTCATATTACTTCAAAACTGGATTATCCCCAATTCTGAAATGGATGTGTTAATATCTGTCCCTCCTATTTCATAGGTTTGTTCTCAGAATGCAGTCACAAGTTAGAGAAATGAGAACTGCAAAACTCTGTGGAACTCCTATGAGAGAGTAAAGACAGTCCTACCTGCATACTCTGGGTGAAGAAAATGTAGCAAATCAGGGTGTCAGTCTTGGCCACACTCTCTCAGTTGCAGCAAAGTTTCACTTTTCTTCTGGCTTTCTGTTGACTAGTCCAGGTTATAGCAAGTCTGAGGCCATCAAGCCAGGCTGCCCAAAGCCATTTCCAGTTCCCCTCACTTCCTCAACTTTGAATCCAGGACATTACAAGGTCCCGGAGATGAAGCCTCCTTCCTTCCCCTCAAACCTCACTTGCCATTCTTGCCTTAGTTCAGGTCTCCACTTCTCTCTCCTGATGCTTTTGGTGCATGAACGTGCACCCTGCCTCAAGCTGGGCAGCCTCTAGTCCATTCTCCACACTGTGGTGGCTAGAGTTGTCATTCCAAAGGGGATACTTAACCATGCTGTGTTCCCTAAGTATGTTCTATCAAACGACATAGAGCAGGAAAGAGGAATGCACTCCAAAGGGTAACTGAAGGGAGCTTGGTGAATGGACAAGTTACGGAAGTATGGGTAGAGAACTTGGAAGGAGTTGTAGCCATAGGAAAGGGGTTAGGTGGAGAACCTGAGTTGTCAAACCCTGGCCCAGCAATAAGAAGCAGGAAGAATAGATCCTAGACTTGTCGTCTCACCCTTTTCTCCCTTACTGGTGCCTCCCATCAGCAAATACAACTGGAAACCAGAAGGCCAGGCAGTTTGAGTGAGTAGATATGTAGAAATCATCTTCCCAGAGCACAGAGTGGGGCAGAAAGGGATAGAGATTGAATTTAGAACAATTGAAAAATATTGGGCAAGCATGCCATACACTTTTGTGCATCTATAACTTTGCTTAGGCAATCCCCACTGTCTTTTATCCTTTGCCCTATAAAACCATAGACCCTGTAGTTCTCTCTATAGGTCCAGACCCTAATACTGTTTGCCCCTAATTCTTGCTTAAATATCACTTCTACTATAAAGCTTTCACTAACTACCTTCAGTAAGAGTCAGTGACCATGTCCACTGTGCCTTCTCAGTGTTTCAAGTTTTGGAGACAGTGTCTGAATTGAAATCTTAGCTCTTCACTTAATAGCTATGTGACCGTAGTCAAGTTACTTAGCAACTTGATGCGTCAGTTTCCCCATGTGTGAAATGAGGTAATGTCATCTTCTACAGGGTATTGTGATGACCACAGTGTATGTATGTTTGACACCTGACAAACATCTAGAACAATATCTGCCTCATTGGAAGTATCCCAGATGTGAAAGTTCACCATCACCATCATCATCGTCATCATCATCCCCGCACTTATCACAGCCTCTCTGGTGGCATGATTAGCCCTTGTATAGTCTGCCACTCCAATCACTTAAGATACTTCTATTACTTTGGATATTTGACATTCAGCTTATTGCTTTGCACATAGAGGTGCTTAGTAAATATTTGTGGTCTTGAATTGAACTGAAGATGAAGCAAGGTACACTGGATGGTTGTGAAGTGTGCCTTCCCCTCCCCCCAATCTTAAAAACTCCAATCTCAGGATTTTGAACCTGCCAACAATCGACTGGTATTGGTTTACAGAAACTGTGCTTGTTAAAGCCAGGAGTTATCAAAGAGCCTTAATGGGCATCTCTTAAAGTGCATGCATTTAAACAAAGACCCTGATTGAGAGCCTTAATGTTCTCCGTTATTGGCGTCTGGAGAATCGATGCAAATCTTTATTCCATCATCATTTTCCTTGCCACATTACTACTTGATCCTTGATCTCTATGGATTCCAAGAATAATAGAAATTAGGTGTATAGGTCTGTTCTTAACATCCACTTTTTGTATGACTATAGACAAAAGTATAGCTTGAGGGTAACAGGAGAGTACTTCTCCTTTAAACACATTCACCATTCAACACAAAATTTTCAGGGGAGGTATTGATCTGGTGTTTGCTACTATTGATGTCAGGAAGTTAAAGGAAACAGCAACTCGGAGATACTGGAGACAATGGGGAAGCCTTTTGTTCTTGTTCTTTTTCCTTCTAACATTTGGAATAGGCCAACCCTTACTTCATCCCACTCCCAAATTTAATTGTTCTGATAGAGTACTAAGCTCTGCCTTTGTTTATAAAGAGGAACAAATATTCATTGAGCACATACTGCACACAAGACTTTATAGAAAAACTTTATGTCACATTCTATTTTTTTTTTTTTTTTAGAAAATCCTGTGATGTTGGTAATATAATGTGTTTATATCTTTTGGAGATTTATTATGAATAGCACATCTGGAGGACAGATGGGGTCTCTGGCACTATGGATGCAATCATGATCAATATAGATACTGCTCCTGGCCTCAAGGACCTTAGAATTAACTGGTTCTGCAGTTTTGTTCCTGAGAAAGTTCCCATTATTTCAAAATTATGCTAATTAGAAACAATTATTTTGATGAGGAGTGTTAATAAATTAGAAAGTTTTAGATTTACAGTAACAAAGTTAATTTTCTCACAGAACATAATAACATTATTTTATAGATATAAACTATTTTGTTATCCCAAGCTGAAAGATTATAGCTCCTCTGAATGGATAAAACCAAAGTTCCTCCTCTGGGGACAAATCACAAGTATGCAGGACACTGTGGGAAGAGTAAGTGGCTGAAAGTTTCTAAAATGCAGAAGATTAAAGGAAAGAAAGTATAGACATGGAACGACAGGAATAGAGTTGGTTCAATCATATGGTGCCTCAAATGAGGACTTTCTAATTCATGCCTTAGTCCAGCCAAAGGGAGCTATAAAGGGGCGTGGTATCATTAAAGAACTCATACAACATTCATATAAAATGTTACTCTTACGGATATAAGGGGTTTCTGGGTGGTTTAGTTGGTTAAGCTTTAGACTCTTGATTTCAACTCAGGTCGTGATCTCAGGGTCCTGGGATCCAGCCCTGAGCTGGGCTCCGTACTCATCAGGGAGTCTGCTTGAAGATCCTCTCTCTCTGTCCCTTCCCCCCCACCAACACCCGCCCCTCATATAAATAATTCTTTAAAAAAAATTTTATGAGTAGAAAACAAAAACAAAGAAACAAATTGAAGAAATGAAAGTGGAAACAGAGGCAGAAAGTAATTTGAATCATCCAAAGGGAACAGCTACACCACTGTGTGTCTGAACTTTAAGAAGAAACCAAGATGATTCTGATATAAGAGGTCCTAAATTTTGAGAACTGTTAGTGGAGCAAATTAAGAATGCTAGTGGCAAAACCATGAGGAAAAAATAGTTTTAATGAGATAAATAGGAAAAGGATCCGGCAAAGGAAATAGGATGACATGAAGTAGGAAAAAGGAAAGGAGAGTCTTGGCAAACACTGCAGGGTTTCCCTGAAATGAGGTTGGAGAGGAAGGAGGATAACACTCTGTAAAAGGTGAGTAAACCAGTTTAAATGGCCTTCAACGTTCAATTTTATTTCTTTCCTAAATATTTCTGAATTTGAACTGTCTTGTTTGGAACTGTAACTTGTAGAACTCAGAAGACCAATGAAGTTTTTCCCCCTTGAATTATTTTTAAAGAAAACTTTGAAATACAAGCTATTGTTAAAATAATGTCATGGTGACTACCCAGGTACTTGACACACAGATTCTACCATTAATATTTATTTACATAATTATATATCTGCATATCTATCCCTCTCCCCATTATTCTGTGGACTTACAATGCATTTCACAGTTAGAAACTTGAACACATTTCTCTCTGAATACTGCAGGATGCATATCACTAACTAGAGTTCAATATTTGTTTAGTTTGTAAAGTAAAATTTGTAAAACTGAAATGTACAATTAAGTGTAACCTCACTGAGTACTTATTAGTGCATACACCTGGGTATCCAAATACCTCTCAAGATAGGAAATGTTACCTGTTATGCCCCAATAACGGGTCCGTGATTAAAGGAGCGAGACTGATATAAAGCGAAGGTCAAGCAAAGCTTTATTTCGCGCCAAGCATCAAAAATCTAACCGAACGTTCGGGGCCGTACCTCTTACAAGAGAGGGCGACCCTTCTCTGTTTCACAGACTAGCTTTTAAGGGCAAAGGCCATGCGGTCGGGCCTGGCCACGCACAGGTGGCCAATGAAATTGTAACACACAGAGGAAACTCCACAGTGATGCTAGGTGACCAATTGAGTTACAATTTACCCTATTTGATTTAGCCTATCATACCTTGATTAGGATTGGCGCCCAAAAGGCTCCCAAAGGGCGGGGCCCATACTCCTTGGTAACAAGGGACACAGTATGCATCCCCCCACTGATTGGATGTCTCCACCTGGCCTGACCCACACTTGTATCTGGGCTTTATTATCTGGAGCTGGTTTCCAGGACTTGTTTTTAAGTGAATCCCCTGGGGGAAGGGGAGCAGGGACAGTTTAACTTTAATGAAAGCCTCTTGCTAAGTAGGTCCTTACATTACCAATTGACCACTCTCCTAGAGGAAAATGATATTCTAAATTTTTCACTCTGTATTAGGTTTTTTTTTTTTTCTATTTTAGATTTCATATAAGTGGAATCCTTTGGTATGTTTTGTTATGAAAGGCTTCATTCACTCAGCAAAATGTTTTTGAGCTTCATTCATGTTGATATACATATTAATAATTTTCATTTGTGAGTTGTCAATTAAATGTTTGTTTACCCATTTTCTTATTGAAAGTTGCCAGGGCTATTGACAATATTAAGCTATAAGAAATAAGGCTGTTAAAAATACTCGTATACAAGTCTTCTGTGGATATGTTTTTATTTGTCCTGGGTAAATACTCAGGAGTACATCTTTTTATTTATCTTGGTCACTATTTCTGAAATGTATGTTTTGCAAATAGTTTTCCCTGTCTGTGGCTTTCTAGTTCATTTTCTTGATGGTATTTTTTGATGAACAAAAGTTTCTAATTTTGCTAAAGTCCATTTTATCATACTTTTTTCTTGTATGGCTATTACTTTCAGTGACAAGGGACTAAGTCTTGGAACTCTTCTGTTTTCCCCAGAATTTTTATAGTTTTACCTCTTAGTCTGACTTTTTAAAAATTAATTTCTGCATATTGTGGTAGGTAGGGTTTCATTTGATCTCCCACATCAAACCCCTGTGATTCCAAGCCCTGTTTGTTAAAAAAAAAAAAAAAAAAAAAATGTTTCTTTCCCATTAGACTATTTTGGTGTTTTTTGCTTGTATGCTTATCTCCTCCCGCCCCCACCAAATCAATTACTATGTAAGGGTAGCTCTATTTCTGGATTCTCTATTCTATTTAATCTCTCTAACCCTTTACCATTACCACCGCCTAGATTATTACAGCTTTACGGTGAGTCTTTAAATTGGGTAGTGTAATTTTCCAAATTTGTTTATCTTTTTCAGGATTAATTTGAATATTCTAGGTGTTTTCATTTTGACATAATTTTAAAAAATTAGTTTGTCAACTCTTAATTTTTTCCCTCCCTCGAAGAACAAAAAACAAAACCAACCAACCAACCAAACAAACAAAACAAAAAACAACAAAAAAAACCAACAAACCACCAGGAGTTTTGAAAGAACTGAGAGCTTCACACAATTGAGCCTTCCAATTCATGATTATTGTATTGTGATAATGTGATTTATAATAAATATATAGTTGGTCTTTGTTTATGGCACAGAGCCCCGAAAATCCTTGGAATTTCCTGATTTAGAGCTACAAAGGTGTGTCTTGTTATGTTAATGAAGTGACTTCCGGAAAACACGTGAAGGTGGGGGCTGGTTGTCAGGGGAACGGACCCTGTCCATTAGAGGGTTGGAACTATGAGTCTCACCTTGCCCCCCCTTGGGGGAGGGGAAGGGGTGAGAGATTGAGTTCAGTAGCCATTACCAATGAGTTAGTCTGTCTTGCATACATAACGAAGCCTCCGTTAAAAATCCAAAAGGATGGGCTTCTGAGAGTTTTTGGGTTGGTGAACTGTGGAGATGGGGAGGAGAGTGGCACACCTGAAGAGGGTGTGGAGCTTTCCCCATTAGTCGTCCTATGCATCTCTTCCATCTGGCTGTTTATGAGTTACATCTTTCCAGAATAAACTGTAACCTAGTAAGTAAAATGCTGCTCCTGAGTTCTGTGCGCCTCTCTGGTAAATTACTTGAACACGAGGAGGAAGTCCTTGGAGTCCTACAATCTGTAGCCCATTGCACAGAAGCACGGATGACAGCCTGGATTTGCAACTGGTGTCTGAAGTTGGGGGAGAAAGCAGTCTTGTGGGACTGAGCCCTTAACCTGTAGGACTGGATGCTCTCTTCCGGTATGGATAGTGACAGAATTCAGTTGAATTGTAGAATACACAACTGATGTAGGAGAATTGCTTGTTGGTATAGGAAAATCTCCGCACACATTGGAATTGGGTGCAGACCTTATTTATGTATCTCCATTTATTTATATCTCTAATTTCTTAACACAATATTCCATAGTTTTCAGTGTAGGAGTTTTGCAAATTCTTTTTTGTTGAATTTATTTCTTGAGTATTTTTTTTTAAAGATTTTATTTATTTATTTGACAGAGAGAGAGAGAGATCACAAGTAGGCAGAGAGGCAGGCAGGCAGAGAGAGAGGAGGAAGCAGGCTCCCTGCTGAGCAGAGAGCCCGATGCGGGGCTAGATCCCAGGACCCTGGGATCATGACCTGAGCCGAAGGCAGAGGCTTTAACCCACTGAGCCACCCAGGCGCCCCGCTTGAGTATTTTTAAATGTTATAAATGGATTTGTTTGAATTTTCTATTGCTTAATGTTAGAATTATAAAAACTAGAATTGATTTTTGCATATTAATCTTATATCCTGCAACCTTGCTAAGATTACTCATCAATTTTAGTAGTTATTTTATAAATGCCCTAGGATTTTTCACATAAAGCAACCAGGTTATCTACAAGTCAATATGGTTTTACTTCTTCCTTTCTGTCTTTTGG
This sequence comes from Enhydra lutris kenyoni, assembly GCF_002288905.1. Taxonomy (NCBI): domain Eukaryota; kingdom Metazoa; phylum Chordata; class Mammalia; order Carnivora; family Mustelidae; genus Enhydra; species Enhydra lutris. The sequence goes on from NW_019154121.1 coordinate 20,057,682, forward strand.
CCTAATGTTTATTGTTCTTATCTTATTGAAAAACCTCAAACCTCCAGTAAAAATGATGAATAGAGTTGGCAGAAGGGGACAGCTTTGTCATGTTACTGATCCTAATGGCAAAGTGTTCAGTATTTAACAATTAATAATGTTTGATTTAGCTGTAGATATTTCAAAATGTTTTATATCACAATGAGGAAGTTCCAGTCCTATTTGGAGAGTTTCTAACAAACTGGTGTTGAATTTTGTCAAGTGGTCTGAGTCTATTGTAATGGTGATAGAGCTTTTTTCATTTTCTTTTTTAACGTGGTGAATTCCATTGTTAGGTTTCTAAGTGTGAAATGAACCTTGCATCACTGGGATAAATGCTTTTTGGTCACAGTGTATTGTCAACTTTAGGTATTACTAGATTGGATTTGCAAATATTTTGCCGTGAGTACGTGCACCTATTTTCCTGAGGCATTGTTCTTGTGGTGTCTTTGTCCAGTTACGGCATTGGGGTTATGCTGATCTCATAAAATAAGTTGGGATAAAACGAAATCTTGCCATTTGCAACAATGTGGATGGAACTAGAGGGTGTTATGCTAAGCAAAATAAGTCAATCAGAGAAAGACAGTTATATGATCTCTCTGACATGAGGAATTTGAGAGGGGATGGTCGTTGGGAAGGGAGGGAAAAAAATGAAACAACATGGGATCAGGAGGGAGTTAAATCTTAATCTCAGGAAACAAACCGAGGGTTGCTGGAGGTTGGGAGGGGTGGGGATAGGGTGGCTAGGTGATGGACATTGGGGAGGGTTTGCGCTATGGTGAGTGCTGTGAAATTGTTATATGTTAATAAAAAGAAAGTTGGGATATCTTTTTCCTCTATTTCTGAAAGATTTTATGGAACCCTTGTATTTCATCTTTGAACGTTTGATGTAATTTGCAGAGCCTGGGGTTTACTTTGTGGGAATTTTTAAAAATAGGAGTTCATTTTGTGTAATAGATATTCAGATTTTTGTTTCATTTTGAGTCAGTTTTGGTGAGTTTTACTTTTCAAGAAATATTTCCATCTCATCTAAGCTGTGTAATTTCCTGATAGAATTTCTTCATAAAATTAACCTGTTTGAATGTCATTCCTGATTTCGGCAACTTACGTCTTTTATTTACTTGATCAGTTTAACTAGAGGTTTGTCAATTCTATAAATGCTTTCAAAGAACTAAATTTGGGGCTCTGTTGCTTTGTGTTTTCTATTTCATTTATCTTCCTTCTTGTATTTATTCCTTTCTTCCCACTTATTTTGGGTTTGCAATGCTTTTTTTCTAGCTCCTTAAGTTGGAAATGTGTTATTTCTTTTGGATCGTTTTTCTTTTCTAGTATAAGCATTAAAGCCTGTAACTTTCCCTGTAAATTTGCATTGTCTCTGCTCTAACACACCCATTTTGAAATATTGTTATATTATCATTGGGTTTAACTTTCCCCCCCTAATTTCCCTTATGATTTTTTTCTTCTTTAGCCTATGGAAATTTTAAAAAAAATCATCTGTATCTAGATATAAAAGTATTTATATCATATTTTCAAATATGATACTATACATATCTTATTGATTTCTAGTTTAATTCCGATTTAGTCATAGAACATACTATTTATACTTTTTTTTTGTTTTTTTTAATCCTGCATGTTCTTTTTTTTTTTTTTTTTTTTTTTTTTTTTTTTTTTTTTTACTGAGAGAGATCACAAGCAGGCAGAGAGGCAGGCAGAGAGGGGGAAGTAGGCTCCCTGCTGAGCAGAGAGCCTGTTGCGGGGCTTGATCCCAGGATCCTGGGATCATGACCTGAGCTGAAGGCAGAGGCTTTAACCCACTGAGCCACCCAGGCACCCGCTATACTTTAAATCCTTTTAAATATATTGAGATTTATTATGTAGGCCTGAATTTAGCCAATCTTGTTGAATGTGCCGTGGGAACTGGGGCCTTGGGGGTGGGGGTTGTTATTTTGCAGATGTGGAATGAGTGTTCTGTAAAGAGCAATTACTTCAAAGGGGTTAATAGTGTTATTCTCATTTCAAAAGGTTTTACTTTTTAAAAACTATATTAATTGCTAAAAGATGGGTGTTAAAATCTCTGCATATTGTGTATTGTGAGTTCATTTTTCCCTTTAATTTTGTTTCTTGCATTGTGAAACTTTTATTAGTTGCATAAATATAATTGTTATACCTTCCTGCTGAATTGACTCTTTCATTGTTGTGAAGTGACCAACTTTGTCTGATATAGTACTTTGCTTTGAAGTCTACTTTATCTGATATGAATACAGTCATTCCAATCTTCCCATGCTTACTGATAATCTGATATTTTTCCATTCACTTTCCTCCTACCCGTATCTTCACATTTCAAGTGTGTCACTTGTAGGTACCGTATATGACATGACAATGTCTGACTTCTGATTGAAGCATTGAGCCTGATATTTAAATAATGATGTGGGTAGATTGGATTCTACCATCATTATTTCTTGTTTGCTCAACTGCTGCTTTTTTTTTTTTTTAAGATTTCTTCATTTTTTTGACACAGAGAGAGATTACCAGTAGGCAGAGAGGCAGACAGAGCAGGAGGGAGAAGCAGGCTCCCTGCTGAGCAGAGAGCCCAATGTGGGGCTCCATCCCAGGATGCTGAGATCATGACCTGAGCAGAAGGCAGAGGCTCAATCCACTGAGCCATCCAGGCACCCCATCACCTGCTGCTTTTCTTGTGTTCTCCAGTTTCTGCCTTCTTTTGGATTACCTAGATATTTTAAAAGTTGATTTTAACTTATTTATGCCGTTTCTGATTTTTTTTTTTTTGCCATATTCTTAGTGATTGCTCTGGTGATTACAATATAGAGTCTTTATTAGTTAAATATAATTCAAACCTCTTCACATAAAATGTAGGCAACTTGCTGTCTTGTGGATATATTTAGTATTCTTCCATATCCGTCATTCTTTGCTGGTTATATGTGTTAAATCTACTTATAAACCTCACAAGACAATGCTGTAATTTTGTGATTAAGAGTGGTGTGGGGGCACCTGGGTTAAGTCTCTGCCTTCCGCTTAGGTCATGATCTCAGGATTCTGGGATCCAGCCCCGCATCGGCCTCTCTGCTCAGTGGGGGAACCTGCTCTCCTCACACCCCATCCCCCCCAGCCTACTTGTGATCTCTCTCTCTGTTAAATAAATAAATAAAATCTTTAAAAAGTTGTATTTTTAAATTAAGAGAATACTAATATTTTACATTATCCACTTATGTATCATTTCTGACTCTCTTCATTTCTTTCTGATACCATCTGAGTTGTCCTCTGTCATTTTCCTTCAAATTGAAGTATTTCCTCTGGACTTTCTTGTAACGTGAGTTGGCGAGTATCTGAATACGTCTTTATTTTGGCTTCATTCTTGAAGAACATTTTTGTTGGTTGTAGAATTCTGCATGAGGAGTTTGTTATTGTTGTTAATGATGATACCGTATTTTTTTCCCCCCTTTCTGTACATTAAAGGTATTTGGCTGCTTTCTTGAAGTAAAAGGTCATTCAAATGATCCTCCCCTCCCCTTTTTTTCCCTGCTTTTCTCTTTGATTTATGGGGATAGGACTATGATGTGCCTAAGCATGGTTATGTTCTATTTATCCTGCTTGATTTGTACTGAGCTTGTCAAATTTAAAAATTTTGTCTTCCACTGAATTTAGAAAAATTTCTGTTAATATATGTTAAAATATTTTTTCTGCCCCATTCCCTCAATCTTTTCTATCTGGATTCCAGTTATATTTTGTTAAACCTTTTGTTGTTGGCCTGTAGGTCCCTAAGATGCTATTAATTTTCAGCATTTTTTTTTCTCTTCAAATTAGTTTCTGGTGGTTAATTTTGTTTACTGAGCCTTTCCTCTCTCATATTCATTTTTAGATTAAGCTTCTCCAGGGAATTTTTATTTCAGATTTTTTTCAGTTCCATTATTCCCACTTGCTTATTTTTAATACCTTTTTGAGATATTTGCATACCATTAAGTTCACCTTTTTGAGTGCACCATCAATGATTTGTAATGAATGTACAGATTTATGAAGCCATCACCACAGTCCAGTTTTAGAACATCATCTCTCTCTCTCTACTATCTCTATTATCCCTACTATCCTCATTGCAGCCCCAGCCCCAGGCAACTCCTTATCCAGATTTTATCTCTTGCCTTTTTGGACTATTTTATCTAAATGGAATATAGTGCCTGTTCATCTGACTTTTTTCACTTAGCATAAAGTTTTTGATGTTCATTCATGTTAAAATGTGTCTGTAGTTCCTTTATGTTGCTGAACAGTATGTCATTATGTGGATATGACACAATTTGTTTATCCATCCGCTGGTTGGTACTCAGATTGAGTCTACTTTTTGACTGTAATAAATGATACTGTTATGAACAATCACATCTGGTAAGAGCTTACTCAGCCATATTTGACATAGAATCTCCAGCCCAATAAAGTTTTAAGTTTTCTTAAGTTACTTACCCACATCAGGCCAAACTTACATCGTCAGAGAAGTACATGTGAGGAATAATTGAAAAAGCAAATGCTCTGTTGAGCAGGAGATTTACTCTGCATTTAACACTTTATGATGTGAAAGGACTCTGCATCTGTTTGAATATTGGAGTGTTCCAGGGACCAGAGGTTCTTGTGTTCAGGGCTAAAATCTGAGAATCACTCCAAACACGTTGTGAGAGAAAGTACAGTCTCACACAATTTACTAAGCAGATACCAATAGGGGAAGCTATAATCAGTAGGCATTTTTGACACTAAAATTAGAGGTAACTGAGAGGTGAAAGTCTTTCCCTGAAGCTTAGGTCGGAGTTGAAAAAAGAAAACATATTTTCACCATAAAATCAATTCAGTTTAACATATAAGTAAGAACTACTTAAGGATACCTAATTATACCTTTGAATTTAAACCAGTCCACAGTATTTGCTCTGATAAAATATCAGATTTAAACAATAGTGCTTGCTAGAATTGCTCTTAAATGAGCTCTTTTTTTGTTTTTGTTTTTTTTAAGATTTTATTTATTTATTTGACAGACAGCGATCACAAGTATGCAGGGTGAGAGAGGAGGGAGCAGGCTCCCTGCTAAGCAGAGAGCCCAATGCAGGGCTTGATCCCAGGACCCTGGGAGACTTTAAACCACTGAGCCACCCAGGTGCCCCAAATGAGCTCTTTTAACATGATTAATTTTGCTATCAAAAGTTCTGGAAGGGTGCCTGGGTGGCTCAGTCCTTAAGCCTCTGCCTTCAGCTAAGGCTCAGGTCTTATCCTAAAGTGCTTGAATCCAGGGATTCAGCAGGGAATCTGCTTCTTCCTTTGACCCTCACCCCACTTGTACACACACTCTCTCTCTCTCAAATAAATAAAATCTTTAAAAATAATGGTAAAAAAAAATTCTGGAAATATGTTATTATTTCTAGAAATAAACAGGGCATGAAAACTTTACCCTGAATTCAGAAAAAGCATCCAACAAGTGTCCAGTAGAATCGTAACCTTTGATGCTTTATTATAGGAGCCAGCATGAATCAAATGAACCACCATTCACAAAAAAAATTAGGAAAAGGTTCAGCATTGTGAAATAGTAATATATGTATTTTTAAAAATCTGACTTTGATAATAGCTTGGTAATAGTCAACACTTCACCTGATTTTTCATGTACTCTTCACAAAAGCCGGTGTTGTGGACTCCACCATCCTTGTTTCTCAAGGGCCTTGTTGCTCATAGAGTTTGTCTAATGTGTCGCAGTCGTTTGGTGAACTGACGATGGTGGCAGAACCCAAATCCACTCTTCGGTCGCTCAAAAGTCATCATAATCCTGGTTATCTTAGTCCGAGTTTGAAAGTCTGGATCATTGTATATAATTATGAATTATTCCTTCTAGAATATTTAAAATCTGAAAGCACGAGAGAAAAAGGATGTGGAATAATTCATCTGGATGTGGAAGTATTTATGCTGAAAATGGAATGCTGATTTCTGGATATAGAAATGAAAACCAACGTGAAATATGAGACTTTTCTGTACAGACTCAGGCAAGCAATTCACAAATGTGTTCATTCAGTCCATTCAGACATTGTATATCAACCATCTATGTCCATTTATATTTGAAAATGTGTTTTTTCTTCTTTTTTGTAATTGCCACTGTATTTTCATTTTAAAATGAATTTACAGCATATAAATTCAATGCCTAACGTAAAATATATGCTGAGTAATCTTAGCTATTATTATAGAAAGTAGCAGAGTTTCTATCAAAAGAATTTAAGAAGAAAGGCAGACAAGGCAGAATGGTAAGTGAAGAGAATATCTACTAAATGCAGGGCACCCGGCTATGTCATTGCATATACATCATCTGAATTAATCTCTACAACCAAGTTAAGACGGTAATATCCTTATCTTCACAGGCAGAACAGAGCCTAAGCTAAGAGAAGTTACGTAGTAGTTTTGTCTACCTTCTGATAGCATTAATGATTCAAACCCAGTTGAATTTGATTTGTAGGATTCTAAAATCCATGTCCCTCACACTGATACTAAGAGACTTAGGTAGTTCTCATTTAAGTATTAAATCGTGAATTTCCTAGAAAGTTAAAAAGAAAAAAAAAAGATAAAGTTACTGACTGAGAGAATCCTATCACTTTCCATGGAAATCATATTCTCTCCCCTGCCCTGTGAAATTCTGTGGGAATTAGTGAGGGGTCCTGGGCCCACTGTTTCTGTGGAATGGGAGGTACATAGTAACTGGAGTCTGCAGATCTCTAGAGATGTAAGTTACCCACTTAAAGCTTGGTCTGTATTTGAATGACAAGTGTTTCTCATTTATTTTTCTCAAGGACAGATGATTTAGGTTTAGGATTATAGATTAGAGCTAGAACTTAAGACAAAGCAATCAAGCAGACTGTCTGAACAAGAAGAAATAGAAATGTAAGAAAATGGATTCAGAATCCAGACTAGAAGCAATAACCATGGCAACATTTTCACGTGTGTTAGTGTACTATTCAATAAAGATTAAGAGGAAGACTGATCCAACTATAGTGAACAGGTTCCAAAGATTAATTAATCTAATTCATTAATAAGGAAACTAGCATAAAATAAAGTTCGTTCAAAGGATATTTGCAGAGTGGAGTATCTATAGGCATCACAGAAAGAATATTAGAAAACTTTGCTACATTCAAATACAAAACTAGTCCATGTCCTATATGACTATGACAACAAAACTAATACCTTTTCTACTGGAAAAAGTAACAAGTAATTTTACAGTTTGGGCCATAATCAATAGTAAATGTCAAAACAAGCAAAGTACATTCCCATAGAGAAGTAAATAATCTTTGGGTGGGCTTGTAAGACAATGCTCCTGGATGATATAATTTTTTTTTAAAGATTTTATTTATTTATTTGACAGATGGAGATCACAAGTAGGCAGAGGCAGAGAGAGAGGAGGAAGCAGTCTCCCCACTGAGCAGAGAGCCTGATGCGGGGCTCGATCCCAGGACCCCGGGATCATGACCCGAGCCAAAGGCAGAGGCCTCAACCCACTAAGCCATCCAGGCGCCCCATCCTCCTGGATGATTTTTGAAAGACATGATGTTATCCTTTTGATTTCCCATATTAAATTAGCATTTAAAAATTACAATGAAGGACACCTGGGTGGCTAAGTCAGTTCAGACACCCACTCTCGATTTTGGCTCAGGTCATAATCTCAGGGTCCTAGGATCAAGCCTTCTCCTGGCTCAGTGGGGACTCTGCTTGAGGATTCTTTTTCCCTTTCTCTTTGCCCCTCTCCCAGCTCGTGCTAACTTCCCCACCCCTCAAATAAGTAAATGTTTAAAAAATAAATAAAAAATAAAAACTACAATCAACTAGAAATGAACAACAATTTCTTCTAGAATGCTCACGTCTTCCACCCTTCCAGAGCTCCCACCTCCATATACATCTTTACTCTTTCCACTTGTGTTCATTAAGCTATTGTTCAACACATGTGGGCTTTTGTGTTTGCCAACAATCGACTGAAAGAAACTTAACATTTTCTAACAGTTATGATCAGGAAACATACAAATTTTATCTCATTTATATAGACCCTCATACTGAGAGGAAGGAAACCCAATATCAAAGAAGTCTTTAATGCCAAGATCAGTTAGGAGATGTCAGAATTCAGATTTAAACCACATCTGTCTGTCCAGTCTACATTCTTTCCAGGGTATTGTACTATCTCTTAAGGTAGAAGTGGTTAAAGGGTTTAGCAAGGCTGTCCTTGGTATCTATAGGAAGGGGGCAAAAGAGACAAAAAAGAAAAAAAAAAAAGCCTCCCCCCAGTCCCTGCCCGCCCAATCTATGCTAGAGGATAGTAGATACTATCAGACTTTAATAACCACAGAAGGGTGTGATCAAATTGAAACCAGTTGCCACAAATGAACAGTTGTTCTTCTGCTTTAAAACTTAGAATCATTTCTCAGGAAAACAGATGATATGAAGACTCAAAGTTGCATGCACTTAAAATATTTGTTTCCCTCGGTAGAAAGATTGTTTACACTTTATTTCATGATTATCTGAAATATGTAGGCTTGCCTGACTTTATTATGAGTAAATATTAAATGCAGGTTAGTAGTCCCAAGAGAGAAGCTCATGAGTATTTTTCTGAATTATTCATTTGTTTTATACTTCAATCTTTCATGTCAGTAATGATCTATTGAAAGTTGTGCAGTTGTAACATTCTTTTCATTAATGTTTTCATATGACCAGTATGGATTCCGTGTCCTTTTTTATTTTAGCATTATAATGTTCAAAGCTATCTATTAACATGTCACAGTTTTCCATCTGATTACAGGCCCCTCAGGAATAAGCATAAATGCAATGCCAAGTTCATATTAAGAGTATCGATTTTGTTCAAATGAACTGAACTGAAAGGTTTTCTTAGCTTTACCCTGAAGAATAAAATAGAGCTTAAAACCTGTCTAAGAGTAATCACAGAATTCAATAAATAAGGGTGACTTTGTTAATAGGTTAGTTGATTGGTGAAATGCAAACATACCTGTTATAATCTAGCAATTTTGTTAGGAGGTAATGAGGCTTAGTGAAAAGCACATGGGCTTCGAAGTCAGATTAGTTGCCAGTAATTAACTTGGACGAGTTACTTACATTCACTTGTTTGAACATCTGTGGTTATTTTTAATTTGCACTGTTTGCTGGGGCTGTGCTATGTGTTGGGGCAAAAGGGTAAGTAAGGGAGACCTTTTCTCTTGTCTGGGCTTTCCAGGGAAGCAGATGAGATCTATTTCTGTTGAGGAAGATACACCATCGCAGAAGTGCAGTAAGTGTTCAAGAGGTAAAAGCACAGGGGTCACATGACATAGCCTAGATAGATAGGGAAGACTTTCTGGAAAAACACACAGCTGGGACTTGAGTATTGTAACTGGGATTAGAGGTTAAACTGAGTGGAACAGACAGGGTCTGTGGAGGCCACATGGAAAGAGAGGAGAAGGAAAATTTCAAACAGGATTCCATTCTTTTTCCCATTTCCATAGCCACTGCTTGTGGTGACCTTGCATCCAACCCTATAACAGAAAACACAACCCACTTCTGGAACACGTTATGGTAAAGAATTTCCACTATACATGGCACCCTTATCGCGGCCATCTTCAGTTTAAATTGAACTCATTTTATCTTTGGAAAAAGGGAAATAAAACCAAAAGCAAGATATAGCGCTATGGAGGGGAGCTGGAGGGAAAGTGCTTTACTCACAATAAATAATTTAGTTTTTACCTTAACCCGGTGGGGAAATTGACACAAAGAATCTAAACTTGCTTAAGGTCACATAGCTAGTAGGTGGCTGGGCTAGATTCAGATCCACTATGTTCTTCATCACGATGAAAATCTTTTTTTTTTTTTAATTTATTTTTTTTATTTTTAATTTTATTTTTTATAAACATATAATATATTTTTATCCCCAGGGGTACAGGTCTGTGAATTGCCAGCTTTACACACTTCACAGCACTCACCATAGCACATACCCTCCCCAATGTCCATACTCCCACCCCCCCCAACTCCCCTCCCCCCATTAACCCTCAGTTTGTTTTGTGAGATTAAGAGTCACTTATGGTTTGTCTCCCTCCCAATCCCATCTTGTTTAATTTACTCTTCTCCTACCCCCTTAATCCCCCATGTTGCATCTCCTCTCCCTCATATCAGGGAGATCATATGATAGTTGTCTTTCTCCGATTGACTTATTTCGCTAAGCATGATACCCTCTAGTTCCATCCACGTCATCGCAAATGGCAAGATTTCATTTCTTTTGATGGCTGCATAGTATTCCATTGTGTATATATACCACATATTCTTTATCCATTCATCTGTTGATGGACATCTAGGTTCTTTCCATAGTTTGGCTATTGTAGACATTGCTGCTATAAACATTCGGGTGCACGTGCCCCTTCAGATCACTACGTTTGTATCTTTAGGGTAAATACCCAGCAATGCAATTGCTGGGTCATAGGGTAGTTCCATTTTCAACATTTTGAGGAACCTCCATGCTGTTTTCCAGAGTGGTTGCACCAGCTTGCATTCCCACCAACAGTGTAGGAGGGTTCCCCTTTCTCCGCATCCTCGCCAGCATCTGTCATTTCCTGACTTAATTTTAGCCATTCTGACTGGTGTGAGGTGGTACCTCATTGTGGTTTTGATTTGTATTTCCCTGATGCCGAGTGATATGGAGCACTTTTTCATGTGTTGTTGGCCATCTGGATGTCTTCTTTGCAGAAATGTCTGTTCATGTCCTCTGCCCATTTCTTGATTGGATTATTTGTTCTTTGGGTGTTGAGTTGCTAAGTTCTTTATAGATTTTGGACACTAGCCCTTTATCTGATATGTCATTTGCAAATATCTTCTCCCATTCTGTCAGTTGTCTTTTGGTTTTGTTAACTGTTTCCTTTGCTGTGCAAAAGCTTTTGATCTTGATAAGATCCCAATAGTTCATTTTGCCCTTGCTTCCCTTGCCTTTGGCGATGTTCCTAGGAAGATGTTGCTGTGGCTGAGGTCGAAGAGGTTGCTGCCTGTGTTCTCTTCAAGGATTTTGATGGATTCCTTTCTCACATTGAGGTCCTTCATCCATTTTGAGTCTATTGTTGTGTGTGGTGTAAGGAAATGATCCAATTTCATTTTTCTGCATGTGGCTGTCCAATTTTCCCAACACCATTTGTTGAAGAGGCTGTCTTTTTTCCATTGGATATTCTTTCCTGCTTTGTCGAAGATGAGTTGACCATAGAGTTGAGGGTCTATTTCTGGGCTCTCTATTCTGTTCCATTGATCTATGTGTCTGTTTTTGTGCCAGTACCATGCTGTCTTGATGATGACAGCTTTGTAATAGAGCTTGAAGTCCGGAATTGTGATGCCACCAACTTTGGCTTTCTTTTTCAATATTGCTTTGGCTATTCGAGGTCTTTTCTGGTTCCATATAAATTTTAGGATTATTTGTTCCATTTCTTTGAAAAAAATGGATGGTACTTTGATAGGAATTGCATTAAATGTGTAGATTGCTTTAGGTAGCATAGACATTTTCACAATATTTATTCTTCCAATCCAGGAACATGGAACATTTTTCCATTTCTGTGTGTCTTCCTCAATTTCTTTCATGAGTACTTTATAGTTTTCTGTGTATAGATTCTTAGTCTCTTTGGTTAGGTTTATTCCTAGGTATCTTATAGTTTTGGGTGCAATTGTAAATGGGATGGACTCCTTAATTTCTCTTTCTTCTGTCTTGTTGTTGGTGTAGAGAAATGCAACTGATTTCTGGGCATTGATTTTATATCCTGACACTTTACTGAATTCCTGTACCAGTTCTAGCAGTTTTGGAGTGGAGTCTTTTGGGTTTTCCACATATAGTATCATATCATCTGCGAAGAGTGATAGTTTGACTTCTTCTTTGCCAGTTTGGATGCCTTTAATTTCCTTTTGTTGTCTGATTGCTGAGGCTAGGATTTCTAGTACTATGTTGAATAGCAGTGGTGATAACGGACATCCCTGCCGTGTTCCTGACCTTAGCGGAAAAGCTTTCAGTTTTTCTCCATTGAGAATGATATTTGCGGTGGGTTTTTCATAGATGGCTTTGATAATATTGAGGTATGTGCCCTCTATCCCTACACTTTGAAGAGTTTTGATCAGGAAGGGATGCTGTACTTTGTCAAATGCTTTTTCAGCATCTATGGAGAGTATCATATGGTTCTTGTTCTTTCTTTTATTAATGTGTTGTATCACATTGATTGATTTGCGGATGTTGAACCAACCTTGCAGCCCTGGAATAAATCCCACTTGGTCGTGGTGAATAATCCTTTTAATGTACTGTTGAATCCTATTGGCTAGTATTTTGGCGAGAATTTTTGCATCTGTGTTCATCAAGGATATTGGTCTGTAGTTCTCTTTTTTGATGGGATCCTTGTCTGGTTTTGGGATCAAGGTGATGCTGGGCTCATAAAATGAGTTTGGAAGTTTTCCTTCCATTTCTATTTTGTGGAACAGTTTCAGGAGAATAGGAATTAGTTCTTCTTTAAATGTTTGGTAGAATTCCCCCGGGAAGCCATCTGGCCCTGGGCTTTTGTTTGTTTGGAGATTTTTGATGACTGTTTCAATCTCCTTACTGGTTATGGGTCTGTTCAGGCTTTCTCTTTCTTCCTGGTTCAGTTGTGGTAGTTTATATGTCTCTAGGAATGCATCCATTTCTTCCAGATTGTCAAATTTGTTGGCGTAGAGTTGCTCATAGTATGTTCTTATAATTGTCTGTATTTCTTTGGTGTTGGTTGTGATCTCTCCTCTTTCATTCATGATTTTATTTATTTGGGTCCTTTCTCTTTTCTTTTTGATAAGTCTGGCCAGGGGTTTATCGATCTTATTAATTCTTTCAAAGAACCAGCTCCTAGTTTCATTGATTTGTTCTATTGTTTTTTTGGTTTCTATTTCATTGATTTCTGCTCTGATCTTTATGATTTCTCTTCTCCTGCTGGGTTTAGGGTTTCTTTCTTGTTCTTTCTCTAGCTCTTTTAGGTGTAGGGTTAGATTGTGTACCTGAGACCTTTCTTGTTTCTTGAGAAAGGCTTGTACCGCTATATATTTTCCTCTCAGGACTACCTTTGTTGTGTCCCACAGATTTTGAACCGTTGTGTTTTCATTATCATTTGTTTCCATGAATTTTTTCAATTCTTCTTTAATTTCCTGGTTGACCCATTCATTCTTTAGAAGGATGCTGTTTAGTCTCCATGTATTTGGGTTCTTTCCAAATTTCCTCTTGTGATTGAGTTCTAGCTTCAGAGCATTGTGGTCTGAAAATATGCAGGGAATGATTCCAATCTTTTGATAACGGTTGAGACCTGATTTAGGACCGAGAATATGATCTATTCTGGAGAATGTTCCATGTGCACTAGAGAAGAATGTGTATTCTGTTGCTTTGGGATGAAATGTTCTGAATATATCTGTGATGTCCATCTGGTCCAGTGTGTCATTTAAGGCCTTGATTTCCTTGTTGATCTTTTGCTTGGATGATCTGTCCATTTCAGTGAGGGGAGTGTTAAAGTCCCCTACTATTATTGTATTATTGTCGATGTGTTTCTTTGATTTTGTTATTAATTGGTTTATATAGTTGGCTGCTCCCACGTTAGGGGCATAGATATTTAAAATTGTTAGATCTTCTTGTTGGACAGTTCCTTTGAGTATGATATAGTGTCCTTCCTCATCTCTTATTATAGTCTTTGGCTTAAAATCTAATTGATCTGATATAAGGATTGCCACTCCTGCTTTTTTCTGATGTCCATTAGCATGGTAAATTCTTTTCCACCCCCTCACTTTAAATCTGGAGGTGTCTTCAGGTTTAAGATGAGTTTCTTGTAGGCAACATATAGATGGGTTTTGTTTTTTTATCCATTCTGATACCCTGTGTCTTTTGATTGGGGCATTTAGCCCATTCACATTCAGGGTAAGTATTGAGAGATATGAATTTAGTGCCATTGTATTGCCTGTAAGGTGACTGTTATTGTATATTGTCTCTGTTTCTTTCTGATCTACTACTTTTAGGGTCTCTCTTTGCTTAGAGGACCCCTTTCAATATTTCCTGTAGAGCTGGTTTGGTATTTGCAAATTCTTTCAGTTTTTGTTTGTCCTGGAAGCTTTTAATCTCTCCTTCTATTTTCAATGATAGCCTAGCTGGATATAGTATGCTTGGCTGCATGTTTTTCTCGTTTAGTACTCTGAATATATCATGCCAGCTCTTTCTGGCCTGCCAGGTCTCTGTGGATAAGTCTGCTGACAATCTAATATTTTTACCATTGTATGTTACAGACTTCTTTTCCCGGGCTGCTTTCAGGATCTTCTCTTTGTCACTAAGACTTGTAAATTTTACTATTTGGTGACGGGGTGTGGACTTATTCTTATTGATTTTGAGGGGGGTTCTCTGAACCTCCTGGATTTTGATGCTTGTTCCCTTTGCCATATTGGGGAAATTCTCTCCAATAATTCTCTCCAATATACCTTCTGCTCCCCTCTCTGTTTCCTCTTCTTCTGGAATCCCAATTATTCTAATGTTGTTTTGTCTTATGGTGTCACTTATCTCTCGTATTCTCCCCTCGTGGTCCAGTAGCTGTTTGTCCCTCTTTTGCTCAGCTTCTTTATACTCTGTCATTTGGTCTTCTATATCGCTAATTCTTTCTTCTGCCTCATTTATCCTAGCAGTGAGAGCCTCCATTTTTTATTGCACCTCATTAATAGCTTTTTTGATTTCTACTTGGTTAGATTTTAGTTCTTTTATTTCTCCAGAAAGGGCTTTTATATCTCCCGAGAGGGTTTCTCTAATATCTTCCATGCCTTTTTCGAGCCCGGCTAGAACCTTGAGAATCATCATTCTGAACTCTAGATCTGACATATTACCGATGTCTGTATTGATTAGGTCCCTAGCCTTTGGTACTGCCTCTTGTTCTTTTTTTTGTGGTGAATTTTTCCGCCTTGTCATTTTGTCCAGATAAGAGTAGATGAAGGAGCAAGTAAAATACTAAAAGGGTGGCAACAACCCCAGGAAAATATGCTTTAGCCAAATCAGAAGAGATCCCAAATCGTGAGGGGGGAGAAAGGGGATAAAAAGAGGTTTAGAAAGGTGAAAAAAAAAAAAAGAAAGAAAGAAAGAAACAATTAAAAAAAGAAAACCAATAAAGAAAAAATATAAAAAGGAAAAAAAAATATATGTATATTAGATAAACTATTTAAAAAACATTAAAAAAGAAAAGGGTAAAAGTTAAAAAAATTTAGCAGAAGAAGAAAAATAAATTGAAAAAGAAAAAAAAATTAAATTAACTGCAAGGCTAAAGAATCATGGGGAGAAAGCATGAGTTCCGTGCTTTGCTTTCTCCTCCTTTGGAATTCCGCTGCTCTCCTTGGTATTGAAACTGCACTCCTTGATAGGTGAACTTGGTCCTGACTGGGCTTCTTGTTGATCTTCTGGGGGAGGGGCCTGTTGTAGTGATTCTCAAGTGTCTTTGCCCCAGGCGGAGTTGCACCGCCCTTACCCGGGGCGGTCTGAGTAATCCGCTCAGGTTTGCTTTCAGGAGCTTTTGTTCCCTGAGCGCTTTCTGTAGAGTTCCGGAGGGCGGGAATGAAGATGGCGGCCTCCAGGTCTCCAGCTCGGAGGAGCCGAGAGCCCGGGGGCCCACTCCTCAGTGCGCCCTCAGAGAACAGCGCCGATCTACTCCCGTCACCCTGCCTCCGGCCGCGCTCCGAGCTGACCGAGCTTGCGACCGGTTCAAGGTAACCCCGAGCTTAGAGCTCACTCCTCAGCTCTGTCTCTGTAGCTGGCTTCCCCGTTCTAATACCTGTAAGCTCTGCGACACTCAGACACCCCCGATCCTTCTGTGACCTTGCGGGACCTGAGGCCACGCTGACCCTGCGTGGGCTTCACCCCGGTTAAGCCTCTGGAGCAATGTCCCTCAGTGGAACAGACTTTTAAAAGTCCAGATTTTGTGCTCCGTTGCTCTGCCGCTTGCCGGGAGCCGGCCCCTCCCCCCCGCGGTCTATCTTCCTGTCGCTTTGGATTCACTTCTCCGCCAGTCTGAGCTACTGAGTTTTACCTTTCAGAAAGTGGTTGATTTTCTGTTTCTAGAGTTGCTGTTCTTCTTCTCTTCGATTTCCCGTTGGATTTGTAGGTGTTTGCAATCTTTAGATAAGCTATTTAGCTGA